>NC_136496.1:21812650-21920150 GCF_053919585.1 Euprymna scolopes | reverse complement strand
CCCTAACCCTAACCCTAACCCTAACGCTAAAACCCTAACCCTAACCTTTACCCTACACCCTAACACTAACTCTAACCCTAACCCTAACCCTAACCCAAACTCTAACCCCAACCCTAACCCTAACCCTGACCCTAACCATAACCCTAAACCCTAATCCTAAGCCTAACCCTAACCCTAAACACTAATCCTAACAATAACCCTAACCCTAACCTAAGCCCTAACCCTAGCCCTCACCCTAACCCTAACCCCAACACTAACCCTAAACCCTAACACCAACCCTAACACTAACCCTAACCCTAACCCCTAACCCTAACCCTAACCCTAACCCTTACCCTTACCCTAACATAACCCTTACCCTAATCCCTTACCCTAAACCTAATCCTAACCCTAGCCCCAACCCTAACCCTAACCCTAAAACCTTACCTAACCCTAACCCTAACCCTAAACCATAGACTCTCAACCTGGGGGCCATGGCCCCCAAGGGGGCCATGGCAATAATTTAGGGGGGCCATGGTGGAATTTTCTTTTTTAATTGATTAAGTTGACAATAAAATTTTGTTACCTACATAATATTGTTACGAATGTGTGTGTACGTGTGTATGTATGTATGTGTGTATGTATGTGGGAGAGAGGTGATCGAATTATCTCAGTGTGGCCTTGGATATCAGCACGTAAACATGTGGGTATAATTGATTCTGAACCATACTGTATACTGTTTTACTTATTTTGTTCGACAATTATAAATGCGGTCGCTGTTTTCGTGTGTGAAATATTTATGCACTTCCTTTATTATTTTCTTATTTTTTGGTATCATTGTATTCATGCTCATTCCCTACTCAAGTATTCCTGCTTTTTTTTTTTAGTGCTAATATTGATGTGACTCGCTATTCTTCTCATAATTTCAATTGGGGCAGTGCTTGTCAAAGGAGGTGTGTTCTTGCTGTAGAAAGTACATTTCAGCTTGCTAGGTTGAGTGTGAATGTTTATCATCTTTACTCTCTCTGTGTATGTTTGTGTATGACTGTGTGTGTGCTTAATGTGTGAGTCCATGGATGTATTATGTATGTGGATATTTGTGTGTTTGTCATTTTATCACTTGTCCTATTTATCTGTCCTTCATTATCATTCTTTTGTCTTATCACTTAATGTTTGTTCTGATGGTCTGTCTTCTTTATTTTCCCTAGATTTGCGATGGCTACTAGTGTTACTAAGAAGCGGAAGTACAGTGAAGAGTACATTAGCTACGGATTTACATCAATTCTCGCTGATGGCATCGAGAAACCTCAGTGTGTACTGTGCTTCAAAGTGTTGGGGAACGATTCTATGAGGCCTAGTAAGTTGAAGCATCATTTGCAGACCATCCATCCACAGTATGCTGAAAAAGACCCCGATTTCTTCAGGCGCCATGAAAGTAGTTTCGGAAAACAGAAACTGGATGCAACTGGTGCTTTCCAACAACAGACCTCAAGTGTAGTTGAGGCATCATACGAGGTTGCCCTTGAAATAGCGAAGCAAAAGAAGCCCCACACAATTGGTGAAACCTTAATTAAGCCATGTACTTTAAAGATGGTCAAGCGTGTTCTTGGAGATGCAAATGAACGTAAAATTCAACAAATTTCCTTGTCAAACGACACAGTGAAGCGGAGAATTAATGAAATGTCAGATGACATAAAGGAAAAAGTGATACAGGAGATCAAATCGTCTCCAGCTGGTATGTTTGCAATACAACTGGATGAGTCAACGGATGTGAGTTCGTGTGCACAGCTACTCGTGTTTGTTAGGTATATTTTCTTGTGTGATATCAAGGAAGAATATCTGTTATGTACACAGCTTGAGACCACCACAACAGCTGAAGATGTGATGGAAAAGCTATCTTCTTTCTTCAAAGCTAACAGGATCCCATGGGAAAATTGTTGTGGAGTCTGTACAGACGGGGCTCCAGCGATGCTGGGATCAAAATCAGGGTTCCAGAAGCGTGTCAAGGAAGTAGCTCCGAATGCCAAGGGGGTTCATTGTATGATCCATCGTTTTGCACTGGCGTCGAAAACCCTCTCTGATGAACTTTGCAAGATCCTGGAGGCAGTGGTCAAATGCGTCAACTTTGTAAAAGCTGGAGCTCTGAACTCTCGCCTTTTCCAGAACCTCTGTAGAGACATGGATTCGGAGCATGAAGCTCTCCTCTTTTACTCCAAAGTGCGCTGGCTTTCCAAGGGCAATGTTGTGAATCGAGTGTTTGAACTTCGGGGGGAGCTAAAATTGTTCCTGGAAATGCAAGGGAAAGATGATCTGTTGAGTCACTTCAATGAGGTTTTGTGGGAGCCACGTCTTGCATATTTAGCAGATATATTTGAGCAGCTAAATAGGTTGAATCTGAAACTACAGGGCAAGGAAAGAAATGTGTTTCACCTGATGGACTGTCTTCGTGGATTTCTTGCCAAGCTCCAGAATTGGCAAAGGAAAGTCGGTGCCGGGAATGTTGCCATGTTTGAAAACCTTTCAGCTGTCCTTGACGAGAATGAAGAAGATAGTCTGCTTGACCCATTACTTAAAACTGAAATCACCCAGCATCTGAGATCCTTGGAAAGTGAACTTAATATGTACTTCCCAGAATTCGAGGAGGAAGAAGGGAAGTTGGTAAGGAATCCATTCTCTGGCACTCTTGATATTACTACCATTCCCAGTGATGTTCAGGACGAGTTCCTTGATCTCAAACATGATTCTGCTGCCAAAGATCTCTATGAAGAAAAATCTCTGAATGTATTCTGGTGTTCGATGCATCAGTCATATCCAAAAGTCAGTGAGATTGCACTTCGACTACTTTTGCCTTTTTCAACTACCTATTTATGTGAGTCTGGTTTCTCCACCCTTCTACAAATCAAGAATAAGAGCCGCAACCGATTGGATCTGGACCCCGACATGAGATGTGCATTGTCAATAACACAACCTCGGATTCGTCAACTGACTGAAAAGAAACAATATCAGCCTTCCCACTGATGTGTGATAAAGTATGCAGAGGTTAATTGAACTTTCTCCCATCCAAATCAAATTTGCTATTGTCTGCTAGTCTTTTGTAGTCTAGTGATGTAAGTTAAGCATATCACAGAAATCTATCAATATAAGATAATTATGACTGTAAACTTTGTAATAAAGCAAGGGTGTTCTCTTCATCAACATTTTATTTATTCTTTTTTTTCTGCGCCTTTTTTGGCAGGGTGGGATTTGGGAGAAAAATGAAGGGGAGCCACACGAATGTTGAGAATTCATGAAGGGGGGAATGGAGTGAAAAAGGTTGAGAACCACTGCCCTAAACCTTACCCTTATCCTAACCCTAACCCTAACCCTAACCCTTAACCTAACCCTAACCCTAACCCAAAAACCTAACTCTAACCCTAACCCTAACCTAAACCCAAACCCTAACCCTAACCATAACCCTAACCCTAACCCTAACCCAACCCTAACCCTAACCCTAACCCTAACCCCTTACCCTAACCCTAACCCTAAACACTAATGCTAACCCTAACCCAACTCTAACCATAACCCTAAACCCTAACCCCAACCCCAACCCTTACCCCTTTCCCTAACCCTAACCCTAACCCTAACCATAACCTAACCCTTACGCTAACGCTAACCCTTACCCCAGCACTAACGCTAACCCTGACCCTAACCCTAACCCTACCCCTAAACCCTAACCCTAACCCTAAGCCTAACCCCATAACCAACCCCAATTCCACCCTAACCACAACCCTAAATATTACCCCAACCCAAACCCCAACCCTATCCCTAACCCTAACCCTAAACCCTAACCCTAACCCTAACCCCTAACCCTAACCCAAACCCAAACCCTAACCCATAACCCTTACCCTAACCCTAACCTAACCCTAACCCTAACCCTCAACCCTAACCCTAACCCTTTTCCCATAACCCGAACTCTAAGCTTTACCCTAACCCCAAACCCTAACCCTAACCCTAACCTCTAACCCTAACCATAAACCCTAACCCTAATTCTAACCCTAACCCTAACCTAACCCTTACCCTAACCCTAAACCCCAACCCTTACCCTTACCTATAACCCTTACCTAAACCTAACCCTAAACCTAAACCTAACCCTAACCCTAACCCTTACCCCTAACCCTAACCCTAACCCTTACCCTAACCCTAACCCCAACCCCAACCCCAACCCTACTCTAACCCTGACCCAACCCTACCCCTAACCCTAACCCTAAACCCTAACCCTAACCCTAACACTAACCCTAAACTCTAACCGTATCCCTAACCCTAAACCCTAACTCTAACCCTAACCCCAACCCTAATCCAACCCCAACCCTAACCCTAACCCCAACCCCTATTCTAACCCTTACCCTAACGCTAACCCCTAACCCTAACCCCTAACCCTAACACTAACCCTAACCCTAACCACAACCTAACCCTAACCCTAACCCTAAACCCTAACCCTAACCCTTACCCATAACCCTAACCCTAACCCTTACCCTAACTCCAAACCCTAACCCTAACCTTACGCTAACCCTTACCCTAACTGCTAACCCTAACCCTAAACCTTACCCTAACACTAACCTAACCCTTATCCTTACTCTAACCCCAACCCTAACCCTTTCCACAAATCTAACCCTTTCCACAACCCTAACCCTAACCCTACACCCTAACCCCAACCCTAACCCTGACCCGTAACACTAACCCCAAACCCTAACCTGAACCCAAAACCCTAATTCTAACCCTAACCCCAACCCTATCCCTAAACCCTAACTCTAACCCCTAACCCTTACCCTAGCCCCTAAACCTAACCCTAACCCAAACCCTAACCCTTAGCCCTAACCCTAAACCCTAACCCCAACCCTAACCCTAACTCAACCGTAACCCTAACCCTGACCCTCAAGCCTAACCCTCACCCAGGTTTGGCTTCTATTGACTGTCTCCTTGACGACCGTGATGAACTCGTTCATTCTAAGAGCCTAGGAACGAATGTTGTTCGTCTTTCGTTTGGTAATACACTTGTTCCTGTTATTAGGCGCTTTTAACTATTTTCGAAAGTTCATGCCATGGGCCAAAACCAGAGAAGAGATTCGTAAGTTAGTTGTAAAACTGTCGAGTTTCTGCTGATGCGATTTTTTTATAGCCTATTTCGTTGATGTTAGTCAAATAACGAATTCTTCAACACTCTATAAAATGTAAGAATATATGCATATGTAAAACTGAAAAAGTATTTATCTAATCTAGTAGTGACGGCCAGCGTAGTCCGGTCATAAAATACGCTTAAATATGATATTTTAATTCATGCAGATTTCCTATCGCTCCTTATATACTATAAAGTTATGATCTGAATAAAAAAAAATATATCCATATGACTAACATTAGCTTGAATCGAAACTGAAATTAAACTTTGGAAGAAAACAATGTATGTATACGTATATAGCTTCAGATCCTTCAGCTATAATCGAAACCGAAACAAAAACTTATGAAGAATTCTTTGTAAAATTATTTATTACAATAAATGGAAAGTCATAACAATTAAACGACAGTCACTCAGAAGAAAAAAATATGTAAGTGTGACACACAAAATAAAACATACGCTATCGTATCAATATATGATTTTTTTTTTACGTAGGTTTCCCCCCACTTATATATATATATATATATATATATATATATATATATATATATATATATATATATATATATATTTCCCATATGTACATAAAATATATAAATACCTCACTTTTCATAGGATTCTCCTCGCATCGTTTTATCTTCATTTGTACATAGATTCAAAACCTGATCAGTTTCGTTGAACATACATTTTAATCGCTTTACTCAATGGTACATAGATTTGAAAGATGATCAGTTTCGTCTTAAACAAATTCCCCCACATATGTTAATAATTTCTATTTTTACTCGCGTGCAAGCGACTTTATAAGTCACTCCGTCGATCCGTCGGTTATCGGTCGGTCAGTCGTCTGTCCGTAACACTTTTGTGCTTGGCCTTTTTGGTTAAGATCAAAGGTATGTTGTTAATAATAGCTGTTCTTAGCTTTTTAAGCTTTTCTTGGCCTTTTGGCTAAGAACAAAGTGTAGTATCTGTTCCGGCAGATGCTGCACTTAAGATAATTTGTACCAGTCAATGGAGGGGAAACCCTCTATACTGGGACAATTATTATTTTTGGTAACCAGAGTGCCCCCTTTTTACCTACCTTTAGGGGAGCTGGTTTTTACCTCACATTAAAAACGGCCTTGTGCCTAATTTGCTCAGTGGGGGAGCAAATAAATACCATCTGTTCCGGCAGATACTGCACTTAAGATAATTTGTACCAGTCAATGGAGGGGAAACCCTCTATACTGGGACAATTATTATTTTTGGTAACCAGAGTGACCCCTTTTAGGGGAGCTGGTTTTTACCTCACATTAAAAACGGCCTTGTGCCTAATTTGCTCAGTGGGGGAGCAAATAAATACCATCTGTTCCGGCAGATGTTGCACTTAAGATAGTTTGTACCAGTCAATGGAGGGGAAACCCTCTATACTGGGACAATTATTATTTTTGGTAACCAGAGTGCCCCCTTTTTGCCTACTTTTAGGGGAGCTGGTTTTTACCTCACATTAAAAACGGCCTTGTGACTAATTTGCTCAGTGGGGGAGCAAATAAATACCATCTGTTCCGGCAGATGCTGCACTTAAGATAATTTGTACCAGTCAATGGAGGGGAAACCCTCTATACTGGGACAATTATTATTTTTGGTAACCAGAGTGCCCCCTTTTTGCCTACTTTTAGGGGAGCTGGTTTTTACCTCACATTAAAAACGGCCTTGTGCCTAATTTGCTCAGTGGGGGAGCAAATAAACACCATCTGTTCCGGCAGATGCTGCACTTAAGATAATTTGTACCAGTCAATGGAGGGGAAACCCTCTATACTGGGACAATTATTATTTTTGGTAACCAGAGTGCCCCCTTTTTGCCTACTTTTAGGGGAGCTGGTTTTTACCCCACATTAAAAACGGCCTTGTGCCTAATTTGCTCAGTGGGGGAGCAAATATATACCATCTGTTCCGGCAGATACTGCAAGCAAAGACCATATGTGTGGGCAACCTCACATATAAGACCTTGGTCAATGTAAGGGCAACCCTTCATACCAATTGTCACTATCCAGCTCCCCTACTCCCCGGGGAGCTGGTCCCCATTTCCCCTTAACTCCTCACATTAAAAATCGGCCTTGTGCCTAATTTGCTCAGTGGGGGAGCAAATAAATACCATCTGTTCCGGCAGATACTGCAAGCAAAGACCATATGTGGGGGTAACCCCACATATCAGACCTTGGTCAATGTAGGGGCAACCCTTCATACCAATTGTCACTATCCAGCTCCCCTACTCCCCGGGGAGTTGGTCCCCATTTCCCCTTCACTCCTCACATTAAAAATCGGCCTTGTGCCTAATTTGCTCGGTGGGGGAGCAAATAAATACAACCTTGGTCAATGTCGGGGAAACCCTTCATACCAATTGTCACTACCCAGCTCCCCTACTCCTCGGGGAGTTGGTCCCCATTTACGCTTCACTCCTCACATTAAAAATCGGCCTTGTGCCTAATTTGCTCGGTGGGGGAGCAAATAAATACAACCTTGGTCAATGTCGGGGAAACCCTTCATACCAATTGTCACTACCCAGCTCCCCTACTCCCCGGGGAGTTGGTCCCCATTTACGCTTCACTCCTCACATTAAAAATCGGCCTTGTGCCTAATTTGCTTGGTGGGGGAGCAAATAAATACAACCTTGGTCAATGTCGGGGAAACCCTTCATACCAATTGTCACTACCCAGCTCCCCTACTCCCCGGGGAGTTGGTCCCCATTTACGCTTCACTCCTCACATTAAAAATCGGCCTTGTGCCTAATTTGCTCGGTTGGGGAGCAAATAAATACCGTTTTTCTTGGTCTTTTGGCCAAGATCAAAGTGTAGTATCTGTTTCGGCAGATACTGCTAGCAAAGACCCTATGTGGGAGACACCCCACATATAAGACCTTTGTCAATGTAGGGTCAACACTTCATAACAATTGTCACTATCCAGCTCTCCTACTCCCCGGGGATTTGGTCCGACTTTCCCCTTCACCCCTCCCATTAAAAATCGGCCTCGTGCGTAATTTGCTCGGTGGGGGAGCAAATAAATACCCTTTTCTTTGCCTTTTCGCCAAGATCAAAGTGTAGTATCTGCTCTTACTACATGCTGTACTTATTGTGATATAAATTGGGGGATCATTTTTTCATTTTTACATGTAAAATGATCATCCACTTTACAACCAGTCAGTCTCAAAGCAATTCAAGTAATTCTCCAGATCATTGAAGTTGTTTTTGAAGGATTCCAGTTATTTTTTAAGCATTCAAGTCATTCTTAAGGTCATTCAATTCATCCTTAAATTCATTAAAGTCATTCTAAGTCATTTACTTTTTATTTATTTAAGTCATTTCAGCCCATTTATCGGTCATTTTAGTTTATCTTTAAGAATTTCATGTCAATCCTACATTCACGCATTCATTCATTACATGAGAGTAATGGCTATCGGCCTTGTTTTTAATTGTTTCCATACTTACGTTTTTACATATACTTTCCCCACTTTGGTCCTGGATATGACCTTAAACCATAGACTCTCAACCTGGGGGCCATAGCCCCCAAGGGGGCCATGGCAATAATTTAGGGGGGCCATGGTGGAATTTTCTTTTTTAATTGATTAAGTTGACAATAAAATTTTGTTACCTACATAATATTGTTACGAATGTGTGTGTACGTGTGTATGTATGTATGTGTGTATGTATGTGGGAGAGAGGTGATCGAATTATCTCAGTGTGGCCTTGGATATCAGCACGTAAACATGTGGGTATAATTGATTCTGAACCATACTGTATACTGTTTTACTTATTTTGTTCGACAATTATAAATGCGGTCGCTGTTTTCGTGTGTGAACTATTTGTGCACTTCCTTTATTATTTTCTTATTTTTTGGTATCATTGTATTCATGCTCATTCCCTACTCAGGTATTCCTGCTTTTTTTTTTTTAGTGCTAATATTGATGTGACTCGCTATTCTTCTCATAATTTCAATTGGGGCAGTGCTTGTCAAAGGAGGTGTGTTCTTGCTGTAGAAAGTACATTTCAGCTTGCTAGGTTGAGTGTGAATGTTTATCATCTTTACTCTCTCTGTGTATGTTTGTGTATGACTGTGTGTGTGCTTAATGTGTGAGTCCATGGATGTATTATGTATGTGGATATTTGTGTGTTTGTCATTTTATCACTTGTCCTATTTATCTGTCCTTCATTATCATTCTTTTGTCTTATCACTTAATGTTTGTTCTGATGGTCTGTCTTCTTTATTTTCCCTAGATTTGCGATGGCTACTAGTGTTACTAAGAAGCGGAAGTACAGTGAAGAGTACATTAGCTACGGATTTACATCAATTCTCGCTGATGGCATTGAGAAACCTCAGTGTGTACTGTGCTTCAAAGTGTTGGGGAACGATTCTATGAGGCCTAGTAAGTTGAAGCATCATTTGCAGACCATCCATCCACAGTATGCTGAAAAAGATCCCGATTTCTTCAGGCGCCATGAAAGTAGTTTCGGAAAACAGAAACTGGATGCAACTGGTGCTTTCCAACAACAGACCTCAAGTGTAGTTGAGGCATCATACGAGGTTGCCCTTGAAATAGCGAAGCAAAAGAAGCCCCACACAATTGGTGAAACCTTAATTAAGCCATGTACTTTAAAGATGGTCAAGCGTGTTCTTGGAGATGCAAATGAACGTAAAATTCAACAAATTTCCTTGTCAAACGACACAGTGAAGCGGAGAATTAATGAAATATCAGATGACATAAAGGAAAAAGTGATACAGGAGATCAAATCGTCTCCAGCTGGTATGTTTGCAATACAACTGGATGAGTCAACGGATGTGAGTTCGTGTGCACAGCTACTCGTGTTTGTTAGGTATATTTTCTTGTGTGATATCAAGGAAGAATATCTGTTATGTACACAGCTTGAGACCACCACAACAGCTGAAGATGTGATGGAAAAGCTATCTTCTTTCTTCAAAGCTAACAGGATCCCATGGGAAAATTGTTGTGGAGTCTGTACAGACGGGGCTCCAGCGATGCTGGGATCAAAATCAGGGTTCCAGAAGCGTGTCAAGGAAGTAGCTCCGAATTCCAAGGGGGTTCATTGTATGATCCATCGTTTTGCACTGGCGTCGAAAACCCTCCCTGATGAACTTTGCAAGATCCTGGAGGCAGTGGTCAAATGCGTCAACTTTGTAAAAGCTGGAGCTCTGAACTCTCGCCTTTTCCAGAACCTCTGTAGAGACATGGATTCGGAGCATGAAGCTCTCCTCTTTTACTCCAAAGTGCGCTGGCTTTCCAAGGGCAATGTTGTGAATCGAGTGTTTGAACTTCGGGGGGAGCTAAAATTGTTCCTGGAAATGCAAGGGAAAGATGATCTGTTGAGTCACTTCAATGAGGTTTTGTGGGGGCCACGTCTTGCATATTTAGCAGATATATTTGAGCAGCTAAATAGGTTGAATCTGAAACTACAGGGCAAGGAAAGAAATGTGTTTCACCTGATGGACTGTCTTCGTGGATTTCTTGCCAATCTCCAGAATTGGCAAAGGAAAGTCGGTGCCGGGAATGTTGCCATCTTTGAAAACCTTTCAGCTGTCCTTGACGAGAATGAAGAAGATAGTCTGCTTGACCCATTACTTAAAACTGAAATCACCCAGCATCTGAGATCCTTGGAAAGTGAACTTAATATGTACTTCCCAGAATTCGAGGAGGAAGAAGGGAAGTTGGTAAGGAATCCATTCTCTGGCACTCTTGATATTACTACCATTCCCAGTGATGTTCAGGACGAGTTCCTTGATCTCAAACATGATTCTGCTGCCAAAGATCTCTATGAAGAAAAATCTCTGAATGTATTCTGGTGTTCGATGCATCAGTCATATCCAAAAGTCAGTGAGATTGCACTTCGACTACTCTTGCCTTTTTCAACTACCTATTTATGTGAGTCTGGTTTCTCCACCCTTCTACAAATCAAGAATAAGAGCCGCAACCGATTGGATGTGGACCCCGACATGAGATGTGCATTGTCAGTGACACAACCTCGGATTCGTCAACTGACTGAAAAGAAACAATATCAGCCTTCCCACTGATGTGTGATAAAGTATGCAGAGGTTAATTGAACTTTCTCCCATCCAAATCAAATTTGCTATTGTCTGCTAGTCTTTTGTAGTCTAGTGATGTAAGTTAAGCATATCACAGAAAACTATCAATATAAGATAATTATGACTGTAAACTTTGTAATAAAGCAAGGGTGTTCTCTTCATCAACATTTTATTTATTCTTTTTTTTCTGCGCCTTTTTTGGCAGGGTGGGATTTGGGAGAAAAATGAAGGGGAGCCACACGAATGTTGAGAATTCATGAAGGGGGGAATGGAGTGAAAAAGGTTGAGAACCACTGCCTTAAACTATATCCGATGGTGAGGCCCCACCTTGCGGGCCTTGGGGAGTGTGGAGCCACCCTTTAATTGCCATTGCTCCCAGGTTCACTCTGACCCGGAGTGGTAGTACCTGTTATGGTCCCAACCAAGAGTTGAATAGAATCTGACGTAAAAACGATATACTCTATTAAAAATCGTTCCTCAAAATAACTAGATTCGGGATTAGATAACCTGAAAAAGGTTGATATGCCGTAAAACAAAAACAACCAACCAACTAACTTTCCCCACTTTAATTTTTAATAGCTTTCCCCATATGTACGTAAAATATATAAATATCTTACTTTTCATATGATTCTTCTCTCATTTTTGGTATATATTATTATCCTCAATCAAATATATATTATTTCCTCAATCAAATATATATTATTTCCTCAATCAAGTATATATTATTTTCCTCAATCAAACGGAGACGAAACTTTTGAGAATTTTTCTAAAAAGGTCACAGGTTTCCTTTCCCTTTTCACACACACGCGCACACACACACACATACACACACACACATACATATATATATATATATATATATATGTGTGTGTGTGTGTGTGTGTGTGTGTGTGTGCGGGTGTGCGGGCGTGCGGGCGTGTGTGTGTGCGCGAGTGTGTGTGTGAAAAATGGGAAAGGAAACATGCGACAGTTTTAGAAAATTCTCAGACGCACAAAGTTCCTTATATATATATAACATTTTGTCTGTCTGCTTGTGCGTGAGTTCGTTTCTTATAGACTCCGAAACAGTTGAGCTGATAAATCGAAAAAACTTCATTGAAAGAAAGAAATCATATGTAACAGGCACTTTGTGTTAGAGTACTTCTCTATGGACTTTGAAACAACTGTGCTGGTTTTTTCTATTTTTGCACAAATGTATTTTATGTATCTGGGAGTGTTCTTAGATGAGTTAAATCTCTGAATTCCCCTTATAACTATCAAAAATCGATAACAGAACGTAGTCCATGTATGAAGGTAAAGTTGGATTTTGACAAAAGTTAACAGTTTTATACAGCTAACATCACATGTGCAATTTGAGAAGCTGTATTACTGCACAATCAGAAAGTCCCGGTGTATATAATAAACAGTAGGGTTTTAGATAAGATATGAGCACGTTCAAAATGAATGTTTCTGTTTAGAGCACAATTCACTATTGTACTTGAATTTTGCATTTTTAATTTTTATTCAAGTCATTATATAAAAATAATTTCATAAAATCCACAGTAATTTCTCTAATTTGCAGTGTTAAACTACAAATTATTTGTGGACAAACAACTGCAGTGAGTAATATAATACTCCCTTCCAGTGCACTCGATGTGCAACTGACGGGACCATGTCATCGATTGATTTCATTAAAGAATGGTCGATTTCAAAGATTTCGATTGCAATAAAAGTATTTGGAAATGTGAAACATTCGCTGATTCTTATTAAATTCCGAGCAACGTTGGGTTTTCTTATAGTGTGAATGATGTTATATATATATATATATATATATATATATATATACATATATATATATATATACATAGGCGTCACCATTTATCAAGGCCAAGAGGCCACTCAAGGATAAGGGTTAAAGAGTTACAGTAGAAATATGGACAATATAGTAACCGTTAGTAATGGAGATTCGGTAAATTTGTTAACTTATACGGAACGGCTCATCAAAAACTTGTTTACGTTAGACTTCAAGACAACCATATTGTAGTCAGCTGGAAAGCAGAAAAACGGAAGACAATTCCATAGGCGTGCAGTTCTAAGAAAGTAGCTTTGCTCATGGAATCTACGCTTAGGTTTAAGCACAGATAAAGAGTAGGTGAAACTAGTGATAGTATTTTCTGCTAGATGGGTGATTCTTGTGAAAGTTTGGCGAGGGGGACCATAGAATGGAGCTCAGCCGAGCACCTGCCATAAAAATAACGATAAAGCAGAGACAAACTTGCAACATCTCTTCTGTGAGAAAGAAGTTGCAGAGAAGAGAAAACGATATCCCCCACAAGGCTACGAAGTCTATTTTGAAGGAAGGATAAGTCCTTTCTAGCAGCTCCTGCCCAGATGTAGCAACAGTACTCCATCCTTGGACGTACCGGCTCTTATATAGATAGAGAATTGCATCAGCAGTGAGATATCTACTGAATCATTGGAAGGATCCCACCATTTTTCCAGCACCCTTGGCAACGGATTTAATGTTTGTGTTCCATTTAAGATCAGGAGTAAAGGTCAAGCCAAGAAGCTTGTCAAAACATGAGGCCTCCGCAAGACGAGGGCCATTCATTTCAATTGATGCCAGATGGAGATTAGAGCGTTGATGATGTAAAGATAAAAGCTTGGTTTTAGATGCATTAAAAAATGTGTGGGGGTGTAAGTGTGTGTGTGTGTAATAAATATATATTTCTCTTCTTTTATTGAGCACTCTTTATAACCCCGTTATGCTTCAAGCAAATTACACTGACTTATTAGATTTGTATGTACTTTCTATACATTCGTACGAATTGTTATATCCTATATTAATGTTCTCAAACTCGATGTTATTCTGACAACATTTTGGCTGATGCAACATCAGAACTCTTTCAGATAAATTTGCTCGAACATGGAAATATTTATGTGGAACTCAGGAATTTTTTTAACGGAGCTTGATGGCTAGATTGTTCTTATTCTACAATTCTATGCTTCAAGTAATTCTTTATTATTACTATTACTTTCATTGCGGATTGAACCCACAACCGCCAGGCGACTAATAATTAAAACTGAGTACTTAACATTTTAGGTACAGGTTTATGAATAATCCAAATAAAAGAAATTATAAATCTTCATGCCAAAAAATAATATTCTATCTTTACTTATTTTAAATACTAGTAAGTATCTGTTGTCCATTCTACTCTATCTTTTCTCTGTGTGTTGTTCTCTGCATAAGATACGTTTAAATGTATTTTAATTCATGCAGATTTCGTATTTATTATTACAGAGCCAATTCCCTATTATGAATTTATATGTAACAAATCCGTTGATGATAAATTACAAGCAGTGGCTATATCCAAATGACCAGGCTGGCTGCGCGATGTGACGTTACAGAAAAGAACAGCGATACATGTATTCAGAGAAACACGCATTCCAGACGTGTTCGAGACGTAGAGGATTCGGGACATGTTCAAGAGACGTAGAGGATTTGAGACGTGTTCAAGAGACGTAGAGGATTTGAGACGTGTTTAAGAGACGTAGTGGATTTGAGACGTGTTCAAGAAACGTAGAGGATTTGAGAGGTGTTCAATAGACGTAGAGGATTCGAGACGTGTTCAAGAAACGTAGAGGATTTGAGACGCGTTCAAGAGACGTAGGGGATTCGAGACCTGTTCAAGAGACGTAGAGTATTCGAGACGTGTTCAAGAAACGTAGAAGATTTAAGAACTGTTCAAGGGATGTAGAGAATTCGAGACATGTTCAACAGACGTAGAGGATTCGAGACGTGTTCAAGAGACGTAGAGGATTCGAGACGTGTTCAAGAGACGTAGCGGATTCGAGACGTGTTCAAGAGACGTAGATGATTTGAAACGTGTTCAAGAGACGTAGAGGATTCGAGACGTGTTCAAGAGACAAGAGAACATAAAAGGACGTGATCGAGTCACGAGAGAGCCAGAAAGCATAACGCTATGAATGAATGTGCGCATGCGCAAAAGTTATACAAATATATCGGCAAGTGTAAATGAACACTTTTTATTTCGACTTGCCGACATATTTTTATACGCGTTATTCATCATCCAAGCAACGATTTTACTCGTTATGAGCCATCCTTGTGTCTGATTTTTCTAGTTTCTGTTTATTTCTATATTATATGATTTGCCGTTAATAAGTTTACTGGTGAATTTTTTATGCAGACACACATACATACATACACCTTCTGTATTTTTTTATATAGAGTATTATATTCTGTAACATTCTTTTCATTTTGTTAGGATCCATTATCACATACGACACTTTTATATGAAAATTTTCTTTTTTTTTCTTCACTTTCAAGATTAATTGAAGATCTTTCTTGCCGCCAACTTTTATGTAGGTCCGCCATTTTGAATTTGATTTTTCACATACGATTTATCACTGTTAATTTTTAGATTAGAGTCTATTTCCTTTGTCGGTTCTTGAAAATGAATTTCCGCGGGATTTTTTTATGCGTACACACATCGAAAGAATGCGATCCGTATGTCTGTTTATCCCTTTTTAAATAGAATTCGGATCACTTATTGTGAAAGGTTTTATGTCTGATATGGAAAGTGACTGGATTTTTGAAAGATCTTCATCAGACTCACGAATTTCAAAAAAATACCTGCAAAATATGCAATAGAGCGCGTATGGACGCGTATAAGAAAATGTGAGCAACGGTAGCCGTTAAAGTACGTATGCAAATAAGCAAGTGTGCGCGAGCTTGTGGCACACGAAATTAAATAGAAAAAATAGCACATGGTTTACAAAAGAAGAAAATTGAGTGCCGAGCAAGTTGAGTCTCGGGCACGTTGGGGACGTGCAGGATGGACGTGTGAAACTCGAGGGCAAGAAAGCGCTGGCTAGCGCCAGTCTGAGGTGACGGCAACATAGACTTTTAAAAAGCACATGTGTATGCAAAAATACTTTGGAAATATAATGAAATGCGTTGTTTTGGAGGAACCACGAATAAATACATTTCATTTGCACATAAGAAATGCGCAGTCGGATGTTTATTTCGTTACTGTTTAATTTGTTTTTCCTTTGTGGCGGTACCAGACAGCGTGTGGGTCCGAGAGGTTTGCAGTATAACCGCAAAATTAAAAAGTAACGGTCACGTTACAAATAACCCCTGATGAACCAATTGCAAAAGTTTATACAATGTTTAAAAGATCTGTTTGTTGGAATGACAAGTGACGAGTGAATATCTGACATAAGAAACTTATTACAAAAAAGAGTAAAAATCAAATAAAATAATGTGAATGACACTGTTTTTAACACAAGACTAAAGAATCAGAAGAATTAAACATTACACCAAGGGTTAAAAAAATAGAATTCCTATTTACATGCCCCCCCCCCACAGATGCAAAGTTAGCACCTAGGTCGGGTTTTAATGTGTTGAGAATCCAGCTCCTTCCAAAAGAAACACTTTGGATTAGAACAAAATGAAACCTGTCTCAATCTAGAAGGATTCTACTATGGTTGACCCCTATAAGAGTAGCTCCGCGTGTTATTGTAAAAAAAAGAGATGAGCAATCCCTAATGACCCTCTTTTCTTAATCAGCACTGCCTGATCCTAGTGGCAAAAAAAAAAAATAGAGAACATGGTTATCCCAAATAATTCCCATTTGACATTGACTAAGTTCAACGTCGCTTTCCTTCGGTAATCTTACGGAATCTGGTGTGTCTTCTTTTTTACATGGAGGTCACCACTTATCAAGGCCCGGAAGCCAATCGAAGATAAAGGTTAATGCGTGTACAGCAGATCTAGCAGAACGTGTCAATGTGATTGCGTCGTATATCATTCACTAACCAAGTTCAGCAAACGATAAAGTATAGCATCAGAACTGATACTACGCTTTACTAGTAGCCAAAACCTAAAAAAATATTCATACACATGCAGACAGACACACATACATCAACTCTTTTATTTATTCAGCACTAAATAATCCGTAGATGGTTGATATAACGTAAAACAAGCGAAACTGACAATCTATCCATCTTTGAATGATTTTTTGACCTTCATAAGTTGACTCATTAGTTAATCTATATATCTATAAAAAAAAAGTGTGTGTGTGCGCGCGCGTGTGTGCGTGTGTGTGTGTGTGTGTGAGAGAGAGAGAGGGAGAGAGAGAGGGGGGACAACTCTCAACCTGTATACTCAATGAATTTTGATCTACAGACTGGAAATTTGGTGTATAGGATATTACAACATAGAAATGTGTTACACTTTTATCCCGAGCAGTGCTGGGTGGCTTTCTTCAAGCGAGTCTCCCAACAGTTGTTGATGCCCCTATTCCGAATTTGTGTTCATAGGTGGACTGTTCCTCACCGATATAAATGATTGTACACTAATTTTTTTAAATTTAATTATTTTAAGTCAAACTTTCTTCAAGCAAAGTACCCTGGCAGTTGCTGCGGGCCTGTCAGACTAAGCAATAAGAAGATGTTTTTATTATAAAAGTTCAAGTGGTGACTTTTTTATTTTTATTTTCTTTAAGTTCAATAAATTGTTTCTTGGTCTGACAGGCTCGCAGCAACCTTTAGGGTACTGTGTTTGAAGGAAGCCTGATTTAAAAAAAAAATAATCATTTTTAGTGTGCAATCATTTATATCGGCAAGAAACAGTCTACTGATGATGTCCTACGAACACAAATTTGAAATAGAGGCATCAGCAAATGTCAAGAAATTTTGCCTGAAGAAAACCTGCCAGGTATCTAATTGTTCACGAACGCTTTTTTTTTAAACTTTTTTTTTTACATGAAGGTCACCACCTATCAAGGCCTAGAAGCCACTCGGGGATAAGCGTTATCTTGTGTACAGTAATCAATGGGATAGTGTTGTAGTATTCATTAGTATTGGAGATTTGATAAAGTGTCATTACTTGGGGGGGAGGTTCATCAGGAATTTGTTTATGTTGGACTTGAATACATCCATGTTGAAGTCAGGGGGGAAACAGGTAAGCGGTAGAGAGTTCCACAGGCGTGCAGTTCTAAGAACCGGGTGCGAGAAAGTTAATGTAAAATCGTAAAAGGTAAATTTTATATTATTATATTGTCCAATTTCTACTGTACACTCTTTAACCCTTATCCTTGAGTGGCCTCTTGGCCTTGATAATGTGTTGATACCTATGAAAAAAAAAAAAGAAAAAGTCCAATGTGAACAAGTTCTAATTGAATCGTCCCCCTAAGTAATCCAAGTTACAAAATTCCCACTGTTTACTATGCTAAAATCACAATGACTAATGTATACCTATTAACCCTTATCCTTGAGTGGCCTCTGGGCCTTGATAAGTGGTGACACCCATGTAAAAAAAAAAAAAAAAAAAACGTCAAAGATCATGAATATCTTGATAAAGATTGTTATTTCTCTTTTTTTCTTACAGTTTTCTCATATCATTGCAGCTCCAACGATGGCGAGAAAGACACAGCACCGTCAGCTTATACGTCACTACTAACGTACTCTAACTACATTTACAACAAGAGGTCACAATCTAATGAGCCAGCAAGTGAAGTGTTAACAGACAAGCAGCTGTTTTTGTCAACAGAAAAAAACCGTCGTTCCATGTATTGAAAAACACATCTGCGTCTAATTATGTTCACTGAATGCTATGTTGTTGTTCAGTCTGGAACATTATGTATTAAATATATTTACCGTTGGTCTGTCACAATTAAATACCGAATCGGTTTAGCTGGTGTCATACTTGTGCAGCGTTATTTACGTTTACATACATGTAGAAACTCGGGACTGAATACGTTGCAGTAGAGTACGTCACAAGAAATAGAAGACAACTTAACTCGACGTATTTTTCCCCGTTGTAATTACATTTATTTTCGGATAGTTTCCTGAATAAAACCTGATCGCGCTCCTTCGAACGATCATCACTGGTCGGTGCACACCTTTTTATAGTACAGTATATTTCATTTCCCCCTACTGAGACGTCAGTTGGCACACGACTCGGCATTTGCAAACGCGTTTTCGCGCTGTGTAACACTTGAATGAAATAGGATTTTCGTTTTTGTGTATTGAGAGTAAATTTTGAATAGAATTATGTGAGGAAAATCACGCCCACCTATCGAAAAATATCCTTTATTTTAATTAAAAAAACAACTTTGAATTTGGACAATTTACAACAACCAGTGCACACTTTCTGATACCGGATTCCATGAAGATACATTTGCAGAATATCCTGGTTTATTATCGTCTATTTTTACGTTATCATTCGAGAATGATGCGATGGTTGTAGTGATGGGTAGAAGAAAGCATGATTATGTCAATTTAAAACGTGCTCTTGCGTTTTCTTTTTGGGGGTTGGGTATTCGGCATTCCAAGTGGCTCATCAGGGGTCAAAAATGTACCAAAATTGCAAAAAAATGACACTTTTTACCCCATAATTTTTTACCTATTCATTAGATTTTTCTGAAACTTGTCCAAAATTTGGAAGCCATTGTTTTTAATATAAATTCAGTGTGGGTGACCCTGGTAATATTCTGGTTAGCGTCCCCCGGGTAATTTTAGTGCTAGAAAACACACCTTTTTGGGACTCCCATGCAGCACCAATTTTTAAAACTATATACAGATGGGGATCATGCATGCGCGGCTCATTTTTTAAGCAAGGGGTATGGAGTAACATCCTTCGATTTATCGGAGAGGGACCTATGTTTTTGGTGGGTTTGTCTGTCCGTTAGTCTGGAGGATTGACGGATAACCGTCCATTAGTTTTTCCTGAAAGTTTGTCACAAATTATATTTTAATATATAGATATGCATAGTAAAAAATATTTTTTGTGTGGAAATTCCCATTTCGCCTACAGGGGCTCAAAAGAGGTCAAAAATGCCTTAAAATGGCCAAAAATGACACTTTTTGTCCAGTAACATTTGATCCATCCATTAGATTTTTCTGAAACTTGCCCAAAATGTGGAGGGCTTTGTTCTTAATATAAATTCAGTATGGGTAACCCTGGCAAAAGTCTGGTTTGCATCCCCCGGGGACTTTTAGTTCTGAAAACGCCCTTTCTTCTGGCGCGTTTCTCATATTTCTCAACAAAAACTTGATATGTCTATATAGTTGTTTCCAATGTTGCTGAATGAAAATATATATGTGTTAAGGTGTGAAACTGCACTGTCGTCCATTGTCACTGGTATTCGGCATTCAAAGTGGCTCATAAGGGGTCAAAAATGTACCAAAATTGAAAAAAATGACACTTTTTGCCCCATAAATTTTAACCTATCAATTACATTTTTCTGAAACTTGTCCAAAATGCGCAGGGCAATGTTCTTAATATAAATTCAGTATGGGTGACCCTAGCAAAATTCTGCTTTGCGTCCCCCGAGGACTTTTAGTGCTAAAAATGCCTTTTTTCATATTTCTCAATAAAAAAAAAACTTGATATGTATATCTATATAGTGCACTCCCATGGTCCTGAATTAAAAAATATATATTTGTTACGGTGTAAAACTGCATAATTTGTCCATTGTCACTAGTATTCAGCATTCTAAGGGGCTTACAAAGGGTAAAAAATGTACCAAAATCGCAAATAATGACACTTTTTGCCCCATAAATTTTGATCTATCCATTAGACTGTTCTGAAACTTGTCCAAAATGTAACTTTTCCTTGGCCACATGGCTAAGATCAAAGTGTAGTATCTGTTCTTAACCGATGCTTCACTTGTTTGTAACTAATAAGTAAATGTGTTACGGACTGACGGAGAATATTGTTTTTTAATGCATACCACAGAATAGTTTTTTAGTCGTGTGCAAGCAACTCTATAAGTCACTCAGTCGGTCGGTCGGTCGGTCGGTCCGTAACACATTTACTATTTATTTCTTTTTATGTTTATCATACAACTATTTATTGGTTTTCGGGGTTCCTGAATACGAAAATAACGTTTCAAATTCCCTAAATCAAATATTTTTTTTGTGTAATAAAGTGATATATCACTTTTCTGTATTAATTTAATGTAAAATGATCATCCACTTTACAACCAGTCAATCTCAAAGCCATTCAAGTCATTCTCCAGATAATTCAAGTTGTTTTTGAAGGATTCCAGTTATTTTTTAAGCATTAAAGTCATTCTTAAGGTCATTCAATTCATTCTTAAGTTCATTAAAGTCATTATAAGTCATTTACTTTTTATTTATTTCAGTCATTTCAGCCCATTTTTCTGTCATTTATTTTATCTTTAAGAATTTCATGTCAATCCTACATTCACGCATTCATTCATTACACGAGAGCACGCGATTAATGGCTATTGGCCTTGTTTTTTAACATAAGGAAGCTGCCTCTGAATGATTCGCACATGCGCAGTCGTGAGACAGTTATCAAATAGATAAAAATACGATGACCAGCAAGTACCATATTTTTAAATTTTGACTCTTTAGCAACTTTTTCCCCCGATATATACCGATTAAAATGATTTCTACATGTCTGAATACCCTATATATAAAATTTGAAGTGTGTAGATAAAAAATTCCTTGCGTATATAGGTTGAGATTTGTCCTGACATATATACACATTCTCAAGTTTATAGATATAGAGATTACCAGAAACTTTCTATCACCCATTAATAATAGAGCCCGTCCCCAAGGCAACCTGATGCTAACACCATATGGCAACCTCTGACTAGTTACAGATACGCCATTTTAAATTAAACGTTTAACGAATTGAATGCTTTTGTAGATTTTAGACATGTTGACTATTTAACCGATAGCCAATGAAAGAATGCGTACTCTGTATAGGGCAACGGTGACCTTGGCAGGTTAGAGATAAAGATCTGGAAGGAATACAGGGAAACCAGGAAAACAAAAAGAAAGAAAAGAAAGAGGCTTGGAGTCAAGCACGTTAAGCAAAGAATGTAAAGTGCATTCGGTAAGCGCCGGGATATGTTGAATTCTACTTAATGATATGTGCGTACATTTAATTCCTGCTTTCGGGAAATGTCACTTTGTAGATTTTAAGAAGAATCTCTTAAAGGTTACTCTAAGCGATTATGCGTATTGGTGTGGTTCCTATTCGCTTACAGACATGCGAACACGTACGGTTATTTATTGTGTCCTCGTACAAAATCTACATTACATGGTAATAGTGTTTTTTTCCGGGTCCAGGAGTAAAGGATATTTCGGTGACCTGACACTAATTTATTTTGGCTTGATCGTGCATATTAGATTTTCGCGAAATAGATTTATAGATACATTGCGTTGCTTTGAGGAAACTGAAAAAAACTCGGAAACTGAGTTCTTTTTTATAGAGGGAAATGATACATTATATTACCACTTTTGTTGCTGTTGCATAGGTGTTATATTTTAGAAGGTACCAAATATGAGAGTATGTTACATTGTTCTTTAGTGACGACTTATATATTTGTTGTTCATGTTAGTAAGAGTCTTAGAGTGACAGAGACAGTCTTAGGAGTGTTCATGTTGTGAGATAGCATATTGGAGACATAAACAGGGTATATATAAAGAGAGAGACAGTTCTGTATATATATAATAGACGGTGTACATATTACTACAAGAGCACCCATCCTGTAATTCAATGAGAGGAAATTTAAGATAGACCGAGAATGCGTTTGACATTTACGTTTTGACAGTTGTACATTTTTATAAACACAAAGTTCATATTAATACAATTTCACTTTATCTTTTTTTGGTAGAATGACACAACACAAGACGACAGTTATAAAAACACATGATGATACGCTTATTTCTTCTTCGACCGGTCGGACATGATTTTGTATTTCAGGGATTCAAAGTTGTTACATGGTTATCTCTAAACCCTCTCGTTTCCAAAGGGAGCCTTGACTCTAACTGAGAACCGGCCTGATCTCCTCTGCTTCTCTGATCTGACCCCTCTGATTCTCTCCTAACTGACTTATCTAAGTAAATTCATAACTCATGACGTCACTGCATGACCAAGCACGTGCATACGAAAACAGATGGCACGACATGCCTCCGTGTTTAAGCATGCATTATTATTCACATGTTTCTTACAAAGCCGACCCTCTAACCTCATTTTCGTAACCTACTTTACAAATAACATTTTCCATTGTCCGTTTTCAAATTCTTTATTTTCATTTTCATTTTTATAACAGAAACAAAATTCACCATTACATTCCTTTTTCAATAAACAGATATCTAACTATTTTGTGTGAGCTAAACAATGGCAATTCCACATTCCTTATTTTCAATAACATTCTGTATTTATTTTAACTTATGATAGGAATTCTCAATTCCAAGTCTAGCTTCGCAAGTTCGAATCCTTGATTATCCTATTTCATATTTACATTTAACTAATTCCCTATTGTTATTACTTACATGAAAAGGGGACAGCCCTTATCATGTAACATTGCTAGTGAGTAATTGTGATCATTTATTTTCTTATCGGCTAAGAACATTCGATTGATGAACATAAGAACAAGCGCGATAGGTTTTTAACTTGCGACACATGTGCGTTTGATTTGCTGCACGGAAAAAAAAGATGTAAAAAATAATCGAGGGTGTTTATTGTTGTTTTGCTAGCTAGAGTGTTTATGACTACTTTTTAACACTGATTAAAGTTTTGTTAGTACACATATTCCACAGGTGTAGAACCACGTGCTCCCCGCTTGACAAAATTGTCGACTTCAACGCTGTATGCGGTGGTTTTATTCACTGCTATGTCTCTACTCGTCCACACGGTGTCGTTGCCTCGCACGCATTGCCGACTACCGATTAGTCGATTACGGTTTCACAAGTATAAAAAGTAACCAAATTCAAGAAAAACAAAACACACCCACATATTCTGTAAATACTAGCTGTTATCTGGGTTGCTTATGTAATATTGCTGATTCTCAAAACGCTAAAGTCCATTTCTTAGTCGTCTGTCAAATCTTCTTTGACATTAGCTCATAACGATCTTCTAAAGCTCTCCCGATCTGGTT
This sequence comes from Euprymna scolopes, assembly GCF_053919585.1. Taxonomy (NCBI): domain Eukaryota; kingdom Metazoa; phylum Mollusca; class Cephalopoda; order Sepiida; family Sepiolidae; genus Euprymna; species Euprymna scolopes. The sequence goes on along the minus strand of NC_136496.1, from coordinate 21,896,030 downwards.
CAATTTGCAACCTGTTTTAAACTGTCCCAAACTAGAAACTGTCGTTAACTATCGCAAACACAGGATTGTCCGTGTATATCCCTAACTATTGTAAACTGTGGCAAAACTCACTGCCACTTTTACATTCTAACTCAAATTTAATTTGTCCCGGCCACTGCAATATCTTGATTAACCATCACACATTGCATGCGTTGGTGAACTGTTTCGATTAGTCCTATATTTGCCATCTTTATTAATTGTCCGTGTAGCTGGTTCTCTTCGAAGTTGTTTCTATTCTTGTCTCATCCATTGCCTCTTCGTTTTCTGTCCTGTTCATTTTTTTATTCAGTGCCTCTTACTGCGGTAATCCTCCTTTATGTGTTCTGCATTTTTCTAATTCTGTTTTCACGCAGTCTTATATACAAATCAATCTTCTTTCTAAGTCTTTGCTTTGTATATAGTGCATTGTGCATTATCATGAGTTTCCTGGTCTTCTGATCGAGATGTATCTGTTCTTCTTTGGTCCTCCTATTGACTGTGCGGAGTATATTACTAGTGACACTGCCAATGTGTTTATGTCTTTTATAACGTATCTCCTATGCAGTTTAGTTTCTAGGATTTTCTTGTTCTCGGGTATTTCTGTTTTTATTGAAATGCTTATATCTTTGGTTCTATGGGAGGAACCTACATGAAAATATGCAGGCTTTTTGAATATTATATTATTCTATGCATTAAATTTTATGAGAATTTCTAAACAAGGATCTATATTTTCAAACTAATTAAAATTTTCCAAACTTTGCCTACACTGGTATATAGTGTCCTAGCAAGCCAGCTTTAGTTTTGTTGCTTTGGGATAAATCTTGCTTAAGTTTTTTTTTTTTTTGCTTGGTTGTCTCCCTTATGGCGTTGCCATGCCACTAATATATATATATATATATATATATATATATATATAGAGAGAGAGAGAGAGAGAGAGAGAGAAAGAGAGAGAGAGAGAGAGAGAGATGTTGTTTGTTTTGGTTTCAGCGATATGTTTTAAATGAATTCAACTATTTACGAAAGTGCATTTTACCTAAATGCGAGTTGGGAATAATTTTCCCTTTAACCAATTTGTTACCCCCACATGGGGAGCGGTATATATATTATTTTGTTTTAATGTAATTATCCACTGACACGTGTTTCGTCGTCTACGACTCATCGAATATTCAGCCACTCTGATGAGTCGTAGACGACGAAACACGTGTCAGTGGATAATTGCCTTTTTAAAAAATTATATATATATATACTCCCCTAAGCTAATGAAAGCATAATTATGAATTTTTGGAATATATATTCTAGGCAACTAGGCGAGTAATATAAATACATATTTTATCAATGATGACATGTATGGATTGCGTACGTATAGCGTTAGTTAATGCATTCTGTTCTATAAGATTGATATTCATAAACGTGTGCCAGAAGTGCATTAAAGTTTTTGTAAATTGACGATCAGCGAAGTATGCACTCGTTCATTGAAAAATGTTATCAATACAAATAATTTAAAAGAGTAAAAAAACTAATCTGCATAATTTATTAGGTTTGTTTGTTATATTAAGTAATGCATTATTAAAAGGATCGATGTGCGCATGTTCGAGTAAATAGTATGTGCTGGTGAAAAAAATATCATTATGGATTATGAAATACGTATTCTAGGAAACATGGTGAATGGCTTGGGGGCATTATTTATGTTTTGTAAAATTTACATTTAGAGGCGAAGGTGTACCATAGTAAAAAATCACATAAAATTTAAAAATATTTCCACAGCTGTTTCGTATACTTTTTTCTCTTAAAGCTATTTTACGAGAAGCCTGAAGAGTCCTAGAGTGGATGAAACGCGGAATATTCAGTGTAGCTTAATCGTCACATACATTTTATAACTTAATATATATATATATATATATATATATATATATGTATATATATATATATATATGTACACACACAGTACTACCAAAAAGGAAGTTCACACTTGTCATTTTTTTTTAAACCGCAAATTTAAGTTAAATTGAATAAAACTCTTCAAAAACGTCTTGACCTTATGTGATTCACCTTTTATTCGTAGTGTTTTCGTCGGCCTTCATAAATTTGATGAAATAAGTAGAGGGGAGATTATTCAAATCCAAGTGTGGATGTAAAAAATCAGCCTTATGTTCAATACAGTTGACTTATTAACTGGTCATTAAATTATTAATTGAACTAATTTTTAATAAAATTAAATGTGAATCTAATGATGTTACTCAATAAAATTAATAAAAGTAATTTTTTTTTTTACTGTTAAAAATATTAAAATGTACTGACTTGTCCTTGTTTATTTGCCTTATCTAAAGGGGAAAATTAGATATAAGGTTAGTTTTTAATGTGAGGAAAATCCAGCTGCCCAAAACGGGATAGAAGTGATAGCGGAATCGGGAATCGGAAAATTCGGAACCTTTTGGGTATCGGAATCGGAAAAATTATAGTCTAATTTCTGATTCCAAACCGATTCTTTAAAATTTTAAAATAAAACATGAAACAAGCGCAGATTGTTTTGTTTTTTTTTTATAATTATTAGAACATTTTCTTTACAACATAAAACTGAGAAGGCCCCCAGAATGGGTTATAAATCTTGGTTGCAGATTTAACATTGATTAGCGGAGTTTAATTAATTTTATTTATTGGTTATGTATTAAGAGAAAAGTTGCCTATTGCCTTTGTAATCGTTTTACATCTAATCCCTAAAATGTCTATGCGCCTTCATCCGAGGGAGTTCATATAATTATTAAAAAGGTTTTTAATGCTCTAGGCGGGGAATGGATAAATTTCGTTGGAGCCAGCTGTACATCAGAGAGTCTACCATCGGCTTCTTCTGAAATAATTACAGTTTTATGGCATCTCTTTCGACACAAGTAAATCTTTCGCAATTGTTATTCCAAGTATATTTGAAAACCCATTCGCAAGATTTAGACTCATAATTAACGTAATTAAATTTGTTTTTATTAGTTTTTATTGTAAGCAAAGTAAATATTCTAGAGTTCACTTGCCCATTCACAATCACGGATTTTAAGAAGCTGTTACCACCTATTTCATAAATAGCCACATGGTGTCTATTAGAGACTTCACACTTTAATATCAAAGATTTAACATACTTGGAATTTTTTTCTGGTGCTGGTTTTGTGTGATCACCACATGTTTTAAATATTTCATGTTTCCTTATATTTTGTTTTGTTTTGGCACAAGTTAAAATATAGATGAAAAGCTCACAAGTTTATTAAACTTTGGTAGAGCAAACATTGAGAAGTTCGTTAACTTATAAAAAAACTTTTATTTAAATTTAAAATACGAAAAACGTATAAGATTCTACTTTTTTAGGCGATTATGTGTGCGAACACTAAAACGTTATTTTAGAATTTACAATGGGGGTTCAGTTGTGCATATAAATATAATGTAAACTGATCCCATTTCAGTACATTATAACTTTTTAAGCAGTTAAGTAATTTTTACCACTAATTATAAGGCCGATCAGCAAAACCATAAAATCTCGTTTAATTACTATATTTTTCGTATTGCCACCCGTACTTAGGGTTAATAGTATGAAAGGAGCGTGGTTTTATGACTTTTAACAATACTATATATTAATACGATAGCGTGTGTTTTATTTATTATGTGTAACGATTACATCCGAGTGTCTGGTGTTTAACTGTTATGGGTTCCTATTTCTTATAATAAATAATTTTACCAAGAATTTACATAAGTTTTGGTTTCGGTTTAAATTATAGCTGATGGCACTAAAGTCATCTATTTTTTTATAAGTTATTTTACAAAGAATTAGTCATAAGTTTTGGTTTCGATTTCGATTGTATCTGACAGAACTCCGGTGATCCATTTATTTTTATAAATAATTTTATTCAAGAATTTTTCCTTAATTTTGGTTTTGGTTTCGATTATAGCTGAAGGAAGTCAAGCTGATGCACCAAAGTTATATGAATATATTTTCTTTTATTTTTGAAATCGCAACTTCATAATATATATCTTTAATATATATAATCTTCAAGAATTAAATATCATATTTAAGCGTACTTTACGACCTGGTTACGCTTAGATTAATATTTTTGCAGTTTTAACAAGAGTTTTAATAATACCAGACCATCTCTATTTACGCGATGAATATTAACATCAATATATTACATATGAATGAGTCCTCTGTGGAATTTCCACAGGTCCCGTTAGTTGTTATTATTATTTGCATCTCGTTTTTGTTTTTGTATTTTTTTACAGCAAAGCAAATCAATTTGATAACCCACCAAATGTATATATTTAAAATAAAATTGAAACATTCATAGAAGGAAGGCACATAATAGTTAACGAAACCCAGCGCCCTCTCCCAGTTAAAAATGGGTTTCCAAATAGTACCATTATTATTTAGAAATTTGTTCATAACTATGGGGGGGGGGCGTTGTTATTATTTCGTTCTTATATCGTTTTCTCATTTTACCTACAAATCATCGACTATTTTCAACTGTTTATGAAAACTTTCAAGTAGCATGTTGTACACTATCGACGAACTGATACAATTTGGCTTTGTTTAAAATCAAAATAAACCTTTTATTGTCTTTCAATTTGCAATACATTACAGGAAAACATTTTTAAAAAAATATGCACGAAAATTACCCGGGGGTTTATGTAATAATTTGAAAATTTACAAAAAGAAAACAACAAATTTCCAAGTAAATATCTATAAATATAAAAAGAATCGGAATCAGAATCGGGAATCGAATCGGAATCGGAAATTTAGAACAGAATCGTTAATTGGATCGGAATCGGGAAAAATTTTAATCGTCCCATAACTACTAGATAGAAACAAAAATCAAAATTGACTCAGGCTAGAATAATTTCTCCTCCACTGAACGATGAAGTGTAGTATCAGAACAGATACTAAACTTTGCTCCCTGCAAAAAGGCCACTTGGCGTGTTTACGAATGAGGAAATAAATTTTGGATTCTTTTTTAATAGTATTTTTTAAAGTTCGTTTTAGTGGTCTCGCATTTTTGATTTGTAACAATATTAAATAATAAAAAGTATTTTTGCAGAACACAGACCGTGCTGAAATAATTACGTTATTAATTAGAAACCCATTCTTAACATAGGGAACTTTAGATTTGGGCAAAATGAATGGCCGATCCTCAAAACGTATAAACATTTAGACTCTTCCCCTTAACTTTAAAATTTACCAAAACTTAGGAAATCAAGAAATTTTAACGGACTTTTCATAATCAGTGTCCCTAGTGCAATACACCGAACCGTTTACAGGTCAGACCAAAGAAGAAAGGTTACCGAAAAGAGTGGAAATCTGGGTAGACTTGTACTCGCTCAGACTCCAAAGATCACCACGTTTTCTTTTAAAGAGAAATCTTTGATGGTGGTCAATTTAGTAAACAACAATGATAATAATTTCTATTATATAAAATGAGCTTTGTGTGTGTGTGTGTGTGTGTGTGTGTCTGTCTGTCTGTCTGCCTGTCTGTGTCTGTGTCTGTGTGTGAGTTCCATATGGAAGCGAAAACGACTGTACACACAGTAACTTTATGTATCTGGAAGTGTTCTTAGTTGAGTTTTGAATCGGAATTTTTTCGATACGTATCGACAACCGATTATCGAAATAATCTGATGAACGAGTAACAAGCGATTTTGACCAAAATTAACACCTTACACAGTCGCAAGTGCATCTGACAATATTTACTACTGCACAAGCCAAACCGAGAGACCCAGCATATAAAATCAACAGTAGTGTCTTTCATATGATAGGGGCGCATTCAAAATGAATGGATTTCTGTTGTAAGCACACTCGCAACATGGTACCAGACTTCATTTTAAACTCAAATTCAAGCTATAATTACCGCATAAATAGTAAAGCCAGTCATATTTAATCGACAGTAGGTTCTATGATATTACAGGGGCGCGTTCGGAATGAATGCTTAAGTTTAGAACACAAGTTAAGCAGGATACGTGACTTTTGCATTTTAAACTTTAATGCAAGCCATTATATAATAAAAATAATTTTATAAAATCATCAATACGTTCCCTACAGTGCAATATCAATTACAATGTAATCTGAACTAAATAAATGCGAAAGACATGTTAAGCTTTCTCCAGAGCAGCCAATCAATCTATTTAATTGAAAAATGGGCGATTTTACCGTTTTCAATGACGATAAAAATATGAGTGTGAAACATTCTTGTGCTGGATGATCATCACTCAATCCCGGGCAACGTCGGTTCTCTCTGCTGGTGTCTACTATTATATAAAAAAAATTGCCTATCTGTGTGTTAGTATGTGTGTATGTGTGGGTTCGTTCCCTATGAACCACTAAACTGTTTGGCTGATTTTTATGCAAATGTACGTTCCCACGTACGTTTGGTATTGGCATGTCTTTAGTAAGAATCGATAATTCGTAATCGAAAATCTTCGATGAGAGAAGGAACAGATTTTGTCTAAGGTTAATGGCTAATACCGCTTGTTTCACAAGTGCATTTGACAAGTTTTATGACCGCACAAGCAGAAAGGAACAGCCTATAAAATCAACAGTAGCTCCTTTGATATAACAAGGGCACGTGCTAAATGAATGTTTCTGTTTTAAGTATAATTGGACTATGATTCTTGAAATGTGCATCTTAAATATTAATTCAAGCCGATATCACTGCACCATTTTAAAGTCTCGGCATATAAAATAAAAAATATAAAATAATATTTGATACTAGCGGGGGTACCCGGCGTTGCCCGAGTGTTTGTTTCCGGGACGGGGGGGGAGTTTTAAAAAATGTTATGGTAGGTAAGTAGGAAGGATCAAACCCGGAGTCATGAGTAAAAGTAGGAAAATAAAGTGTGAAAAAAAAAAACAAAAAAAACATCTGCAACGTTAACAGTTCGGCCACCAAGAAAAGTCCATTCCAGCTGTTTAGGGAAAAAAAAAATACGACTACGGTAGGTCGGCGCGAACGTGAAAATATAATGTGAATTGTCCAGCACGCTAACCACTACGTCACAGAGCACTGCAGCTTAGTTTAGTGATTTTAAATAACTTCACATGAAAGAACTACGAAGCCAAACCGGTGTTCTCTTCTCAACTGTTCCTTGTGAACGATCCCCAAACGGTGTTAAGTGGTGGCAGGGGGAGGAGGAATTTATTAGAGAGAAAATATTTTACCACTTCCATTGATCTTAACCGATTTTGGCCGTGACTTCTCAGCAGAAAAAGTATAGAAATCTAAGATTATCGAGGAATTTGAGAAATAATAAGCCTATAACACACCTCAGATATTGTTCTGCCGTTTGTGCATATTATATTTGCATGAAATATCTTGATTTTTAATCCTATTAAGGTCAAAATCAGACGGGAAAAAATTAGTTCATTTTATTTATATAGAATAGAAGAGAAGAGAAGAGAAGAGAATAGAGATGACAAGCGATTTCGGAATGAAGGTTTTTGCTTAGAGCACCATTTCGGAATTTCCCGAGCGGTTTATGTAAAACGCTGGAAAATGTCGAACTAAAATTTTGTGATACTGGTCTTGCGCACACGTCGCTTATTTTTCCAATGAAAAAATATTATTTCTTTTATTACGAATATAATTCAATGAAATATTAATTGGAAACACGAAAACTATATTAATCTTAGTGTTACGAAAAAATACAATGGATAATTATGGAACAATTATTACGAAAGTTAAAGAAAATTAAAATCAACAAAAATAAACACACATTGTAAGGTAAATTTCGTGAACAAATATGTATTCTATGAATTAGAAACAACATTGTTTTAATAATTTATGTATATTTTTCTTTAAATCAAGAAAAATATTTAGTTTTCTTTAAATCAATGAAAATATTTAGAGCTTTTTTTAAATAATAAACTGATGATAGCAAATAAATATTTTCTTGTATTACGTTGGCTGCTGCGGTTTTATTGGCTCTGCGTATCGACACATTTCAGTGTTTTGCATTTACTGCTCAGAAAATAATGACGATACCGCGATCTTTATTCTGTATAAGTACTACATTTGTATTTTAAATTATTTTTTTTTATTTTGATTCACGTATACACACACACACACACATATATATATATATATATACATATATATATATATGCATATATATATATTTATATATATACGTACATATACGAGCAAACAGTTAATAAACACTTTGAAAAAGAGTTAAAAACATATTTAATCTGAAAAGGGAACACTTGATAAGTGGATAGTCCTTAAACTGCGGAGTTTCGAAGAAATACTTTCCTTCTCATTAGGGTAGGAATTAGCAAAATGCGGGATTGGATTTTGCATGCAAAAGTATTTGATGAAACAACAAGTAAGTCAAAGATCCCACCTGATAACAAAAAAGTTAAGCAGAGGGAATATGAAGAAAAAGGCGATTACACGTGAATGGATAGTCTGGTGGAAGATAAATAATCCAGTGACAATAAAATCCAAATATATAACTTCAAGAAAGTTAATTGAATTTCCATTTGCACAAGTACATATACGTACATATATATACATATATATATGTGTGTACACACACATATATATACATATATATATATTTACAAATTCAATTGGATATATTCTTTATGTTAATTATAATATGCAATTACATCTATGTATGTGTGTCAGTGTTTCTCGTCCGTACGTGACTTGCGCATTGTTATTTGTTATTTAATATATACTGATTTTTTTCATTCTGATTGCAGTCGTATCAAATGAAACAACATAAGATAGTTGAATTTAAAAACATACGAAATTAAATTCACCACAATGCATTTCGGCTATCTTAGTATAACAACCAGTTTAACCTTATGTCAATAGGTTATTAATTAACCAATTACTAAGTTACGTAAGCATACTAATGTAAATAAAATAACTGTGTTAATCATTTTCGTTTATCAATTAAAATCCATAATTTTTCCACAATAGTTTTTTTTTGTAACTAGCGGGAGTACCTAGCGTTGTCCAAGTGTGTAGAGGGTTTATGGTAATTGACGGAGCTCTAAAAAATGTTTCAAACCTCCCTTAAAATGAAAATAGCAACAAGTACTCGTGCGAGCCCAAATAAATAAATGATCAGCGTAATCCTGAAACAAATAATTAACCAACCCCCTAAGAAAAATGAAAATAGCAGCAGATACATCTGCGAGCGAAAAAAAAAATAGTGAGCAGGCAGGCCCCAACCTGTAACGCTAAGAAAAAATGGAGGTGAAAAAAGGGGAACCGTTTAGTCGTCTCAACTTGCGATTGTAACGTACCGGGCACTCGAAATAACATTTTTTATACGTACGTCGATGCCCCGAGATGTAAATGACTTTGCAAAAATGTCGACGAAAAGGTGACCTTCTGGTTATAACGGCGGTCCATTTGAGGATGAAAGAATGAATGTCATTGGTCATTTTCTGGATATTTGTCGGCTAAGAGACTGCGCTTTCGATACCATATCATATTTTGTCAGTGCTGGTCGCGTGTGTCGAAAGTTTTAGCGAGACATATAAACATACATACATACATACATACAGAGACATTAACAGACAGGTGAGATTTATATTATAGATTAGGTTGGGTACCCGGCGTTACCCGGGTGTGTGTTGAGCAAAAACAAAAATGGTAGTAGGCAAACTGGCTCGAACCCATACGCGAATTAAGAAAAGAACGTGAAAATAAATGTGATTTCTTTGTCGTTGCGTCCATCGCCAAACCAGAAGTGGCGAAGTTTTAAATTAAGGCTAGTCAATCGAAAAGAGGGGATGACTTTGGAAATTATCGGCGAAAATCCCCTGTAGAAAAGTGGCCAGTTAAGGGTGAAGGAATTAATTTAGCCAATTTTTCGATATTTGTCGTCAGAAGGGTCGACCTTCAAAACGAAACTGATATCGTCGCCCTGTCGAAAGTTTTAGGCAGACATACATGCATACATACATAAATACATACATTTAAACAGACAGGTGAAATTTTTATAATAGATTATTAATTTACTTGTTTTTTGTGCGGGGGGGGGAATTAGAAGACCGAATTGAAACTACGCTGTTATATTTAAAGCAAACTATTGTTAAGCTTATAAGGTACAGATAAGAAAATAATGCTAAAAAATTAATAGATGATGACAAATTACGTTTGCACAAATCATCACGAGTGATTATGTCGGAATCACAGAGAGAATAAATAAGATTAATGAAACAGAATCCCATAAATAACGTTGCGATAAAAATGTGTTTGAGATTGAATAGACAGAAAGACGGTAGCCATGTTGTCCATTCACAAAGTGACCAGAGGGCGTGGCGTTGACCTTTTGTTGACCTCCAATCATGCTCTTACTTTGTGTAATTCTCGCGAGACTTGCAGCCATTTTTGTCTGGTAATTACTTGCGATTTATTTATCAGTTCGACGTCAATGATATCCTTTGACAGAATTAATAATTCAATTTGATATATTCTCTATGTAAATAATAATGTGCGATTACTTATCGTGTGTCTGTGTATCAGTGTTTCTCGCCCATACGTGACTTGCGCGTTATTATTTAATATTTAATATATAATAATTTTTATTGAAAATAAACAAAACATTGCAATAGTGTCAAATCAAACAAAAATAATTCAATTAAAAAATATACGAAATTTAATCCACCTTAATGCATTTCGGCTTCTTCATAAATATATCACCCAGCTTAACCTTATGCTAAAAGTTAGTAAACTGATAAAAACGATAAAATATTTCTCTACTTAGCCAATAATTCTTTTAATTCTGTCCAATAAAATCCATACTTTTTCTGCTGGACGTCGCTGTGGGCATATGTGTTGTGATCTGTCCCTCTGGATGTCTCTTTTTTACTGTAATCTAGTTGTGCTGACCTAGAGTTGGTGTGATTAGGAATTGCGCAGGCAGTTTTAGAGGGACTATCCATTGTATCTCAACCCTAAACGGAATTTTCTTCAGTGATGATGATGCTAATGACAATAAGAAGAACAGCAACAAATTCTATTCATTGTATCAAATAGTTACATAATTAATTCTGCTGTTGTTGTTGTTGTTGTTGCTGCTGCTGCTGCTACTGCTGCTTTTTATTTTAATGATTTGTTTGTACCAGAATATGACAATATAATAATATTCCATTAAGCATTTACTTTGTTCTAAAATTTAGATGGTTTAACATATTTCAGATACGGGGATTCGTCTGTTAGCCATAATAACATATGTCCCGCAATTTCTCTTTCTTCCTTTGATAAGGAATCACAAACTAATTATTCCGAGTTTTTATGAAAAATTTCCCATCTAATAATGAAATGCTCATGTATTGTGCAGGCTAACAACATGTTATAAAGGCACATCCTGCAAATAATAACAAATTTTGTACAACCAGGACATAGTTATTTTAATTATATTATGCTATCAGTAGGGCATAATTATATTGTCGCCAGTTTATCCTGCGAAATTATTGAATGGTTAAATGTGAGAGAAAGTGAGAGAGGGAGAATTACTTATGTGGTAAGTGCATTGTTTAACATTATACAAGACCATTGTTAAATGCACATTCTCAGTTCAGCCTGGTAAAGATTAAAACATTAACTTGAGAAAAGTTATTCTTAAGATGAGTTTATAGATTAAAGATTAATATAGGCATAACGATAAAATTATATACTAACACGAATTAATATAAAAACTTGAACATGGTATACTAATGAAACTGCCATTTCGAACAATATCAAGAAAAACAATTTTCAAGCTTAAAAATATCATAACAATGAAAATATTACCTCGAACTTAACAACAGGATAACAATGATATTGTTATATCAAACTTAAGAGTCACATCAATTTTCAAACTTTAGCACGCTATCCGATGAAAACTCTATTTCAAACGCCAGTATTGTATATCAACGACATTGTTTTGTATTAGTAAATTTATTTGAACTAATGTTCTCGTCTTAAGTGTTATTTTGACAACGTTACGGCCAGGGCTTGGCGAATACACAACGATTAGGCTTGCTTTCTTGTGGAAGATCTTGTCGATGATGTTCTCGGCGGATGATCAAACGAAATAGTCAGGCGGATAAAGTTCGGGTGATTAGGGGGGCTGTGAAAGAACTGTACAAAGTTGTAGCACTGCTTCTGAAGCTTAGGCTTGTTTTCTTTGGACTTGTGAGCCGGCATCGCGTCCCGTTGTCACACCCAGGGTCTGTAAGCAGCCACTTGATTGCACCAGGGGGTCACCACATTCTTCAGCGCATCAAGGTACACTTTGGTGGTGACTTTAAAGCCGCCTTTGAAGATGTGATGTGGCATGATGTAGCTTTCAATTGAAACCACACCCAAGACTATAATCGTGGCCAAAAACTTTGTTTTCATCACCCCGGGCACGTGCTTCTTATTCGTGACAATCAAGCAGTGCATATTTAGGGTGCTAGCAATGGTCATGTTGTCATAACTTGGATCAGTAGAAACAATGAGTTGTACAGTAGCACATCTCTGATCTCGCTCGTTGAACATTGTGTCACTTTTAGGCATGATATAAAGCTCTATCGCTATTGGGATTTGTACGTAATAGGCCAACTAGTAGATTGTCTGCAATAAAAAAAACGTTTTTTATCAAACGGAAATGGAATAATGTCGTTTTTTCAAGAGCGGCAATTTTATCGTTCCACATTGTATTTTCCCGCTTGGATTAGAACTAAAGATCTTTTTCTTTTTCTTTTTCTTTTTTGCATCCGTATTTAGTGATTCTTTTTCAGCTGCAGATGTAAGGTAGTCACTGGGTGTTTTGTTTTAGGTACAGATGCTATTTCAACCTGAAGTGTGACAGCCTGACAAAAAATGCTACTAATAATTCAAGAGTGACAGACTAACGAATCCACAGACACACCATCGGCCGACGGGAACATTCACGGCTATTGATTCGTTCGCGCATTTAAAAGCTCATAAAAATAAAAACGACTTTGACCAATGATGTTTATTGTTCTTTTCTAGAAAGCAAAAGCCAAAATTGTGTTAACATAAAATATTTCTCGGTTGTATGTGGACCAGAGACTGAAAATATTTGTTCTCGCTAATATAAATATATCAAGTCCGATTTTATACATTTGTCATAATTATCATCTCTTTTCCTTTTTTATTTATATAGCGAGTATTTCACCCATGTCTTATTGCGTCGTTTTATAATTTTCCTTTTATCGTTTATTTATTTCAGCGTAGAAAAGGTACTCAAGCTACAGTAACATATACAACCGTTTTCTGATTATCGTCTACGTCTTCGTGGATAACTACAAAACTTTCCTTTGTTTGAATAACTCGAGTCTATGTTTCAAAGTCTTCGAAATGTTCTGTTTTAGAATACTTTTATGTTCGTGATCTTTCTTCTCTGAATTTTTCGAAATGAGCCACAAAAATGGCTTGCTTTTTCAATTCTCTTAAAAGTTAGCTTGTGTCTCGCAGACGTGCCATAGTTCATAACTTTATGAATGGCTCTGGGCTTGAGGCGACATCGACGCGAAAACTTCTTGGTCTTTCTTTCTTATTAATTATTTACAGAAGTTCATATATTATTGCTCTTCCTGGATTTTATAAATTCGGTTCTATGGAAAAACTTTTTCTTTACACCTGGGGCGATTCTCTATCTCTTAACATCAACTATCAGACCATGTATGAAATAATGTTGCTATATAAGATTTGGTGGAACGTTGTCCTATTTGATGGTATTTAATAAAGTGCATATCTGAAATTTTACTGGCTCCACCCTTTTTTCATCCGCACTTCCACTCATATGTAAGAGATATCAGTAATATCAGTCAATTTTATAAATATAATTATTGTATGGTTCCTTCATTATTGTTTGATATATATTGCCTGCTTCCTGTGCCTAATGGTCTGCATAACGTTGCTGTTTTAATATTTCATAATAATTCATCTTCGTCTTTCAGTTAGCTTTTTTCAAATAACTGCAGGCTTGTGGAACTCGCTTCTAACTGTTTTCATGCTATCTACGAAGTGCTTAAAATGTTTCTGGATTTTTTTTGTATGGCCACATTTATTGGTGTTACACATATGAAACTCTAGTCCCGTTCGAAGTCATCTCCTCTGGCTGTAATACACTTGCTGTACTTTTCCAACAATTTTAGGAAGGCTCCCATGAAAGTTCTCCTGTGTGGGCGTAGCGATAGCTACTCAACTGTCTCATAACCATATCCGTCAAGGTTTTCCTTGAGCTTAGCGAATAATCAGAAGTCACAGGGATCAAGATCTGGACTATAGGGAGGATGAGGACCTGTCTTGATGCGCATCTTGGTCAAATAATCCTATCTTCTCTGGGCACTCTTGGGACAAACTTCGTGCAAATCTTTCGCCTCTTCAGTTTTTCACGAATAATTGTGTGTACAGTTCCCACACTGACATCAAACTGTGCACTTATTACCTCTACAGACTCACAGTAGCCTTTATCCATGAAATTCTTTATTTGGCCAATCAACGATAGTGTTCTGACTTAGTTACTTCTCCCACTCCTCTCATCATCCTACAGATACTCCATGTCTTCCTTAATCTCTTCTGCTACTCAAAAACTAGTACTCGATCCATGTAAGTTGAAATTTTCCATACGTTTCTGTGGCATTTTTCCAAGTTTAAAACATAATTTATTTGCAGCTCGTTCCTCTCAAGTGTCCTCACCTCCAGATTTCATGTTTTAAATGCACTAACCGTGACAATAAGGATTTAGAAAAGTGCCTTTCCTGCTGTGGCTGTTCATTTTTACCTAAAATCATCAAAATTGATCATTCATCTCGTAAGATGTGTAACAATAGCATATTGAATCTTCAAGAGTCTACAGTTTTCAATACTGTACAAAAAGTCTGAAAACTTACTGAAAGCATCTTTTTTACATGGAAGTCACCACTTATCAAGGCCGGAAGCCACTCGGGGTAAGGGTTAGTGTGTGTACAGTAATCAATCGGATAATATCGTAGTACTCGTTAGTAACGGACATTTGATAAAGCGTCTTATTTAAGAGGGCGGTTTATCAGGAATTTGTTTATGTTGGACTTGAAGACATCCAAGTCGTAGTCATGTGGGAAACAGGCAAACGCAACAGAGTTCCACAGGCGTGCACTTATAAGTAAGAAGCTTTGTTCATGGAATCTTCGTTTCAATTTAGGCACAGATAAAGAGTGGGGACATTATTGACAGTGGTTTCAACTAGACGGGTGTTTATCGTGAGAGATTGGCGAGGGGGACTAGAGATTGGAGTTCAGGCGAGCAGTTGCCATGTAAATAACGATAAATCAAGGACAGGCTCGCAACGTCTCGTATAAGATTGTTTTTTCTTGACTAAAGTAAATAGCATCTCCTGCCCTTGCTATAATTATCTTTTGTTTCTGTTAGCTCATTATATGAAGTGGGGTACAATTTGGCTAGCGTAGTTTTCCCTAAAAATCTTAATCGATGTATTCGATCTAAAACTTATCCTTTGTTTCTACAAGCATGTTTTGGCTTGTTGATATTTTATTTCTCTTCTTATTCTTTGAAAAGTTCTTCAAATTGCTACCCGTATGGTACCTTTTATGTTTTATCATCTGTTTAAAATGATTTGTATTCAGTGTTATTTTTTTTTTCATTTTTATTCTGTTAAATATCGAATCTGTGAAAAGATATTCAGAAATTTTCGTATATTTTAAATATTCTTTATGAAATAAAAAAAAAATGCAAATTCTTGGAATTTTTGCATTATGTAATAATTTTAATATTAATATTAGTTTAGATTAATGAAAGGCATATATTCGTAGTTTTTGTGCAATTTGATCGAAAGGATAACCAAGTAAAATAATAAAACAATCTTGATGCTGACATTTCTTTTTTTACAAAGGGAGATAATATTTTGCAAGGGAGATCATTTTTTGCAAGGGAGATTATATTTCACTAAAACACGTTTCGAAAACATTGAATTTGTTATAAAAAAAGTATACGTTCTATAACAGAATAAACAATTGTATAACTAAAACTTCAGAAAATGTATCAAATTATATATATATATGTTGTATTTTGTGTTCGATTATTATTATTATGAATGTTCTTTTGTTGTTCATGTTAAGAAACGTAAGTCTTATGGTGATAGACAGTCTTAGGAGAGATTAGAGTCTTAATCATGCTGTTGGAAGAGATGCTAGTTATTATATATATTCATTGTGAGTGTTCATATTGTTGAGATATTCATATTGTAAGAGATAGGATCGAGACATTAACAAGTAGATATAAAGAGAGAGCGAGAGTACATATAAATACACTTTGAGAGGCGATTCGATATCTAGACAGATAGACCGAGAGATTGGCATTTATGCTTTTGACAGTTCTCTATGAAACAGGAGTGTTTATATAACATAAATAGTTTGATACATATACTTTCTAACACATATTTTTTAGATGATGAATGTATCAAATGGTTCATAAATGAACAATACCTTTTCTCGTTGTAATGATGAACACAGAAGACGGCAGTTATGAAAAACATCATGATCATTTATTTCTTCCATATGACCGGTCAATGGTTTTGCATCCAGGAATTCAAAGTTTCTTCTTTACATCTTCTTCTTCTAAAACCCTCTCGCTTCCAGACGGTGCCAAAGTTCGGTCTGAACCTCTCTGCGTCCCTGGTCGGACTCTCGTCTGACTCTCCGACTCTCTGACTCTCTTTAACTCTCTAACTTCGAACTCTTTCCTATATTGAGAAATCACATGTATGTCTGGCCAACGTGACTATAATTCACGTGTCATCAACATGCGCGATTTGCACGTTTTTGAAACATTTTGATGACCAGGAAATTTCCCATTTCCCTTTGTTGTTTTACAAAGGAATTTAACCTACTTATCTAATTCATACAACCTATATTTTATTATTCATTCTACTTAACAATGTGCATAGTTTCCGGCCAAATTTGTATTTATTAAATATTTTATTAGAATCAACAATTTATTGGGCATTCCATTTAAAACCTATTGTTCTTTAAAACTTATCACCAGGGTTCGATTCCCGTTTTCTCTGATTTTATTTTCATTTACTAATTCTCTTTATTTTTACTGACATGAAAAAGGGGACAAGCCTTTTGTATGTAACATATATATATATTTATATATATATATATATATATATATATATATATATATGTTTATATATAATGGCTGTATAGATTGGTATCCTAGATGCAAATCCACTGAAACCCGTGTCATTATTAAAGAGTACTCAATCGAGGACAAGATTAGATTATATTTACTATACAAACATTATTGGTTACATATGTGCAAACATGTTTCAGTCGAAGCTCAATTCAGAGAGACTAACCTCATCAGACGAAGAAAAGTAAACGCAGATACAAAACTGCTGACATAAAATGCAGCAGAAGCAATATAAATATATATAAATACGACTAAATCTAAAAATCGAGATACAAAAATAATGTGGTTCACACCTCTTCACTATAATGTTACAAACAAAACTTTGAAATATGTTTCTACATTTTATAAATTAACACTTTGCACCAGGTAGTAGATTGCATAAAATCTTAGACAAAAACACATTAAAACTAAGCTACATTTGTACTGAAAACTTAGAAAGAATTATAAAAATTACAATAATAAAATGTTATGGAGAAATAATTCAACTACTGTAATACTTTTAACAGAACTAGCTTTTATTGTCAAAGACCGACTGGATGACCGCTAAAATTGAAAGAGAAGCTGTTAATACCTAATAATATGTTTACATCACGCCATTTTGAATTCAATGGCGTACTGTAAACATATTTTAAGGTGTCTGCTGTTTCTCTGCTACGAAACAGATAATGTCAAAAATTATAAATGTCAACTGAATTAAAGGAATAAATTATAAGATGGTCAACATCATGAAATTTGGAATATAGACCTTTGTTATTTATTCACTATATATATATATATATATATATTATAATAATAATAATAATAATAATAATAATAATAATAATAATTATTATTATTATTATTATTATTATTATTATTATTATTATTATTATTATTCAATACCTACAGACACAAGGGTTTCATCCTTTCGGGAATCATCAGTGCAGGGTGCCACGATTAATACCGATCGATAAATTCGAAGCCGGCAACAGAAGCCATATATATATATATAATATATTTATATATATATATATATGTGTGGGGGGGGCGTGTGTGTGTGTGACTACTTCATTTAATCACATAAATTAATATACGAAAGTATAATTTTATGCGTAAACTTTAAGTATTTACTCCAACAGTGCTCAATACATAGTTAGAGCTTTGTAGTAACTTATAAAAATATATATGGCAATTAAGCTACACAGAATATTCCGCGTCTCAGCCACGCTAGGATCCGTCAGGCTTATGTGAAGAGTTGTGGTTATCCCGCGTTTTTATATATGCACATTCTATTGAGTTTTTAGTTAGCCAATCAGATTCCTAGTTTCCACCGCGCCCCTCCTAATCAGCCAATGGGCAGACACTTAGAGGACAAAGGCTTAGTTGACCTTAGGTTCAACCCTTCCTTTCTCTCTCTCCCTCTCCCCTGTTTCCGTCTCTCTCTCTCTCTCTCTCTCTATATATATAAATATATATATATATATATATATATATATATAGAGAGAGAGAGAGAGAGAGAGAGAGAGAGAGAGGGGAGAGAGATAGGAGCAAACAGTTAATAAAACATGTTAAAAAACACTTTGAAAAAGAGTTAAAAACATATTTAATCTAAAAAGGAAACACTTCATAAGTGGATAGTCCTTAAACCGCGGAGTTTCGAAGAAATACTTTCCTTCTCATCAGAGGGTAAGAATGAGCAAAATGCGGGATCGGATCCTATTATAAGTTCTATCTCCTATTTGGTTTTATCGAGCTTTTACATCTGGTTGAGATTATTTTATAAATATAAATTCTTTAATATTTATAATATACTTTAGTTTTTATTTTATATATGCATATATATATATATATATATATATATATATATGTATATAAAGAGAGAGAGAGAGAGAGAAAGAGAAAGAGATTATATATTTATATGTATAAACACATCTATATGATCATAAATACATATAGGTATATAAAGAAGTTCAAGTGAAGTGTGTTCGATTTGATGGTATAATATGGAAGTATATCTCAAATCCTGTTTGAATAAATGTAAATGTTTTGTGTTGTTAGGTTTATTATTTATCGATTTATCATTTAGAATCATTTTCTTGTATGACATGCACGTGTGTCTACCTGCACGGTCACATAAACACAGTAATAAACGTATTTTTTTTTTCATGTTTCGTTCCGGGTTGTTCTCCTATTTCTATTTTGTACATTCTTCTCCTCGTTTGAGAAAATCTTTAGAAATCCAAGAGAAATCCGAGGCAATGTAATATTAAATATCGGATTTAGGCTTAAGCGTATTTTATTTTTCAGGTATAAAAATATTTATACAACAACATCTCTAAACAAAAAAAAATATGGGTTTTTTTTTTTAAAGGTAAATTTAAATAAAATGAATTGCATTCGTTTTTTTAGTGCGTTTGTGATTTTCTTTTATTTCGTTTCGTTTTTTTTTTCTAGTTCAGATTCCTCCTTTTTTATTGTTTCTTTACTTGATGTTTCCATTTATACGTGTATTTATTACAGAGCCCTAACAGAAAAGAACACAAACACGATTTCTACATTTTAAAAGATAATTGGAACCCTGCACGAGAATGGACATCGTCCATTTTATCAACGCCGTAAACGAGGACTAGAAAATCCCATTTCAAACAATAAAATAATATTTAAACTTGGAGAATGTTTTTATTTTCAAACTAAAGCACACACACACACACACAAACACACACACAGACACACACACACACAAACACACACACATATATGTATATATATATATATATATATATATATATATATATATATATATATATATAATATATATATAATTCAAACACGGTAGTGTTTTTGTATATGGTTAAGTGGCAGTTTTAATCATTTAGAACTGTTTTAAAGTTTCACCTGTTACTCATTTTTTGACCAAATTTCAAGCAATTATTACAATTTATAGATCACCTTCCCAACTATTGTGTGAATTTTCGTTCAATACAAGAAAAGTTGTGATAAATTTTCTGGTGTTCACAGTTGTAAAAATATGTAAGGCCATGAGCGACCATTTTTATGACTGGTTTCCATACCAACGTCGTCGCTTCAGCGACTAATGTTGCGCAAAGAGATATAACTCATGAAACAGACAGAATAGAAAGCATGAAAGGGAAATAATTGGGGGTATTTTATTGAAAGCAGACGAGTGCCGTACATTGTTATTACAGATGTGTTTATGGGGGCAAACAAATAAGGCTGAAATCAAACGAAGAACAATTGAATTTATTGGAAGCCTGGAAAAATCTTGGATAACAATAGAAAAATGCGAACATGAAAAGTAATATGGTTAAACTTAAACATGGAAAAGAAAAAGACTACATATTGTAATAAAGAATATAATAAATAGATAATTTAAAATATTGCAGCATTAAGTTTTATTTTTAATTCCATTCATAACATTATATAATCAATTCTTAATGCCAGTCTATGCTTTTATTATATAATCAATTCTTAATACCAGTCTATGCTTTTCCAGTTTTAACAACTAGTCCTTACTTTTCCATGTTTAAGCTTAACCATATTACTTTTCATGTTCGCATTTTTCTATAATATATATATAGACACTAATATTTCATGCTTATGTGATCAGCAGTGTAGGAAGTAATAATTACTACTGACCGGGGTATACGAACCAAGTCAACAAAGCAACTTGGTGTTTAGAATGATAGCGTCTTTCCTTCAGACTACCGGCAATTAACATGAAATAAAACTATCTATGAATGCCATTTAAGGTGTGCTTATTCAATTGAAGGTCAGACAGAGTATTCAACAACAAAGAATTCGAATAATGCATTGTCGCTAAAGTTAGCAACTTTTTCTTATTTCATAAATAGGGCTCAACTTAAATTTGCTTAAAACGGCTTTATAACTTTTATATTTTTAAAGTAAATATTAACAATTTGTTTACAGATATACGCACTAGTGTTTCATTCTTATGCAATCATCAGTGTAGGAAGTTAAGTAACGTTTAACCTGGTCAGTACCAGATAGGGAACCATTTGGGAATGCCAAGCGCTGTATTAAGGTGGACGTCGACACCTCCAAGAACTGCAGACGCATAACCATGTCATCTCTCCTGGCCGGGATTTACAAGTGACTGAAGGGTCGATTTTCGATTTAATATTACTTTCGGGGGAAGTTGATTGAACCCGCCTTAGGTAAATGACGCTGGGATGCGTGTATGTGTGTATACGTTCCCGTTATCGGTAGAATTCTTACCATATCAATACTTTCCTCCAATCCAGTATTTAATACAGGAAATCTTGATTGGCCGATTTCAACAATCAATTTTACGGGGGCGGGGTTCTAAATGTGATGACTCTTATTTTCTTCCGCCCAAATAGATCAGAAAGGATTACAAATTGCGTTATTATGATGACAGAACTAATACATTCATGGCCTGAAAGTTTGATATTTCTGTTGCAGATATTGACGATGTGAGATTCTAAGAAAACGACCCCCTTTTATGGAGGTTCGTCAGAAGCAGAGAAGCGTCATTGAATAATGCATGCAGAAAATATTGAACATTCAGAGCAGATCGTAAAAATTAGGCTTCCTCAGTCATACCAGACCCCTAACATCTTAGGAAGTTGTCATATTACAGCTGTTGACCAGACAGCTAATTTAATTCGCTGAACATAAAATTTCCACCATTTTTATTTCCATATATGAAGATAACAATTGTGCTTACAATAAGTTAGTGTAAAAGTTTCATAAAATTGCGACGTATCTGAATTGTCATAAGTTTTTACGCAGTTGTTTACCGTTTTGCAGAAAACTGAATTAAACTAAATATAACCCACATTACCTACATTTTCTTTTTGCATCTGTGTTCCAATAATATATATATGCTTTTAATTGTTTGCATAATCATTAATGTATTAATCATTATCTCTCGCTATGACCATGTAAAATGGCCACCACGTCCCCCAGACTTGACTAGCCTCGAGTTTTTCTTGTTGGGATAATTTCAAAGAAAGAGTCTACGTTAACAACCCCTAAACCCTTCAAGAATTCGAGAAAGACATCAGGAACGAAATAAGGGAGTTAAATCGCAACCCAGAGACTCCGCAATATGTCATGAATAATGTTTTGGAAAGAGCACAAATATGCGAAGCTGAAAATGGGCAAAATTTAAGAGTAATTTTTTGGCAAAAATAAAGATTGTTTGAATTTTGCATAATTTTTTTTTAATTTCTCAATGTCTTAGTCAGATTGTGTTCAAATTACAGAACTTAGAATTCCACGCCTGTGGAACTCTGTTCCGTCTCCCTGCTTTCCACCTGACTACAACTTGGATGTGTTCAAGTCCAACGTTAACAAATTCCTAATGAACCGCCCCCTTAAGTAAACACTTCATCAAATCTCCACACTAACGTAATGTACTTGCAATAGCCCTTATCTCTGAGTGGCTTCCGGGCCTTGATAAGTGGTGACCACTGTGTAAAAAAAAAAAGAAAGAAAGATATCATCAAAAATAATGAATCTATTTTAGTTCAAAACCGTCCAGTAATTTTTTACAAAGGCTACAATAATATCGCGGGTCTCCACAAACTTCTCAGTAACAATATTATATATATATAAATATATATATATATATATATATATTTAATTTTTTATAAATAATTTTACTAAGAATTCTTATGAATTTTGGTTTCGGTTTCGATTACAGCTAATGGCACTCCAGTAATCTATTTTTTATGAATAATTTTATCAAAGATTCTTCATAACTTTTGGTTTCGGTTATAGCTGAAGGAACCATATATATTGCAGTTTTAACAAAAAAGCTACAATAATATCAGAGCGTCTTAGTTTATGTTGAATATCTGCAGAATGCCAACATCAATATATTACATATGAATCAGTCCCCTGTGGAATTTCCACAGATCCCGCTAGTTTTAATGTGTTTTCCAACGCGTAAATGCATCCCTAATTATTTTGTCTCTCGTGGTAATAATAAAGTGCGTTTTTTTTTCTTTTTAAGGAATTTGTTTTTAAACAGTTGAATAAAGCTAGGTCAAAATGGAAATTGACATATCAAGTGTAGTACTAATTCCGTCCAAGGAGCGAATATAGACTTTCAAATTATAAAATCAATAAGTATTTCAATGAATTTAAAATGTTCTACAGTTAAATGCAACGGAATATAATCAGAACATTTCTATTGACCGAACGTTTGAAAGTGTCACCAAGTGCTTATCGATGGTTGTCAATTAATTACTACCGCCTTATAAATAAAGCTGCATCGAGTTAAAACACAAAAGAGTTATCTTTATAATGCGTTGGAAACCAACGTGTCTTAGTTAACACACTTATATGAACTCGATGAATTTTCGAAATAATACGCTAATAGACGCAGTGTATAGTGTTGAGAAGTTAGTACCATTGTGTCAGATAAATAAAATATAGCATTTGTATTTTGGAGATACTATTCTCATATTTTGCTACAAAATACCGTTTGCCTGAGGATGCTGGATTCCTAAATTGCATCATTTAATGTCTATCAGTTTTTCTCCTTTCAATTTGCAATCTTTATTATCTTCTACAATCCAAAAACAAATAATTACCGCCACAAAACTAGCAAACCATAAACCATGAATAAATATTAAGTGCGTGCAATATGAATGCCGACGCTTAAAACGTATGAACATTTTGACCGCTCCCTTTACTTAAAAAATCACCCAAAATCAGTAAATTAACTAATTTTAATGAAATTTTCAGTATTTATCCAATAATGATCACGGAATATAATAAACTCATTATTTTTTATTTAAATCTTAGTGGAAATGTATTATTTCGGTTAAATAAAAAATAACTTTACTAAAGTTATTGTTGTCAGTAGTAAAAAAAATGCATTAATTTATTTTTGCTTTTTTTAAATAAATCATCGTAAATTATACCAATTTTAAAAAATTCAATTTTTACATGAATATTGCAAAAAAAAAGCCCCTAAAGTTCGTATTAAAGAATTCGATATAATACGAAGAAAAATTAATTTTTTAGAACTACCGATATATCATTAAATTAATTTAATATTTTCACACAATTAATAATTGCAAAAAATATTTCTACTTTTTTTTTTAATTACAAGTTTCGCATGATTTTTGTATGTAAGATTCTAATATATTCTTTGCTTGTATGAAGGTGAAACTTTAGGCGTAACATAATTTCTTGATAAAAATGTAATTTAAAAACAGGAACATAGAAAAATAATTAAATAAAAACAATGTCAAAATGATACAAACGTTCAGGATAGAAATGTACAGATCCACATCTAGGGGGAAAAAAAGAAAACAAGCAGCTTACCTCCTTTTATTTACATAACATCACTTTCAGACATCCTTTCAGATTTGGAGCTTCCGTATAATCGATGTTTTCAAAACTTCTGTTTGTCGCGATTTTACTAAGAGCAGAATCCTTCGATTGAGGGAGGGGACTAATTAAGCTATATTTTGTACAAACAAGGTGTTTTTGTTTGTTTAATTCAATATTTTAGGACTTTACTTCACTGATAATCTTTTAAATAGACCCAAAAAACTAATATTTATCTTTCAAAGGATTTTTACAATGGATTTATTTAAATTTAAAAATTTAGCTAAATTGGTTTACTCGCTGTTAAAACATTTTATCATAACTTGTTTTTTTCGTATGTACAAATATCTTTTTTCTTTTGAAAATTAACTTTCATTTTCAATCTTTCAAATACAATCAAAAAGTAGGCGGAAACTGGCAATGAAATTATGATAAATCAGCTTTCAAAACTATGTCCTCCATTTTTATTCGGCCATTTTGTGCCCGTACCTAATAAATATGAGGAGATATAAAAAGCTGTAGGAAAAACTGCTATCAAAATGACCGGATTAGTCATTAAATCATTCGACAAATGTGTTACATGATAAGGGCTGTCCCCTTTTCATGTAAGTATAAAAATGGAGAATTTAGTTTAAAATGAAAATGAAATAGCAATAGACAAATTCGAACCTCGTAATTTAGTTTAGAAATAGATTACGTGTGAGAATTTAAAAATGTAAAACAAACATTTGTTTAGAATATAGATAAATATTTCAAGGAAAGAATGTGAACTCTCAAGTTTCTTATGAAATTTTAAATTGAAAGAATGCAGCTTATAAGATAATGTTTTAACATATTGAATATAGGTTAAAATTCCTTTTGTAGAAATAGGAAAAATTTTGGACACGTATGTCCAGGACACGTGAAAGAAGGCACATGTTTTAAGATGTGTATGACGTCACAGAAAATAGAAAGTTCTAGGAATAGAGAAAAAAACTTTAGAGTTAGTCAGTCAGTGAAGAAACTCGGAGAGAGTCAGACGTCTAGGAGCGAGACGTCACTTCAAGAAAAAAATGTGAGACTTTGAATTCTTGGTGCTGGAAACACGGCCGTGTAACGAAATAAACCATCAAGTGTTTTTTTGTAAAGCTCGTCTTGTGTCTTATGATTCTTGCTAAAAGGTAACGTGGAATTGTATTATATATTTGTGTTATATGTCTTTACATACACGTCTCAACATCATCATGTCCGAACTGTCCGAACACTATATCCCTTCACTCCAAGAGCTTTCTTCTTCTTCCATTCAACACAATTAAGGAATGAACTTTTAATATATAAGAATCTCTTATAACATGAACAATATCTATCTAAGTCTCTTACAACAACTTCTCTCTCTCTCTCTCTCTCTCTCTCTCGGAGTCTTTCAACATCCCTCACTGTAATAAGACTCTTTCTAAGCATCTCTCTCTAAGACTCTCTCCTCAATGAAACCCCTATATGTAACATATGTTGATTTGACGTAAAACAAAACAACGAAACCAAACGCCGTGAATAAATATGCGAAGATATAAAAAAAAACTTGAAGATAAGACCTATCAAAATGACCGTATTATTCATTAAATCATTCGACAATTGTTGCTATGACGTAAAACAAAAACAATAAACCAAATGCCATGAATAAATATTTGAAGATATCAAACATTTAAAATCTATTATTAAAATGACCGAATTCTTCATTAAATCAATCGACAATTGTTAATATGACACAAAGCAAAACAACCAAAGCAAACACCATAAATAAATATGTCAAAATACAAAGAGCTTTAAGCATTAAAAGTTAGCAAAGTTACCAGATTTTGCATTAAATTATTCGACAAGGGGAAATCAAACCAAACACAATCTATTCTCATTCTTATAGAAGAGATGTTGCGAGTTTGTCTCTGCTTTATCGTTATTTTCATAGAAAGTGCTCGGTTGAGCTCCAATCTATGCTCCCCCCTCGTTAGACTTTCAAAAAAAACACCCGTCTAACAGAAAACACTAACACTAATTTCCCCCACTCTTTATCTGTGCCTAAACCTAAACGTAGATTCCATAGAACAAAGCTTCTTTCGTAGAACTGCACGCCTGCGGAATTGTCTTCCGTCTTCCTGCTTTCCAGCTGACTACAATATGGTTACCTTCAAGTCAAGTAAACATGTTTTTGATGAACCGTTCCATATAAGTTAACAAATTTACCGAATTTCCATTATTAACGATTACTATATTGTCCAATTTCTACTGTACACTCTTTAACCCTTATCCCCGAGTGGCCTCTTGGCCTTGATAAGTGGTGATGCCTATGTAAAAAAAAAAAAATTCTCACGTACTATTTGTACATGAACCTTTTCAAAGTTGAAACTCATAAAGTTCGAATATATGCAAATGTAGAAAGTCGCAAGTGCCGGCAGTTAAAACAGTGTAGAATTGACCTTGAAAATCTATTACGAATTTCGAAATGCATACTTTATTTGATTTCACGAGTTTGATTAGCCAAAAAAAATATTGTTTTCTTCTGCATTATTATTGCATGCTGCAATTGAATGAATCGTCAAACCCAAGAAAATTGTCACTAAGGAATGATTGTTGATCAGTGCTGTTAGCAGTTGTGCTAGAATTAATTAGAATTAATTTTGAGAGTTTCAGTTTTTTATAGCAATTGCACCAGAAAATGCATTGAATTGACTACATTTTGACTGGGAAAGCAGTAATTTTCTTCTTTAGTCGGCAACATCGCTCATGGAACGTGAAGAGTCCAAATAAGATGAGGTTAGACTAACAAGGTTGCTGAATGTAAACCTAAAGTTGACTTTCTACTTTCCTTGAATATGATTAGCTGAGTAAAATTAATACTTATTGCCATAATACGTTGTATTAAGACTGTTGCTTATGAGACCATCGTGGTTACGATTTCGATACACGATGAAAAGATCATCACAACACAGATTAGCAGTAGGCACAGCGAAACAGATGGATGACTATCTGTAATGCCATTATATATATATATATATATATATATATATATATATATATATATATATATATATATATAGGCGCGCCGTTTATTTGTAAACAAGATACAAGCGGCTTGAGCACTATAAAAGTATTGGACGAATGTTTATTTGAAGTAGACATTTGTTGAAGTCATTTTCGGACGCAGCTTGCGTGGGTCGATGGGTAGAACTGCCGACTATCAATTTGATGGTTATTGGCTCACTCCTCGGCAAGACACCAAAATAAACTAGCATTTTTGTTATAAGTATGGTGGATGAATCTTTATGGTGCAGGGGATGTCCATAGTAATGGAGGGGTGCTAGTCTAGCTGCACTGATGAGTTATGATACAACGAAACAGTACTGTATGTGGTTGACTACATATATATATGTGTGTATGTGTGTGTATGTGTGTGTGCGTGTGTGTGTGGAAATCGCTCGAGACAATGCATGAAGCCACTTAATGTGGGAAGGCAATATAACGAAAGATCATTATCGCAAAGAGCTGAGATGCTTATTGATCTTGGTATTGAAACGCTCAAAGCTATAGGTAGAAGAACAGTTAGTAGAAAGAGACTTACGCAATATGGCATGTTTTGGAAAGACGCTACTGCAATTGGAAGCTGTATTACAATGAAGAATTTAAAAAGCGAATTAATGGAGACCAGTAGACCAACGAGTAAAACGCGCTGGAAAAAATGAAGCAGAGCTTAGATCAGATAATTCTGAAGAACACATGAGACAATAGTATTTATAGAAAAGACTGAGACTAACAACAACAGCGCTTGTAGTAAAAAAAAGAAATTACAGATACGTTTCTGCAATTTATCAAGCCCCTCCAAATGGGACACAGATTCGCCCCCCCCCCATTTATGACAACAGTACTCCATACATGGTCTGATAGTATATTTTGTAAAGATAATGTATAGCTTCGGCTGTAAAAAAAAGTGTTTAGAGTGACAGAGAGAACCAGTTTTTTTTTAAGAACAAAAAAGCAATGGATTGAATCTATGAGCTACAAGAAAGATTTTATGAGAAAACAAGACCAATAATTTTCAGAGTAAATTTGTCATCGAGGGTAGGGTCTTCCAGGAGAAACCTCGTAAGAAAAAGGGGCAGGCTTACGATTGAATACAATAGCTGTGTCCTAACATAATTAAACGAAACCATTTCGTACCCTAATACATAAATTAAGCCAGATCAACTTTTGTCATTATATATATATATATATATATATATATATATATATAGAGAGAGAGAGAGAGAGAGAGAGAGGGAGAGAGAGAGGATAAAGATTAATAATTGACATATTCAAATTAGGAAGTGTACGCTAGCTGGGGTCTGAAGAAAGAGGGGGAGGGATCGCACGGACCCCGGGGAGAGACAAAATGCGACGTCGAAGAAAATGGACGTGTAAATGCGAAGGTGGAAATTGCTGACTACGGCCGGCGCGAAGTCGTAGAGGAAAATGTACATCGGGGGAGACGTATCATGGCGAAAGACTTTTAAGTGGTGTCGAACAAATATTATGACAATAAAAAAAAACTTTTGGTGAGAAAGAAAAAATGTCGAATTTTTATTTTTATTTATTTGCTAGCATTTCAGCCCGGCGTTGCCCGAGTGTGTGGAGGTGTATGTTGAGCAAAAAAAAAAAAAGCGGTCATTTTTTTTTACTTTGACCCATATTATGACCCTTTAACATTTATTGTTTTGGGCTCAAACCAAGTTATTAAGTTAGATCCATGTCCAAGGGACCTATATCTAAAATTTCAAGTGTTTAGACCCAAAATTGTCGGAGGAGTTTGGTAGAGTTCTCGAAGGTAAAATCGTTGAACTTTGACCTTCTAACAGCCAAATTTCTGGCCGAAAATGGATTACAAAGATGTTCCCAAATCTCAGTACCCTGAAATATCAAATTTCGAGTCTGTAGACTTAAAATTGACAGAGTTATTGCATAGGGAAATGTACACACACAGACACACACACAGACACGTTCACTTTTATATATATATATATATATATATATATATATATATATATATATATAGAGAGAGAGAGAGAGAGAGAGAGAGAGAGTGATTTATTTGCTATGGTTTGTATCTCATGGCAACGTTACATTTAGCACTCATTCCATTCTGGTTTAACCCTTATTATAAAATTTAATGAGTGTTTTCATAGGACTGGAGCGGATGAAAGGAGTCACGTGTAAAACACCTCTCAGGATACAGAACTACTTATTTGATTCTTATTACGTCATTATTGTAAAATTTAATGAGTGTTTTCGTAGGGATTGAAACATATTAAGCGGTTTACGTGTAAAACGGTTTTCAGTATAGAAAAAATTCGATATACTAAAGCCAAGCCGGAATCAATTAATGTCATAACAAGAGGTTTCACTGTGCTTAAATATCAGATAAAGTACATATGGAAAATGAGATGTATAATGAATAATGTGGAATGAAAAAGAAAACAAGTCAAGCATGCATGGTCCTCCATGAATGCACAGTGAACGAGTAATAAAAAATGCTCAAGTTCAGCATTGCTCTCCCCCATTTAGCACCCAGAGGATGTCAAATTCTTGTAAACATGAACAAACAGCGCGGTTTAACGTATCAACATATGTAAATTTGAGTTCTGCATCATGCAGAAAAAGAAATAAAAAGTCCATCATTTGACGCCTCCCTCCATTTAGCCCCAAAAGTCCACATGGCCTTAACATATTTAAATTTGAGTTCAGCACAATGCAAAACTGCTAAATAGACATACACAGAAAGTTTTGGAGAAATATGGTAAAATAGCTCCAAAAATTGAGTGTTTTTATTAAATCAAAAAGATCCCCTGGGGTATACACAAGAGTTATCTCGAAGTATAGGCAAACAAAATTATATAAAACTTTTACAACTTTTCGGAAAGTTTTATAAAAATCCAAGGCATCAATATTTTTAATAGGCACAAAAGTGTCAATTTTAGTTATTTTAACCCAAAAGGCACCGCCAGGGGGTGGAGGCACGCGGAGTTTTCCCGGAAAATCCGTTCTGTTACTTTTTACTCATATCATGTTTAATGTTTGCACAAAATTTCAAAAAATTCCAAGGCGTAGCTATTTAGAAAAGTGCGAACAGACGAAGAGACGAACGGATAAGGGTAAATTAGCAGGTCCACCCTCTGTTTGTCGGAGAACTAAGAAAGAAGAATAAACTAGACGACCTGGGAACATGATACAATAACAATAAAAAACGTTGTAAAAAAATTAATGGATTAGTACCATCGTCTCTTTCTTAGAACTCGTAGAATTATTAACCATATTTTAACAACATCTATGTTTAATGATATCTCAATATTTATCTTCCTGGATCGTAAAAATTCCTATTGTTTGGATTATCTTGACTACTGTTCATATGGTAAGTGTAATTTTTATAAAATTTCGACCTATGTAGCCTGCGACATTCTTCAAATGTATCTAGTAAAACTCAGAAATATGTTTGTCAAATTCGGGAATCTATACGGAATTTCAGACATATTCTACAATTCAATCCAAGGGAATGACATGCTCTCGTTCCGTTAGCCATGACTGTGTAAAAATCCAATATAATTGTGTTTTTTTTTGTGTGTGTGTGTAATAATAATATAGTGTAACCCGGACTGAGAATTAGACCTTCAACCTTCGAGAGAGTATAACTTAATACTGAAATCGACCATGTACTTTATCCGCGCTCCACGGAGCAGAGTTCGAAATTTCTTGCAGATTCTTGCGTTCGAGAGAAAGATTTCAAAGCCCGATATTAATGGCAAAATGTGTGCATGTATGACTGTGTATATATTTGTATGTCTCGCAAAATCTTTCAACAGAGGCAACGGTTATTCACGAGACCGCTTTATAGTTCGACGCGTCGGACGACAAATATCGAAAAATTGGCCAAAACATTAATAGCTTCACCCTCAACTGGGCAGTTTTCTACAATGAGTTGTCCTTTTTTTTTACGTCGCCATTTTTGCAAATCATCGTATCGGTTGGATTGACTTCGGTTAATTTGAATGATTTCAGCTTCCGGTCGCATTACGGAGCATCGGTAAGACGTCAGATTTTCTTTCACTTTCTTTTCCGCTTTCGCGTAACGGGTTCGAGCCTGCCTGCTTACTACCACTTTTTAACACCTCTCTCCACTCTGGCTACCTAAGTTTGTTTTGATTGCCTCTCCCCGCTACTACCATTTTTTAACAACCTCTCCACATGGCCTGCTATCGACTGTTGTTTTGATCCCCCCCCGCTACTGCCACTTTTTTTAACATCTCTCTTCACCCGAACTTTGTACTGTTATTTTACCCCTCCCGCACACACGCACCTTTCCACACCTGGATCCCCCGCTAGTCTATTATATAAAAGGCAAAATGTGTGTTTGTGTGTGTTTCTATGTCTGCCAAAAAATTTCGACACACGCGACGAACACTGACAAAATTAGTATCGTAAGAAAGATCGATATCTCAGACGACAAATATCCAAGAATTGGCCCAAAGCATTCATTTTTTGGGCCGTCAACT
The DNA here is from genome assembly GCF_053919585.1 of Euprymna scolopes. NCBI lineage: Eukaryota > Metazoa > Mollusca > Cephalopoda > Sepiida > Sepiolidae > Euprymna > Euprymna scolopes. The sequence goes on along the minus strand of NC_136496.1, from coordinate 21,863,959 downwards.
TGGCCGTTTTTTGCAAGGAAGGATCAGTTTTTGCGTCGATATTTTTCCAACTCAAATTAAAAATGTGTCAAAAGTAAAAATTTCTTATATGAAAAAATTAACTAAGTGGACACATTATTGAGAGAGGTTTGGTGGACACTGTTCGCACACCCCCACCGACAATATCACAATGTTACACACACACACACACATATATATATATATATATATATATATATATATATATATATATATATACACACACACACACACACACATATATATATATATATATATATATATATATATATATATAGAAAGACATATGTAAAAAGTAGAAACTATGGGTAAATAAACATTAATAGTAAAATATCATCAATTATCCATCATAAAACTTTGTAAAATGAACAGGGAATTAATTAGCGGTTAGTTTTTAAAAGAAATATGTACTCCCTAAATGTAGCCCCTCGAATGTCCATGACTGACTATAATCAAAGTGCATTCTACTACGCTTGTACAAGAAAAAGTAAGCATATAATATCAATGTCAGATTAAGAACATAATCTCTGTAAGTATATATATATATATATATATATATATATGTATATACATGTATATATATATATATATATATATATATATATATATTGTTAGAGTAGATTCGCGACACTCAAATATCTATGATTTTGTTTTTCATAGGAAAAGCTAATATAATTATGACTATACTATAAGTCACTCTGTCGGTCCGTTGGTCGTTCGTTCGTTCGGTTGGTCGGTCGGTCGGTCGGTCTGTCGGTCGGTCCGTGACACTTTTGTGATTGGCCTTTTTGGTTAAGATCAAACGTCTGTTGTTAACAGATGCTGTTCTTAACTTTTATTTTTTAACGTACATTTAAAAGACCTTATTTCGAAGGCCGGTGACCGCATAAGTGCTCAGTGAGCGAGGCAGCTAACGTTTTTGGGTTTTTTTTTCACCCCCTTTTCCTCTTTCACCCTAAAGGTTCGTGCTTGTTTCAGAAAAATCTAATGGATTGATCAAAAGGTGTGGGAAATAACGGTCATTTTGGGCCATTTGGGGGCATTTTTGATATCTTTCTTGCAAAAATAAAGTACTGTGCACATCTATATAATGAAATCCAATTTGTGGCAAATTTTCAGGAAAATCTGATGGACGTTTATCTGGCAATCGTCTTGAATAACGGATGCATGGACGCACGGACATGCGGACGCAGGGACGCCACTGAAAACATAGATCCCTCTCCGATAAATCGGGGGCTAATAAAGCAAACAGATTTTTATACTAAAAGACATTTTATATATCCAAACTTGATTATGACAATGTTATGGATAACTAAAGTCTTCGTTAAGCGATACCACTCCTTTCTCTTAAAGCAGCAAATCTATATAAACAAAACAGTAGATGTATGTGTCTGTCTGCAAATATTAAACTGATAAACCTTAAAACTACCAGTCACACAACACTCAAATTAACAGAAAATAGTAATCACCAGGATTGCTTATAACGATTAAAATCTTTGTTTGGATGGATAAATAACGCGTAAAGACATATCGGCAACTTCAAATGTAGACTGAGAGTGCCGGATTTAGACCATGAGAGGCCCGAGGCTCTTTCTCTTGTGAAGCCCCATTATTTATGTTATCCCTATTTGTTTCAATCAATTAATAATACAATAAACATTTTTTCATAGTAAACAAAATGCACTTCAACTTTACAGTTTGTACTCAATTGATTCCTTTATTTATCTGTTAAGTATACAGTTAGATTCACTTATATCTATCAAATATTTAATGGATATTTTCCACAAGAACAGTTGACTTCAAATATCATAGTTAAAAATGGCATATTAGTTATGAATTTATTGCTTAGAAATATTCTTTAGAATTTATGCTATCATATATTAGTATATATTATGCATATACCCTTTCTCTTTAATTTTAAAAATATTAATCAACAATCGATTCTATCGTGATAGACAATAAACTACAACATTCCAAACATATAAGTCATTTTGAATTCCACAGTTAATTAACTTTCAATATTTTCGTATTTAATTTTTTTTTTTTTTTGATTTCTGGAATTGTAACAGCAAATCACTTGTAGCTGATAAAGTGCGAAACACAGGACTTAACAAAACGAACTGCCATCCGACGCACAGATAATGACAATGACGGTTTATGACTCACCGGTTGCGGTAATCACTGCAGCAGGGTACAACGAGATTTCCAAGCGACACTAGCATACAACGCACGTCACAAAAGGGAACTACTCTTGGTCGGTAATGGCAGGCCTATCGTCGAACAGTGGGCTAATTAGCGATCAAAACAAAACACTTAGCGCTACCGTCAATTACAAATACAAACTTAGTAGTTATGAATAAAAAATGGATTCTGTAACGCAATTAAAGCGGCATCTTACAATATAAAATAGGCAGTATTCAGAAAGCAAGCAATCTAGGACCGCGGCTCCTACGTGGCAGATTCAAACAAGCTACTCAATGTTGTATCTTCATAACCTTCACAAAAGTGTATGCAATTAATTGCTCTGGTTTTGTTGGAACTTTTGACACATTTAAAACTTTTTTTTAAATATAGCAAAAAAAAACGTTCCTGTTATTAGTTAGATTTCAATCTAAAAATTATGACCCGTAGATGCGCTATAGATTTTGAAGGGAGACAGTTGACTATTTCCATAAAGGACGTTAGTTAATGGCGTTAGATTGTCAGGAAAATTTTGGCACGTTGGTTTCAATTGAATTTTATTAATAATATCATGAATAGATAAATATTTATGAAGAGTTTCTTTATTAATCATGGAGTGATAAACGAAATTAAATATGTCTAAGTAGATTTTTTTATTAGTATTTTGTTGGAACTTTTGAAACATTTAAAACTTTTTTTTAAAATATAGTAAAAAAACGTTCCTGTTATTAGTTAGATTTTAATCTAAAAATTATAACCCGTAGATGCGCTATAGATTTTGAAGGGAGACAGTTGACTATTTCCATAAAGGACTATAAATGGCGTAAGATTGTCAGGAAAATTTGGACATGTTGGTTTCAATTGAATTTTATTAATAATATCATGAATAGATAAATATTTATGAAGAGTTTCTTTATTAATCATGGAGTGATAAACGAAATTAAATATGTCTAAGTAGATTTTTTATTAGTATGTTTCTATAAAATTTACAACAGAACACCGATCGAGCAATCTTAGATATGTTCAATAAGTTGTCCCTCCCCCGATAGTTAAGTATTGATTAAAATGAAAATTACTCGGTTATAACGTTCCAAGATAAAGAATAGAGACGCAATTTGATTTTTTTTAATTATAAATAGCCAGATGAATTCACCACTATAAATATCTGTACTGATTCAGTCAATTGTAATTAATATACAACATAACATTAACAAAGTTCATGTAATTAAGTATTCAATAATTGTTTTTTAAATATCTGGCAACAATCACAAACTTTTAAATGGAATTTCGGGGCCCCTAAACTTTGAGGCCCGTAGGCTTCAGCTTGCCTTGCCTATTGGTAAATCCGGCCCTGCAAACTGTTTATTTTAACTCGTCGACATTTTTACTACTTTCTGCGCATGCCAAAATTTAATTATTTTCTTCGCATCGTTTAATGGTAAATTATTCTGACTTGTCTTTTGATAGCTAGATCGGTAGGAAACACAATTGGAGCGTTAATGTTTCAGTTTCGATTCTAGCTTATGGCATCTACAACATTTTTTTAACTTTGCAAATTACTATTATAAAGGGTCAATATATTATTTATTAGGGAATTAGTACTAATAAATGCATGAATCGATATATATATATATATAGAGAGAGAGAGAGAGAGAGAGAGAGAAAGAGAGAGAGATCATCATATAATGATTAGATCACTCTGACTGACGTAAAAACATTCATCAATAAAATGTTTAATTTCAACGTTATTACAAACAATTAACGGTAGCTGAATAGATACGGTCCTTGCTAATCATTTGTCTATCGACTAGTGTTAATCGGGATATCCTGCATTGAAGATGTTCGAAAGAATGAAACACTAGTGTCTGTAGGTATTTAATTTTATTGGAAATAATAATGTCAACCTCTTTAAGAAACTCGTTTCTTATCGTTGAGCACTTTCAGTTGAATTAAGTCGGTCAATTTAGCTCGTATGCATAGGTCATCATATAATGATTAGATCACTCTGACTAACGTAAAAAATCATTTAAAAATAAATATTTAATTTCAACGTTATTACAAACGGTTAACAGTAGCCGAATGGATACGGTCCTTGCTAATGATGCCAGAGATGACTTGTGTCACCGGGTTCGAATCTATTGACTGGTGTAAATTGTGACACCCTGCATTGAGGATTCCTGAAAAGATGAAACACTAGTGCCTGTAGATATTTAGTTATAGTAAATGATATATATATATATATATATATATATATATATATATATATATATATATAAATTACTAACTAGTTCTACCTACGTATTGAGCACTTTTGAAGTAAATACTTAAAGTTTACGCATAAATCTATACTTTCGTATATTAATTTTATGTGAGTAAATTAAGTAGTTATATATATATATATATATATATATAATGAATAAATGACAAAAGTCTATATTCCAAGTTTCATAATGTTGACCATCTTACAATTTATTCCTTTATTTCAGTTGATACTTACAATTCTTATCTGTTACCTGACAGTATCTGTTTCGTAGCACAAAATCAATCACTTAATTATCATATCAATTAGTGAATCTATTTTGCCCTTAATTCATCAGAAGAAATAGCAACAATAAATCCACCAAAAGGAAATAAAATGCGTTTGGACATGATTAAAGAATCCGAAAATTAGAAAGGTTCCTAATGGTGTAATGTAAGCAAACAATAAACCTTTCTTCAAAACAGATACTGTCAAGAATTGTAAGTCTCTAGAAAGGTTGAATGAAAAAACGACGCCATAGTTAAAGTAATATTGGCGCAGAGAGAAGTGTATTGTTGAATAAATATTGTAATACTCATTTTGTTTGTTAATTAAAGTATTATGCCACTAGCAGGACCTGTGGAAATTCCACAGAATGAGAAATATTTTCATCGATAAATGGTTGTATGAAGCTGATATTTTTCTGGATTCCACACAAACACTTTGTTTACATAAAGACCAAAAACACGGGGCTAATATGAGTTTATTAACATTTCTTGGAAAATAATGTCCATTGTATTTTAGATACAGAACGAGCCCAATGAGATAAATTAATAAATACTATTAAATATATCCAGAAAGTAATATTGTGCTACATAGTTCAATACAAATAATATAATCATATTGTATAAGACAATCCTTAATTTACTCCTTTCAGTAATTATATTAATCTTTTTGATTCCTGTTTCATGTAAATGTTTCTTTTTCTATTTACGGAACGTTTTTGCTGGTTTCTTTCTTCTGTGAAAAACCACTATACGTTGAAAGTATTACGAGTTTCTTTTTCGCACCATTATAATAATGATCATATGGCGTAATAATCATATTCGTAAACAAGGCTGCATTAAATGGGGGCCACTCTCATATTTTTGTCGAATCTTTCTAGATTGGCTTTCTTAAAGCTTAAGTCGAAAATTTACCTTTTATTCATAGAATCCGGCCTTAAAAATTGTATTTTGTCCTCGACCAAATTGAATGGATATTTCTCCCGGGCAACAGTTGGGAACGGGTCCTGCTATTAATTAAATTAAAATAAAAAGAAGGAAAGATGGAAGTACAGGAAGAATTAAAAATAAATAAACGAATTAAGGAGAGAAAGAACAAAAGAACAAAAAGAAAAATAAATTAATAAATTAAAAACAGAAGAGAAATTCATGAGGATGTTTCATAATTTTATTAATATAGCGATAATATATCCATATCTGATACGCGTCGGGGTGATGAGGTATGTCAAGAAAGTGAATATGGTGGAGGGTTAAGAACGAAATGTACAAGATGAAAAGATCCGACACGTCTGTTTTTGATTAAATTAATGCACAAAGCCAACATTTCCAGCACACGTCATCGGCTCGTTTGTTCTGGAGGGGGTTTCATGAAATATTGATAACATCAAACAAAAACGCTGCATTTCAAATCGATAAAACGAAAGCGAATATAATACATAATTAAACGGTAGACAATTAAAAAATATCTTTTGTCAGCATTGTCGTTTTATTAATGGATTTTTAAACATTTTGCAAAAATTTACCAGATGTTTACAGTAATGTATTCTAAGTAATATACATAGTTCTTAAAAAGAGATATTAGGACGAGAAATAAATCTCTATTTACCGCAATACTTTGAATCAATATTTAAGAAAAATAATTGAGAATGTTTCTACTTGAGAATGTTACTCCCTGAAACTAAGTCGCTGATGCTTATTAATCAGCAGCAGCCATATGACGCATATGCAAATGGCCGAGCCGATGCTCTAGCTAACGTCATAGCGGTGAAAGAGAAGGGAAAGAAAAGTGAAAAGAAAAAAGGCATTACGTGGTGGAAGAACCGGCAAGGGGATCGAGTTAAAATGAACGTGTGCCCACGTGGGCGACAAGTGCGTGTTCGACTACATGGCGAACTAAAATACTTTTTAAAATAAAATGATATTCGTTATTTTAGAAAGTCCATGTATAAATGTCTTTTTATTTAAACAGAAAAAGGTGGGTCGAATACTTTTTTCTTTTTTTGCTGCAGGCAACGTATGAGACGTATTCACATGTAATTACAACGTTACATCCCTGCATTCACACACACACACACACACACACACACACACACACGCACACACATATACATATATATATATATATATATAGGTCCTGGATATGACCTTAAACTATATCCGATGGTGAGGCCCCAGCTTGCGAGCTTTGGGGAGCGTGTAGCCACCCCTTAATTGCCATTTCTCCCAGGTCCACTCTGACTCGAAGTGGTAGTACCTGTTAGGGTCTCAACTATGGGTTAAATAGAAACTGATTTGAAAAAAAAAATTCTATTGAAAAATGTTTCTTCAAAATCGCTGGATTCGGCATTAAATAACATGAAAAGGGTTGATATGCCGTAAAACAAAAACAACCAACCAACCATATATATATATATATGTGTGTGTGTGTGTGTGTGTGTGTGTGTGTGTGTGTGTTCTTTTTGTAAAAAATTCAAATCTGTGCAGAAGTTTTGTCAATTTTAAATTTCATCTTGAAAACAAAAAAAACTGTGTTTTTGAAATCTTTATTCATAACAGTAATGGTAACATGCTTTCATTGTCAACAGGCTTATAAATGTTTCGATTGTAAAATTTTGATTTTGTTTTAGCTAGGAATGAAGCATCCTACCGGATGCCAAACATTCACTCGCTATCTTAAACATTTTAAACGAGATAACCTTTCAAGATTCTAACCGGTTATTTAGGTACCTATTTGTGTCTTAGTATTTCTTTATCTTTTCCCTATCAGCTCTGTATAATCTAGCATCAGTGTGGACACTAATCTGGCTGCTACTTTCATTTCATGTCCAATATCACATTGTCTTCGATTCCATCATGAATATCCAAATATTTTTATAGTACTCCCATACTATGGCACGTGGTGACACTTTGGCCATCGAGTCATCATTAATATAAGTGATTCTTAATATGCTTTGATATAATTCGTTTCTATATATATTAACTAAGGTTGTTCCAAAATTAAAGTTTGAGCAACTACAAAGGCGGAAGTGGTACAATTAAAACGAGCCACCTTTTATGTTCCAGAATTTAGTTTTCTACATGGTCACTACGATTCTAAATGAAGCTTTACAATGATTTAAATGACGCATCCTTGCGTCATAACGCACATGACTGGTAGGTGTTGCTTTATTAGAATATCACACTGTCAATATCTGCAACAGATAGATGATACCTCCAGGTCATGAATGTATAAGTTCAATCATCATAACGATGCAATTTGCAATTCCCTCTGATCTATTCTGGTGGAACTACAAATAGGATTGCTATTTGAACGCCCTTCAAATACATTTTGTTTGTGTATTTAGGCATTTTGCTTTCATTTAAACAAATTCTGTTAAAATAATAGGCAACTTCCGGTTAGATATAATTTTTCTCAATTTTTTTCGTTTTTCTGATTATCTTTTTGTGTGAAAATTAATCAAATAAAATATGCTCGACAGATGTTACGAAGGTTCTCGATCTGTCGTCGTATCATCTTCGGGCGTGAAGGCCAATTAACGCGTAGGCTGAGAAAACAGAAATAAAGGGATTTATGTCTGCAGATATTCAATATTTGCATAAAATCCTATCAATAATTTCCCCCACTCTTTATCCGTGCCTAAACCTATACGTAGATTCCATGAATAAAACTTTTTGTTTTTAGAAAACTGCACACCTGTGGAACTCTCTCCTACTTTCCTGCTTTCCGGCTGATTATAAAATGGTCGTCTTCAAGTTCAATGTAAACAAGTTCTTGCCCCTTAAGTAATCCAATTTACCAAATTTCCACTACTTACAATAACTACGCCACTGTCCCATTGACCACTGTACCCGTATTAACCCTTATCCTCGATTGGCCTCTGGGCCTTGATAAGTGGTGACCCTTTGTAAAAAAAGAAAAAATGTTAAAAAGTCAAAAAGGCATAATTAAACAGGAACTCCCTGTTACATTTTTAACAAAATTAAAATTTTAAATTTAATTTGTTTAAAAATTTAAAATATTTATGTGTGTGCGTGTGCGGATTGTAGTTTATGTATGTGTCTTTTTTATTTCGTTTTTAAGGAGTTCGCTAAAGACGTCGGAGGTTACATTGGTCAAAACGTGATGAAAATTATACTCATGATGAGAACGTTAGTTCGCATAATTCCAATAATCCTAATGTTTCATCCTCATCTAAAAACTTCGAAAAAAAAAATAGATACTACATCACAACAAAGCACTTTGAAAGGAAAAACATGACCGTACAAAAAATGGCAATAAAACAACGAGCTCAACAAAGAAGCAACACAATGTTTAAACAATCGAACAAATCAAAAGGAAATTAACAAATTCAATTGATGAAACTAAAAAAGGAAAGAAAAAAAGCGAATCTTTTGTTCAATGAAAGAGAATCGAAACGATCAAATGGACGCCATGTTTGTTTTGGACTCTTGTCTAAGTACATCGATATTCGTTCATCATCTTCTTCAGATGTGTTTGTCTCTTGAAGTTGCTCGTTTTGTTGATATTGAGCCACAGCCGACATTTGAAATGAGATCCACCAATGAAGTGTGTTGACGGATCTCATATGTGTATAGAACGTGTAAATATCGATGATGTGGCCGTAGACAAGCTTCCTCATTGCGCGAAAAAAATATATAAAATGAATCTATACTACATCATTATCCAACTATATGTTTGTCAATTTCGCTATGCGTTCCACTTTTCTTGATAACTACTGGTTCGATCTAGCTAAAATTTCGCATGAATTTTCTTATAAGGAGCAGCAACTTAATTCTTATGGTGTCCGTTCGTTACACAATTGTGGATTAATAAGTACTAGCGGGACCTGTGGAAATTCCACAGGGGCTCATTCATATGTAATATATTGATGTTGGCATTCTGTAGATGTTCAGTGTAAATGGAGACGCTCTGATATTATAGTACCTATTTACTATGCCTCCCCACGAGACAGAGTTAGACACCAGGGTCGTTTTTTAACGTGGAGAAAAGGTACAAAAATAAAAATTGTCTCAGTCGTGAAGGATTTCTCCTCCACCGAAAGAGAACAAGAAATAGAAGTGCAGCATCTGAAGAACAGATACTACACTTTGATCTTGTCCCGAAGGCCAGTTATTATAGTAGCTTTTTTGTGAAAACTGCAAAGGTATTTAACTAAACTAGCACGAACGCCCGGCAAAGCTCAGTCGTAAAGTACGCTTAAATATAATTTTTTTTTTTTTTTTTTTTTTTGCAGATTTCTTATATGTCATTATAGAGTCAATGTTCTATCGATTTTTATATGTTATAAAGTTGCGATTTCAAAAATAAAAAATAATATATCCATAGACTTGGGTGCTATAGCTTAAATCGAAAACGAAATAAAAACTTATTGGAAAAAACAGCATATATATATATATATATATATATATATATATATATATATATAAATATATATATATATATATATTACTTCAGTTCTTTCAGCCATAATCGAAACCGAGACACAAACTTATGAAGAATTATTGATAAAACTATTTATAAAAAAATAGATGATTTAAATGCCATTAGCTTTTGTCGAAACCGAAACCAAAACTTATGAAGAATTCTTGGTACAATTATTCATGACAAGAAATATAAGAGCATAACAATTAAACGACCCGGATGTAAGCGCGACACACAAAAGAACACACACGCTATCGTATTAATATATAGATTAGGATTAAAGTCCCACTTTTCCTCGGAACCTACAAAACCGATCTAGATGAAGTTTGCGTGGACATTTGTTATTATGAGGCGCAGCGAACTAAGTATTATGGTATCTGTTCGAGATCTCTTTCTGCGCGTGCAGTAATAACACTTCTCAAATGCACTTATTAGATTATATAAAAATGTTCATTTTGGTTAAAATCTGACTTCCCTCTTTAATCGGATTTTTTCGATTTACGATTTTCGATATTTATCAGACTTCCGATACAAATCCTACATAAGAATTCTTACAGACACATCAAGTACCTTGTGTGAAACTTAAAATATTATCGGCCAGGCGTTTCCGAGTTCATAGGGAATGATAAAAGGCACACACACACTCCGTTTCTTTTATATAATAGTATATATACAATTATTTCCACAACGAAACAATGTCGCAGCTCACAAGAGCCATGACAGTTAACACACCGGAAGTCCAAGGCTCAAGTTTCGCCCTCATTTGGCTCATCAGCTAGACAAATCCGAACTCAGGATTCGAAACCCGAGCTTCTTGCATGTGAGGATAAATAAATTTTAGTAGGGATAAGTATTTACTTAAAAACGAGTACAAATTTTACATAATTCAACCATCAATTTGATATAAAGTTTTCATTCTAAGTCGAACTGTAATAACTTTTTCTTGTTTTTAACTAAAAGTGCAAGGCTTGTCATATGAGGGCATCTTTAAAGTATGAAGAAATCACAATATAATTTACCAAACATAATAATAATAAATATAACATATAATAATAATAATAACATAATAATATAACAATATAATTTACCAAACATAATAATAATAAATATAACATATAATAATAATAATAACATAATAATATAACAATATAATTTACCAAACATAATAATAATAAATATAACATACAATAATACTTATTAATATAATATTATATTTATTAATATTGTCTGTTTTATTATTTCTCGGAAAGTATTGAGCCGAGTTGTCTAAAATTTTGTATGAGCCTTTGTTATGATCACATGCAGCGTATTATGCATTATGACATCAGTTCGTTGCACAAAACGTTCAATCATCAAATTGCTCCAAAACTCTCATCTATAATATAAATCTAACTTGTCTGTTAAAATGTATGTATGTATGTATTTATGTATGTATGTATGTATGTATGTATGTATGTCTCGCTAAAAAGGTTCCGTAGAAAGGGACCTATTTTCACGAGATCATTTTAAACACGACCCTTTGGTCGATAAATATCGAAAAATTGGTCCAAAACATTAATTCTTTCACCATGAACTGGACGCATTTCTACAGGGAGGGGTCACTTTTGTCGCCTCTTTTCGATTGTTTAGCCTTAATTTAAACCTTCGCCACTTCCGGTTTCGCTATAGGCGCAACAGCTAACGCGTCACTTTTTTTTTTTTTTCGCTTATTTTTCCTCCTCCGCGGTACGGATTCGAGCCTGCATACCTAATACAACTTTTTTTAGCTCAACATACACCCACAAACACCCAGGCAACACCGGCATCCAGGCTAGTTCGAAATCACGACTATAACTTTGTCCATTTTAACTGGCTCATTATGTATTCTGTATCATATTTCTCTTAATCTCTTTGTTCGTCTAGTTGTCTGTTTGTACATTCCATTTTTTTTCGTAAATTATTAGAGTGACCTGACATAAAGCATTCGTTCTCATTAGTGATGTGACCATTCCAATATTTTTCCCGATTCCGATACAATTACCGATTCCGTACTAAACTACCGATTCCGATTCTTCATACATTTCTAAATATTTAAATATATAGCTCTATTTTTCTCCGATTACCGTAAAAAAACACATGATAAATGTGCAGATATTTTCCTAAACGTAAAAATATATTCATGAGGGTAGGTCTATCGATTTTAGCTTCACTGGTAGTTTATAATCAATAAATATTTATTATTATATCATTATTACCAAAAAAGGAATATTTTGCTTTAAACAAAATTAAAAGGCAATTAAAAGAATCCCTTTTCCAGATTCCCGATTTTGATTCCGATTGATCGTCCCACCACTAATTCTCAGTCAACAGGCTATGAGCTTTGTTTGTTTTTAACCACTTGAAAGTCTAGTACTTCATATTTATTAAATGTATAGCTATTTGGCGTGTTGATATGAAAATCCTAAATCGTTAACTGCAGCAGGATTATGTGCGGTTGTGAAAAAAAAACCTTTTAAAAACGTTTTTTTCCGCATAAAGTTATATCAAACAATAAACTGGAAAATTCCATCATAAATCAAAGATTACGTATGAGCCATGTGTCATAATATGACGTTAAGCAGGTTGAGTAATTTGACAAAGTAATTATATAAGAAATTTCAGAAATCAATCAAAATAATTTCACGCTATGAGGACATTCAATGAGCATTAATTGCAATTATTAGGTTGCCCTAATTATTATAAAAATGAACGAAATAAACGGAATTTTACTAAAACGAAACGAAACGAACAAATAATTAGATTTTGTAAAATTTTACTAGGAAAGTTTGGACTGCCACCTAGATGTTTCTAACTACACCCTTGTCTTATACTCAGCAACCGCTTTCCGACATATTTTCAACTTCAAGGTGGAGATTGCATTTTATCATCCGTAATAATACAAGTCTAATATTCTTTATTAATATTAAACAAATACTGTAATGACAAAATGAATAACAAAAAATCTCAGAATTTATCTATACTCCTATAAATTGTTTTCTTATGTGTATTCATATACATATTAAAACTCCTTTTTTCTATTAGTATTTATTTGCTTTCCCGCCAAATCGAAATGTGACACGAGGTCGTTTTTAATGTGGGGTTAAACCAGCTCCAGGAAAAAAAAGGCAAGAGGCTCACTCTGGTAGGGACCAACAATAATAATTGTCTCCGTATAGAGGGTTCCCTCTCCGTTGATCGAGACAAATTACCTTAATGCAGCATCTGCAGAACAGATACAACACTTTGGTCACGGCTTGAAGGCAAAGAACAAATAAAAAAATAGGCAAGGCTTTTTTTTCTATTTATTTGGGGTAGTTATTTGCTTCCCCACTGAGCAAATTAGCCACAAGGCTGTTTTTTTAATGTGAGGAGTGAAGGGGAAATGGGGGCCAGCTCCCAGGGAAGTAGGGGAGCTGGATAGTGACAATTGGTATGAAGGGTTGCCCCTACATTGACCAAGGTCTTATACGTGGGGTTGCCCCCCCCCACATATGGTCTTTGCTTGCAGTATCTGCCGGAACAGATAGTATTTATTTGCTCCCCCACCGAGCAAATTAGGCACAAGGCCGATTTTTAATGTGAGGAGTGAATGGGGAAATGGGGACCAACTCCCCGGGGAGTAGGGGAGCTGGATAGTGACAATTGGTATGAAGGGTTGCCCCTACATTGACCAAGGTCTTATACGTGGGGTTGCCCCCCACATATGGTCTTTGCTTGCAGTATCTGCCGGAACAGATACTACACTTTGATCCCGGCGCGATGCCGAGAGCAACCGAAAAAAGGCAAGGTATTTATTTGCTCCCCACCGAGCAAATTAGGCACAGGGCCGATTTTTAATGTGAGGAGTGAAGGGGAAATGGGGACCAACTCCTCGGGGAGTAGGGGAGCTGGATAGTGACAATTGGTATGAAGAGTTTCCCCTACATTGACCAAGGTCTTATAATGGTCTTTGCTTGCAGTATCTGCCGGAACAGATACTACACCCTGATCCCGATCCGAAGGCCAAGAACACAGAAAAAAAGGCAAGCCTCTTTTCAGTTTATTTAGTAGGAAAATACAACTTTGTTATATATGTGTTGTGGAATTGCATTCCTCTGCAAAAGATCTAGATAACTTGCGTATTCTTTTAAACAACCACTTTAATTAATTCTTTTTTTTTTTTTCGGTTTGCTCATGAGATGATCATCTTTAGTTTACTATTATGTTTAATCATATTCATGCAGTTTTTTACATGATTTATATTTGCATAATATTAGTAGTTATTTATAGTGGTTGGATTTGGTTTGCTTGTTTTGTTTTACGGCATATCAACCCTTTTTCGGGTATTTAATGCGGAATCCAGTTATTTTGGAAATTGTATTCATGTTTTATCCAATTTTATTGTAGAAGGTTTTTATTCTTCAAGCTCTTTGTATTTTCAAGTGTTAGTTTTTAGTGTTTGGTTTGGTTTGGTTGTTTTGTAATGGATTTTATCGTTGTTGTTCGCTGCCCTGCAGAACATGAATGAGTTTTGCAATGGAAGAAAGTAAAGAGTTACAGCATTAATGTTTGGTACATTTAAAGTTAGGAAACTAGTCAGGAAGTGGGGAAGATAAAAAGAGAAAAAGGAAAATTGGAAGAAGGGGAAAAGTGAGTTGTTTTTGTTTTTGGTTTTTTAAAACAATAAAGTTTTGCGAAAGGTTGTAGAAAAAAATGCATCGATGTTAGATGCATTTCATCTCAGAAAGCCAATATCTTCAGACAGCCTTATCTGGTAGCACCAATCGTAGAGGGATAGGAATGTTAAGTATTGAATGTTGGTATGTATGGGTTTTATATGATTAAATTAGTGACGTATGCCAACATTTCCATACGTTTGAATTCCATAGTCTCACGAAGTGATGTTTAAATCTGTCTTCGTATCCTATGTCTTTCTCCATTGTCACATTTAGTAAGACTGATCTTCAAACTAAAGATCATATTTTATAATCCGTAATAATACCAGCCTATTTTTTTTATTATTAATCAACAAATGCTATGATGAAAAAAAAAACAATAAATAAAATTCTCGCAATCTATCTATACTCCTGTAGTTTTTGTGCAATAATATTCATATTAAAAACTAGATTTTCTATGTAATAAAAAGAAAATACAACCTTGTTTTTGCATATTCTTTCAAACATTTATTTTAATAAATTCTCAATTAGTTTTTTTCGGTTTTCTTATGGGATGATCATCTTTAGTTAACAATTGCGTGTAATTATATTCATACAGATGTTCTACAATATCTCTATTTGTGTAATATTCGTGTAAAAAGTTTTAGTAAACACAAACCCCTTCATATATATATATATATATATATATATATATATATATATATATATATATATATATATATATACTAGTATGGGTTCCCAGCGTTGCCCGGAGGTTTGGAGGTGTATGCTGAACAAAAGAAAAAAAATCGGTCATTTTTTTTAAACTTTGACCCCTATTATGACCCCTTAACATTTATTGCATTGGGCTTAAATCAAGTTATCAAGTTATTAAGTTAGATCCATGTCCAAGGAACCTATATCTAAAATTTCAAGTGTTTAGACCCAAACTTGTCGGAGGAGTTTGGTACAGTTCTCAAAGGTCAAATCGTTGAACTTTGACCTCTTAACAGCCAAATTTCTAGCCGAAAACCGATCACATAGATTTTCCCAAATCTCAGTACCATGTATATCAAATTTCGAGTCTGTAGACTAAAAATTTTCAGTTATTGCGTAGGGAAATGTACAGACACACGGACAGACACACAGACACGTTCACTTTTATAGATATACTAGCATTTCGGCCCGACGTTGCCCGGGTGTTTGGAGGTGTATACTGAGTAAAAAAAAGGTCAATTTTTTTAACTTTGACCCCTATTATGACCCCTTAACATTTATTGTTTTGGGCTCAAATCAAGTTATTAAGTTAGATCCATGTCCAAGGAATATATATCCAAAAGTTCAAGTGTTTAGACCTAACATTGCTGGAGGAGTTTGGTCGAGTTCTCAAAGGTCAAATCGTTGAACTTTAACACCTTAACAGCTAAATATCTGGGCGATAACTGATCCCGAAGATGTTCCCAAATCTCAGTACCCTGTATATCAAATTTGGAGTCTGTAGACTGAAAATTAACAGATTTATTGCGAAGGAAAATGTTCACAGACAGACAGACACACACACACAAACACGTTCACTTAATAGACATATAGATAGATATGCGTATGTATATATTTGTTTTAAAAAAGTGCCTACCAAATTCCGCCGTCAGTTTTTGGTTAACATGAAACTTAATATATAGGGTGTTCGAACCCAGGCGAAACTTTGTATTTGGGTTTTATTCGGGGTAAATCAGTGCAAAAGTGTGAAAAATAAAAACATGGAATTTTCCAAATCAAGGCCGAACGACAGCATTACGAATATGCATGCGTAACGTAATAGCTTTTTGTTCATGTTTTAATTTTTAGTCTTGCAGCCAACATGTCTTCATAGCTCAGGCATTAACGTCAAAGGAAAAAGTAAATCGTAAGCTAAACATTTTAGCTTGGATTTAAGGTGGGGCGCACGAGTCGTTTTTTCTTTTTAACTTTTTAAATCATCACTTTTTAAATCATTGGGTCCAATATAATAAAATAATAAATACGAAATCTGCATTAATAAAAATATCATATTTGAGTGCATTTTACAACCGTGGAATTCTGCTAGTAACTGATACAATTTTAGTGGGGTGTTATACTTTCGTGCTTAATTAAATAGTTCTCCAAAGTAAACAAGGGAGATTACTCTCGCTTACTTATTAAAAATATGCGTTGGAATTATATGTATGCACTTCTCTATTTTTAAGATGAGAACTGATTATACGCATTATTTGGATTCGTTTTAATGTAACTTCTTAACGCTTCTGTTTTGATGTAACGCACGACCGATCTGCGCGGACGCTTTATTATATTAGTATGCATGCTCTCGTATCGACAGCTATGACAGAATGAAAGCTGTAAGTAATTCGTCACGGACAGAAGAGTGTAACTTACAACGGATGTTACCAAGCACTTTATCCACTATGCCACAGAGCTTTGCGTGTTGTGTAATATATACGGGGTTTGTTCGAAATTCTGTCCAGATTTCCGCGTTGGACGGAAAGATTAATGAGTTCGACAGAAAGATTCCCGAGATCGACAGAAAGATTCCCGAGTTCGACAGAAGGATTCCCGAGATCGACAAGATATGTCTGAAGAAGCTTAGAAGTCACCTCGACCGAAACGCTATATAAAAAGCACTCAGGATAAGTTTTCTGAAGAATCCAGATAGCAGGTACATTCTTCGTCCCCCGCCCATTTGACAATAAACGAACTGAAATGATAACTAAAAAGCATCGTAAAATTGAAAGCGGAAACGGTTCAATGAATGATTTGATTATAGATAAGCGAATCAATCAAATAGACGCCATGTTTGGTTAGCGTTTCTCCTGTATGAATTAAATCGATACTATTTAATCAACGTCCGAGTTTATTGTCTTTAGCTGCAGTTGTAAGTCCCACCGTTATGGACATGCGAAATGCTATAAACCACTAAACAGTGTTAACATATCTTTGGCGTGATTAAAACGTGTAAATAATATTGGCACCATGCATCTACTTTATGTGCTTCCCAGGCACTTTTTATGCTATACAGCCACCACTTATCAAGGTCCGGGGGTCAGTCAAGGATAAAGGTTGATAAGTATCAGGAGAGACAACACCGTGATGATCGTGGATGTTATAAATTTGATAGAATTTATTTTTAAGAGGACGGCCCAACAATAACATGTTTACGTTATACTTTAAAATAACCATGTTATAGCCAGATTGGAAGCAGCTCCGCGGCATTGTTTTCCAAAGACGAGAAAATCTGGGAGATAAGCTTTGCCCATTTTTGTTTAGTTTTATCCACAGATAGAGTAAGTAAAAAGGAAGAATTGCTGTTTTCTGTATCGAGATTTATTTATCTAAATCTTATTCTTTGCTAGTTCTGATCCTGAAGTAAT
This sequence comes from Euprymna scolopes, assembly GCF_053919585.1. Lineage (NCBI taxonomy): Eukaryota > Metazoa > Mollusca > Cephalopoda > Sepiida > Sepiolidae > Euprymna > Euprymna scolopes. Next base: position 21,845,741 of record NC_136496.1, on the reverse strand, counting down.
ATTATTTAGCTTCTTACATCGAGGAACTTCATGTCTTGTCCGATGCAATTTTTACAAATGTGTAAATGTAAAGTTAGATGTAGACATCAAAAGTTATAGCTGATTGCGTTATGGATATAAGTGCTAAGTTATAGGCTTTTCTATGTTGGTATATATTCTGGAGGTACGGGAGATACTAAGAATATAATTATGTATTACTTAGGATTTCTAACTGATAGTGGTTGACGGATTAAGAGCAATCTCTCCTTGTGGATTAAATAAAAAGTTTCATTCGAAATTCCATTCAGATTTCTGAGCTTGACATAAAAGTACCTGGAAAAGCTCAGGGTGTTTTATCGGCCGAAATATTGTAAGCATACAATACAAGATGAGATTATTAATCCATATAATCACCGCATCAAAAGTTATAACTGGCTGCGTTATGAATATAGGTTTTAAGTAATATGTGTTAGATAATAGCATGTTATCAGGCGTTTTCTTGGCTGATATGTGTGAAAAATCAAGTGAGACTGAATATGTATCCATAGGAATACACTAAACAAAGGAAATGATAAGTGTAAGATAATAGCAGGGTTAAAAGTTATCGATCTATCTATCTATCTATCTATCTATCTATCTTTCCAGTGCTATTGTTTAAATATTTTATATTGGAAGTTATTTATTGTTTAGAGAATAAATTGATCTGGATTTTTTTTAATGGGTTCTAGCTAAAAATGTTTACAGAAATTAGCTAAGTTAAATATAAAAAAATAGTAACTAGATCCACCTTCAGCAGTTGCGTACGCGAGAGGTCACACGTTCCTGATACGTGTGCTTTTGATAATAACGCAACAGAACTGCCAGGTCAAGAGGTAAAGAAGATTAGATCGGAGAGTTTGAGTTTCGTCACCAAAGTGAACAGGCGTGTTCCAAGACCAGGAAGCGTGACTAAAAAGAACAAGCAATGTAGACACGTAAGTAGAGTCCTGTGTGAAGACCACTGAGGCACCGAAAATAAATTAATATAAACTATAAAGTCGTTGTCTTGTGGTTCATAGCAGAAGAAAAGTCAGGTGTTGGTTGTTGCATGTTCCATCACAGAGCCCAGCAGTGAAGACAGAAGAACTCTGGAGAATGAAAAGGTATGAAGGATCTTCTTCTTCTAATATATCCACCTAGCGGGGGTTACCCGGCATTGCCCTGGTGTTTGTAGGTGTGTGTGTTTTTTGGGTAAATGAAAAGAAAAATAGTTGGTTGTTTTCAAAAAAACGAAGCCTTGATGCACAGTTGGAAAATAATAAAGTGGAAAGAAATATCTGCGATGTTTAACGACAGGTGCCCGTTTTTGACGAGTTAATGACGTCAAATTTGAGTGCGGGACAGTGATTTATTTACCGCGAGATTTTTATACGAAAAAGCTTAATGCACATGCGGCGATCGAAAATTGTTGAATATTTATCTTTTGAAAGTCGGACAAATTAAATAGACAGGCGACCCCGATTGTTAACTCGTAGATATTATCATTTAGGCGCGAAAAAGTTGTGAGGCGACCGATCGGTTCTTGGAAAAATGCCTTTCTCGGACATACACGAAAATGCACACACGCACACGCACACGCACACACACACAAACATTTTCGCGTTTATATTTATAGAAGATGAACATTTGTGATAACCTTTGGAAAACATAAACACTTGTGATACCCCACTATATAACGTGTCTACACGTCGAATTGATACATGGCTACACAACATAAGTTTTTTTTATGTTGATAGTATTCTGGAGGATGTAGGTTCAATCTTCAGTACGTGAAATACTAATAATACAATGAGATATTTCTTAAAACGTCTAATTGATCATTGTTGACGGAATAAAAGCAATCTCTCCTCGCGGATTAAATAAAGAGATTCATTCGAAATTTCGTACATATTTCTGAGTTCGATAAAAAGTACTTGGGAAAGGTAATGGTTTTATATCGGTCGAAAAGTTGTAAAAATGAAATTAAAACTGAGACGAATTATCCATATAATCTCCTCTTCAAAATAATCAAACCATCATTAAATTCTTATTTTGCGCAGATTTTTCGACAGGGCAAAATCCTCATTCTTGATATCTTCCATTCCGGGACGATTACCAGGACGTTTCTACTCTGGAATTTCCTTGGGCTAATTCTGTTTATTTGGTACATAGATTGGCTTTCCAATTAATTCGGTTCGATTTCTGACACTTAAGCAATCGGGATTCGTATATTTCGTTCTCATTTTCATTCCCATTAGCTTATTGGCTAAAAGAGTGTGTTGTGTGTAGTTAAGAATCCCGGGGAAATGTAGAAAATTCGTAAAAGTAATTGAAATACTGAAAGAAAAGAGAAGAACAGAAAAACAAAACAAACACAAAATAAACAGATGTAATAAAAAGAATAAATAAATAATTAAATAAATAAATAAATAAAAATGTTAAAAAAGATAATGTATAAAGAAACTAATTGAATTGAAGACAGGAATCTGATTTATAAAACTCACTATGGCTGCGTGTCTGTCTGCCTCCATTTTTATTCAAAGTGACTCTCAACCGAGACGCAAGGTCGCAGCGCAACGCGAGGCATGTCAAATGATTGTACTTTTCAGACCGTTCTTTTATGAATTTTTAACCAGTAAAACATGTTTTTAAAATGGAACCTGGCAGGCATAAGTTATCTAAACGTGTTATTTGTGCGCATGTACAACAATATGCATTTATACGGTAATGTCGTTTCTTTTTAAACTATTTCTTATCCTTATGATAATAATTCAGACAATAACGTCTAAAGCTGAAGCACTATAATTTTTAGTTTTGATAATAGTTTATGGCACTCAATTCATATATATAAATATATATATATATATATATATATAGTGATTAGGAGCCTTGACTGTCGTACAGACAGAGCTTAGGTATTTCGGACGATGTCAACACATCGCTACACTCACGACTCACTCAGCAGCCGCCGATAGCGTAGTGGTTTTGAGCCTTGACTGTCGTACAGACGGTCAGGTTACAACGCTGTCTTGAGGTAGTTTCCTGCCTAGCCACACTGATGAGCTGTGAAACAGCGAAACAGTGCTGTATGTTGATGACTATAATGCTCCTCATCTTGAGTTGAGCATATCGAGAAGTGATACACGAATTACCATTAGCATATAAGCGATGCTCTTTGTGTAAACAAATCGAGCTTAGGTATTTCGGATGATGTCAAAACATCGTTAAACTCACGTTAACTGTCGTACGGACGGTCGGGTTTCAATCCTGTCTTGAGGTAGTTTTTCTGCCTAGCCGCATTGATGAGCTATGAAACAGCGAAACAGTACTGTATGTGGATGACTATATATATATATATATACATATATACATATATATATATATATATATATATATATATATATATATATATATACTAGCATTTCAGCCCGGCGTTGCCCGGGTGTTTGGAGGTGTATGCTGAGCAAAAAAAAAAAAGAGTAAATTTTTTTTTTAATTTGACCCCTATTATGACCCCTTAAAATTTATAGTTTCGGGCTCAAATCACTTTATTAAGTTAGATCCAGGTTCAAGGAACCTATATCCAAAATTTCAAGTGTCTAGACCCAAAATTGTCGGAGGAGTTTGGTAGAGTTCTTAAAGGTCAAATCGTTGAAATTTGACCCCTTAACAGCCAAATTTCTGGCTGACACCCGTCACATCGATTTTCCCAAATCTCAGTACCCGGTATTTCAAATTTCAAGTCTATAGACTAAAAATTGACAGAGTTATTGCGTAGGGAAATGTACACAGACAGACAGACACACAGACAGACGGACAGACAGACACACAGACACGTTCACTTTTATAGATATATACATATATATATTTTTGAAATCACTACTATATATTGGTGTAACGTGACCGTTAAGCCTGACTCTTGTTCGTTACAACCAAACAAAAGTAAATAGATCCGACTCGTTTTTTTTGTTGTTGTTGTTTTAGCAAAAGGCATTTCGTATCGTTACTTTCCAAACAATACCTGTTCATTTTGTTTGTTTCGAACTGTTCATTTTGTCTGCAATAAAATTAACAAAACCCCCACCGTTTCAATATCAGCTTAAAAGTCTCGCACCACCACTACAGGGCAACACATCCATCTCATCCGGTTGTTCTTCTTTCTACTCTTCGCCAGATGGTGCATTTTTCTCTCCTTTTTCTATTTTCTTTTTTCTTCTGACGCAAGCCCGTGCACACTTGGTAAGTTGCATACTGCCCAAACGGATACTGCTGCTGCTGTTGTTGTTGTTGTTGTTAATACCTTGGCTAGTCATCTATGCACTTGCTGCTGCTGATATTTTCACACACGCTCAAACGCGCTTTGTTACATTGGATACAATATAATATATAATGATCGATAGAGAATTTACTCTATGATAATAAACATGATATCCGTTATATTTTAACGTATTTTACGACCGAACAACGCCGGCGCGCTTATCTAGTAATGTATAATTGAATGATACAACAGATAGAATGACGAGGGTTTCACAAAGAGATGCAAAAAGTAGCAAAAGTAACGGATGAAGTTAATGAATCAGTAAAGATGAAGAATTAATGAATAGTGTGATGGATAAAAGCGGATGCTGCCACAATAAAATAGATGGTAAATGTTTATAAACCGATAAAAGAATGAGAAAACAAAAACAATAATAGAGAAAATAGAAAACAAAAGAGTGAGAAAAGGAAGATACAAATGAAATGATGAATGGCTGAACAAAAGAACGAAATTATGACAAAACAAATGAGAAAATAAAACAAAAAACTAAATGAATTAAAGGAACGTTGAAATGAAGAAGTAGATGATTGAACTCCCAAATGAAAGATATAAAACGATTCTAAATCAATAAAAAACGAAAAGAGGAATAAGTGTTGGACAATTAATCGGAATCGGGAATCGGAAAAATCGAAAATTTTGAGGAGTATCGGAATCGGTATCGTAATTGGAAAAAAATGTACCGATTTTCCGATACTAAAAACGATTCTTTTAATCATTCTTTTTTTATTCGATTTTGTTTAGAGTAGAGTCAAATATCTTTCGCTGTTGGTAGCAATAATAGAATACCAAATATTTATTGATGTAAATCTACTAATTAGAACCAAAATCTGTAGACAATCCCCCAAATGTTTTTTCTTGTACGTTTGAGAAAGCATCTGTACATCTAACATCTATTTTTACGGTAATCCGGACAAATAACAACTCCTTACTTAAATATCTAGAGATTTATCAAAGTTCGGAATCAGAATCGGTAATTGTATCGGAATCGAGAATTAAGTACGGAATTAGTAATTGTATCGGAATTGAGAAAATATTGGAATCGTCCTATCACTATGGACACGCCCACATGTTTGAACGCATCCGAAAATGGTATTTAAAATATGAGCGTGATGGCCTGGCTAACTGAGAGAGCGTTTTATATAAGACTAGCAAAACCCGTGTCCCGACGTTGCCGATGATAGTATATATAAGAAACTCTAGAGAAATATCTATTAATATTAAACTCTGGAGAAATGTCTATTAACATTTTAGGTTTTACAGTGGGGGATCACTGTGTGTAAGGTAAGGTGGGTGCTAGTCTTTTACTGGTGTTTCTACACAATACGAATGGAATTAAACTGAGTTTGCAAACTAAAACAAAAACTTAATTTAGGATATTTTTTTATGTAATTATTGGATTAAAATTAAGTTTTGCTTAAGATTAGTGTACAAAAGGAACGGCGGAAGAGTTCTGCTCGTAATGTGTAGATTGTGTATCTTTATTATGGTCACTTTTACTTTTTAAGAAAGATAAAACGATGGATATTGTCAAGCGTGTCAGACAGACTAACAAAGTGAGACCACATTCAAATGTTTTCATGCAGCTAAAAACACTATTTAAAATTTGAGAGTGATAAGCTGATCTACTCTTATATAAAATAAAAATTTGGCCGCAACTGTAAGATGTAAACTAATGTACATATACCAAACAATTGTGGAAACCCTAGACAACGACCTTCAATCGGTAGAGAAATATTGATTTAAGGGGGTTTACTGCTACTAAGAGTAAGCTCTTTCCTTTAAAAGACATAATGATAAGAGAAATGACACCTGAGAGTCTATCGTTCGAACTCTTCAGCTTAGCATTCACAGGCAACACGAATTAGAACCAGCATATGTTAGGGGCACTACCTAGGTTACTACAAATATGTGGACGCCTCATCGTGGTAGAGATTTCTTCACACGTCAGAGTATCCAACATCATTACAAAACCACAATTCATCATGCATGGTGTATTGTTTCCACGCATTATCTGTCAAGCCCCAACTTCTGTCTTATCACCGCCGTATTGCATACCTGTGCTTTTATTTACAAGTATATTGATGAAATATGCTCTGATGAACCTATAGTGTATTTATCGATGTACAAACTCTCGACTTAACTAACAAACAGAAAAATCCTCCAATGTTTAGGTTTGTAGATTCCTAAAATAGTTTTTGCCTTTCATTACTAGACTTTCGAATTCTCTCCCTGGTTTCTGCTTCCTTGATTGTACTAATCTGCAGAAATTTGAATGTAATGTGAACAAACACCTCGCTACTCAACTCCTAACTGTAAACTGAAACGATACGAAATGGTGGCCTTTTAGTACAATAGACCTTGTTTGGAATGATGTAGGTTAAAAACTACATGGAGACTTGAAGACGTAAACACTGAGTGACGAACGAGCCTCTTGCAAAGAACGAAGAATTAAAACATGACTTGAAGACAGACAGACAACCAGAGCATTTTACGGAGAACTTAAGACGCGGGTGAAATGCTAATTCAAATTGATGCATGACTGGGGGACAGACAAAGCTTTTTTATAGAGATAAGAAAGCATATTTCTAAGTATAAGAATACCGGTAAGAGAAAGGGGGGACTGATTCGAAGAAAGATATATATATATATATATATATATAGAGAGAGAGAGAGAGAGAGAGAGAGAGAGGGAGAGGGAGAGAGAGAGGGGAGGAAGGGAGCGAGAGAGAAGGTGCGATTAGGGGAAAGAGACAGAAATGGAAGCAAATTGAATTAAATGAAAAATAAAATTGAAAAACAAAATGCCTGGGTACAAATGAGACAAGCTTTCAAATTGGTCGGCCATGTTTTTGAGCGCCAAAGCTGTTTATTGGCTTTTTAATTAGAACTTTATGCTGCACTTTCCGATTCCAATAAACGGTTCGATCGGGCAAATTAGAAGATGGTGAAAATTTAATTAATCTTTATACAAATATTCATTACCATCGCTGAATTTATTTTTGATTACAATTCACATCCTCCTCCCTCTCTCTCTCTCTCTCTCTCTCTCTCTCTCTCTTTCCTTTTTTTTCGTTTCTCCTTCTTTCGTATTTTCGATGTTTTTCTTTTGAACTTCTTCCTCAGTGAAATTCACTCGTTGTATTTCTCGCTTGATTAACATTCTCTCTGTCTCCAGTTGCATTTAGTCCTTCGCCTTCTACCCATCTTTCTACGTATCTTTCTATTGTTATCTGGATCCCCATATCTCTTCTTGTTTCTGTATTTCTCTCTCTTTTACTCGATCTTCAAGTTTTCTGATTTTACCAAGATACCAATCCTTTCAGTTTTGAATGTAGACATTTTTAACTTCATCGAAATACTCAAAACAACGAAAATTCTTATTTCGCCTCCGGGATTAGAATGTTATGTTTTCAATAAAGAAATTCTGTACTCGTATGTAGGATATTCATATGTAGGATATTTATACATGGGTATTTTATATAAGTTTTTATTTTTATCAATAAGGAAGACACAACGAGACGTTTGCTGAGTGTTTTCTATAATGTTTCATTGTGGAGAAAATTGACTCAGGAGAGAAAGACTAATGTTCTCTTAGTCAGTTATTTACTTATTAGTTAGCTTCTTAACTGAAATGAGTGACACACGGACAGACACATGGAGATGACATTTCGCACTTAGATTACAATTTTTTCTACATTATTAGACAATTACTTTATACAACTCATGTTCGATACGTATTATTCTGTGCCACCTAATTGGCTTCCAAAGCTTTATCCATATCCAAAAATATGATCTTATTCATCATCTGTTTGACCTGCTGCCGCATGCTTTAATTTTACGTTGTCCATTTACGGAAACAATTCTATTTTGGTAGTTTTGGGTAAGAATGACATTCACTACTCATGACCTTTGTCAAAGTTTACACTAGATAACTTAAGCGCCACTGACGTAATGTGCCTAATATTTTGCAAGTATAGAGTGTAGTACGCTGGAACAATATCTTCCCTATAAAGAGAATTCATCGGAACTTGCACATTGTTCAATTCTTAAATCTTGCTGCCGGTCTTAAGGCGGTGCACGTTTTTGAATAAAGACTCGCCGATTTTAATTTGTTTTTCATTTAACTTGAACAACATTATCAACTTCATTAATTGATATTTTGGCTAAATTTTACAATCTACATATCGTTTGAAGAGATAAAGATATGACAAAATGGTCGGAATACGGGATCGACGTGTCATTGCCTTAAAGAAAAAAACCTTAGTATGTATTACCGTCTTTATTCCCTAGTAGAAGGGCGTCAGTCGATAATAAACACCCTAAACCAATCTCAAAAATAGAAGGTAAAGCCTGGTACGTTGGACCTACTAAAACTGCTCAGATCCAAGCAAGATTATGATTATGTCATCACCAGATTGATTGTGTCATCACCAGAAATGAAGATGGACAGGATGTTGTGATTAGCAAAGGCCAGATGGACGAATCATAGGCTTATTATCGTCACGTTTTGACTCAGCATTGTAGTCCAGCAGCGGCCTCAGGAACAAGAAATGATTTAAGCATGACGTCTCCTAACTATAAGTGGAGGCAAATGTAATTCTGCTTGCGAATAATCTAATGGACAACTCGCTGAACTACAGTTTTTAAATTTTAATATTAAAAAAGCCTTCAACAAAGCTGCACATACTTCATCATTGGAAGTAGTTGGACCGTCTCAAAAGAAACATTAAGGTCGCTTTGATATGAATGACGAAGAGATACAGAAATTACTCAGATAAAGCACAAGTGTCACAGCACACTTCAGCAAGATTCAAGTTTCGACTCAAAAATAGAAGCTTTGCAAACATTCCAAGTACTTTTCATACAAAACTGCGTGAAATACAAGAAAAATGGGTCAAAGATAAATCTCTGAAAATAACGAAATAGGCAGATATGCATAACTCGATGAGATTCTATGATGCCCTCATAACAATATTGGGACAACATGCTTTCGCCATATCTCCACTGCTGAATGCAAATCAAAAAACATTGATAACAGAGCTTGCCAATATCTTAGGTGTATGGGCTGAGCACTTCAACTCTGTACTGAACAGGTTTTCTTTAATCAATGATGAGGTAATTGCACAACTTCCACAAACCGAAACAAAATCAACCCTTGATAAGTTGCTCATACTTCATCATTGGAAGTAGTTGGACCGTCTCAGAGGAAACATCAAGGTTGCTTTGATATGAATGACGAGGAGATACAGAAATTACCCAGTAGTAGTCGAGAAGGCAAAATTCAAGTTTCGACTCAAAAATAGAAGCTTTGCAAACATTCCTAGTCCTGTTCATACAAAACTGCGTGAAATACAAGAAAAATGGCTCAAAGATAAATCTCTGAAAATACAGAAATAGGCAGATATGCATAACTCAATGAGATTCTATGATACCCTCATAACAATATTGGGACAACATGCTTTCGCCATATATCCAATGCAAATAAAAAAAACATTGATAACAGAGATTGCCAATATCTTAGGTAGATGGGCTGGGCACTTCAACTCTGTACTGAACAGGTCTTCTTTAATCAAGCTGATGTTTCATGCCTGATATGATGGTTAATTGGTAAAAATTCAAAGTCTCTATTGGTAAATTCAGTACCGTTGTCAGAGCGAATACACTTGATTTCACCGTAGGGGGGCATGTCGGCTAGATATTTCTTAGTTGCTAGCAGGGTATCAGATTTATTCTTTAAAAAGTAAACCATTATTAAACCTGAATGGTCATCTACAAAATTCAACACATATCTATAATGTTCTCTGGCCATCGGTTTTACGGGGCCGTTCAAGTCACAATGCACCATTGATAGGATTTTTTCTGGTATCTTGCTTTGATAGTTTGTCATCTTCCCCTGCGTACAGACGTCGCAGTTGAAGGTTGTTTAATGTCTGTATTCGCATTCCATCAACTACAGTCGGCAACTTTTTGATATCAGGAATATTGCAGTGTCCAAGAATTTTATGCCATGTTTGTAGATCATGGCAAGCGGTTTTTGATGGGACTACGCTATTTAAATAATATAGTCGTCCATTTTCTTTAATGTCGAAATGTTGTATCCCTCTGCCTTTTCTACAAGTATTTTAGTGGTGAATGCTCTGACGAACTGCAATCACTTGTGCCTCCACGACGTGAGCACCCTCGACAAACCCGACAGGCTGCTAAATCCCACCCTCACACTGTAGAGATCCCTAGATGTAAAAGATCTTTTTACTCCAATAGTTTCTTCCCCAGAACCGCTAGACTCTGGAATTCCATTCCAGGTCCCTGCTTCCCCAACAGTACTGACGTGCAGAAGTTCAAGTGTAACGTGAACCGACACCTTGCTGCCCAAATCCCTACATAGTACTCCAGTAGTTGTTGCCCCTGATAGTAGCCCCCTACACCAAAGTGGCAATTTGCCTTGTTTGGGGTGAAACTGTGATAAAAAAAATAAAAAAATAAAAAAATCCATCTCCGAAGCCAGAGAACAACTGCATGTTCACGTCATTTATGAAAGCGATTAACGAATGTCGTCAGTAGAAGAAGTATTAATATTTTATAAACCTGACCTAACAATGATGTTATCTACTAAATTTGTTAATATATAGAGTAGTTTTCGATCCTAAAGTACCCACGTGATATTGCAATAATGAGAGTTCCTGCTTGTTATTGACGGATATCACTTAACAGAGGACAGTGTAAGTATTCTGGTTTTGCCAGAGTACGCGTGTATGTATTTGAATCATGTTTCATTTCTTTTTTCCGTTTCAGTAAAATTCAATGTGTGGAAATGATCGGTTTCGCAGAATACTTCAGTTTTCATGGAATCGTTTTCATTGTGAATTACGGTCCTGTAAAGTGTATTATTTTCTCCTCGTATTCAAACCTAGAACTTATGTTACGTGTCACCAATGTAATTTGATAAGGGTATAAATTTTAATGTTTATATCACCCACTTGTATGCTTTCTTTTTTCTCTTTCACGTTCATCTCTATCTCTCTCTCTCTCTCTCTCTCTCTCTCTCTGTTTGTCTCTCTCTTTCTCCCTCTTTCTCTCTCTTTCTCTCTCTCTCTCTCTCTCTCTCTCTTAAACTCTTCATTTTATCTATTTCTCTATACTTATCACAGTGGGCGTCTCCCACCAGCCCTCTTTTTTAGATTAATCGCCTGTCTTGCTTAGTTTCATATATTTCTCCTTGATACAGATTGTATACTAATATACACATACATACATATGCAACAAAGTGTGTATGAGCGCGTGGAAGAATATCAGCAGGATAGTTGGCTTATAGAGGGATTAGTGTTGTGCTGCGGGGGTTCATATTAGAGACTCATATAACGGGGACGTAAAACAATGACTCAAAACAAAGGATGATAATGACATTTATATTCGGAGCGAGATGCGAATTCATTATTGAAGGAATGTGTAATACAGTTCTTTTTATATCAGAGGGGGGAATCATTACTGATGAAGAAGGAGGAGACAGACAATTAATATTTGGAGGGGGTATACAAAGCTCTTTTACAAGATGATGATAGATAAAACACATTTACTTTTCAGTTGGTGGGATGACGAAGACAACAGTTTGCAAATAGTAGATGATTACTTAATTCATACCAGCTGGATGATTGATGATGTCAGGGATTCAAGCCTTCTCGACTACATAGACTACTTTCCCCCCTTCGCCTCTAAGAGCATCAGCTCCACTAAGTCGCTGTCCGACTCTCGTCTCTCGGATTCTGATTGTTTAACTTCGAACGTTTTCTCAATATATTGAGAATCTCCTTTCTTTATGACGTCAGAGGTTTGCTATTCTACGTGAATAAATTCTACGTGAACTTTACATATGTCTGTCCAAACACAATTTTGGCAACCAAAGAATTCCCAATTTTAATTGTTCAATATCTAACCTATTTTTAATCATTATTTATAAACTCGCATTTTCCATTCTTTTAACTGACATATTTAATATCCATTTATTTCTAAAAGAATGAACAATGAACTGAATTCCTAAATGAATTATCTATCACTGGTATAAATAATATTTAGCTAGGTACGAGAACAATTCCAATCGTTTTGCATTCCTTATCTTTTAACACTTGCCTACTGGGTTCGATTCTAGCCTATTTCTAATACCATTTTCAAACTTATCTAGTTTTGCTTTCTTATATACTTTTCATAACATTAGCAGCAGTAACCGGCCTTAGGAAATGTGCATGGTATTGCGTCAGAAGAAAAAGAAAAATTACTCCACGTGGTCAGAGAGATAAGCAAAGTTCGCACCAATGAAAACGGACGTGTAAAGTCGAAGGCAAGAAATGGCTGGCTATGGCCGGTGTATGGTCAAGCAGAAACAAAAATGCATGCCGGGAAGATGGATGTATGGCCGTCTGTGACAGTCGAGACAGCAGGGCCTTGTTCATCTCATGGTAGACACAATTAAAAGTCAAATATGCACAGCAATAGCGGAATAAAAGGCGAATCAAACAGGGTATAGGTTCTTTAAAAATTACAATAAATTTAGCTTTAATTTACAGTTTTTGAAAAAAAATTACAACTGCATACTTTCTTTTTGCCGGCACTGTATGTATATATATATATATATATATATATATATATATATATATATATATATATATATATATATATATATATATGAGCAAAAAGTTAATAAAATATGTTAAAAAACACTTTGAAATGAGTTAAAAACATATTTAATCTGAAAAGATAACACTAGACAAATGGATAGTCCTTAATCCGCGGAGTTTCGAAGAAATACTTTCCTTCTCATCAGAGGGTAGGAATTAGCAAAATGCAGGATCGGATTTTGCATGCAGAAGTATTTGATGAAACAACAAGTAAATCAAAGATCTTACTTGAAAACAAAAGAAGTGAAGCAGAGGGAATATAGTGAAGAAAAAGGTGATTACACATGAATGGATAGTCTGGTGGAAAATAAAAAATCCAGTGACGGTAAAATCCAAATGTAAAACTTCAAGAAAGTTAAAAGAATTTCCATTTGTACAGGTAAAATCCAAATATTATAAGCTCTATTTCCTATTTGGTTTTATCGAGCTTTTACATCTGGCTGAGATAATTTTATAAATATTAATTCTTTAATATTTAAAATATACTTTAATTTTACCATCTTGGATCATTTTGGGAAATTTAATTGTAATTTTTATTTAATATATATATATATATATATATATATATATATATATATATATACAGTGTTGATCAAACACCAGTTCCTTATATATATATACAAAAAACTTTCATTGTAATTATCCTTAAAATGCCAACACTCCACTATCATTTCAAATACACTTCTCTGCAAGAATATTCATAGTTGTCTTTGCCATTCGCCTTATTTATACTGAATACTGCATTATTTTTTTTTTATCCTACTCATAGTAAACCAGGGAACTTGACTTGCCCATGCACTTTATTATATACTGATCCCTTAGCTCGCGCCTCGGTATATATTTTCTTTGCATATTAAACCTCTCGTTTATTTGCTCCTCCGATTCATCCTTTCCCTGATCATCAGTACAATTTGGTGCCTCATCATTCGATACAGTTTAATGGCGAATCGCACTATCTATTGAAAACGGTTCAATGTATATGATTAAATTAAATATGATTGCACCAGATATGAATCTGGTAGAAACAGAAGTTTGTTAATGCCATTATTACAGATTGTTTTTAAATGAGTAATATCGGGTTTTTACAAGCTTTAAGGTGGGTTTATCAAACAAAACAGTGTTACAGACGTAATTATGCAGAGTAGGTTAAATTACGAGGACAAAAATGGAAGTCTAACTACAAAAAAAAAAGCAAAACATTATAACTGAGGGGCCACGTCAGCATGATACCATAGACGGAATGCGTTACATTATGAGATAAGCTGATATACCTATTACTATAGCAATGGACTTATTCAGACATTACAAATATACTATTGGGTTTTCCAAAAGTAATGACTCCTATTTTTTATTCCGCACGAAATGATCAGAGGATGTTGTAAATTGCGTAGTTATGATGACTGAATTAGTGCATTCATGAACTGAATGTTTCTCTGTTCCTAATATTGACGGTGTAAAACTCTAAGAAGGAAACCCCTGTCATGTATGTGCGTCAGAAGCAAAGCTGCATCATTTAATCCCTAGCAAAATGCATTGAGAATAGTGTTATTTATGTATAAAAGTAAATTGTGCGCAAACGATTGCTGGTTTAAGTGGTACAACTGTTTGACTTTTTAAGTCAAAAACTAGAATGCATCATTTTTGAAACGACTATCATATGTAAAAGTCTGATAACGACGCTCATAAACATTCATCGTCTATCGCTGGCAAAAGTGCATTAAGAATGGTGATTACTATGTAGAAAGCTAAATTCTAGAGCATGAAAGTCGCTCGTTTTAATGGGATCACTCTCATGTTCGTAGTTCTTTAACTTTTTTATTTGAAAAAATAGGAGGCTTTCTTATTGAAACGACCCTCATTTAACACATTAGCGATTCCTGTATTATGTTAATAGAGTTGTTAATTATACCAATGTGTTTGTCTAATCACTACTCTGCATGATCACAACACTGGCGACGAGGTGTTCGAAACCCGTTACAGTACTATGCGAATGGCAACTAGAATTCTTATAATGTTAGAGGATACATGTTATATATCAATCTAAAGATGGATTAAATCTGCGTTAAATCGACTGAAACTGCTTTAAACCTCGTGTTTCTATTTTGCTCGCTTCATCTAGTTATTACGTAACTAATAAGAATAAGGACAAGTAATCAATATTTCTTCGCCTGGGTCGATCAGGAGTTTCTTGCACCAGTCTTCGTTATTAATGATAATAATCTATTTACTTTTGCTATTCCTATATACATCGTGCGCCTGCCGAAAATCCTCAGGAGATCAAAGCCAAATTGCACGAGTCCCTCGTAGTTGTGCAACCAGAAAACTCTCTTATGACTTGAAGCATGATTGATTTCATGGGAAGCACATATTCACACCGAAAGTGTCTCATGCAAGGAGATGAGAGCGTACCTGAAATTTGCACTCGACCTATATTGAAGAGAATATTTACACAAGCATTTTTCGATCGTGTCCTACAAATGTTGAAGAGTTTATATTTTCTTAGTCGGTCCGTTTCACTTTATCTATAAAACTACTTGGTCAATCTAGCTGGAATTTTGAATGCAACTTTGTTATAATAAAGTGCAGTGAACGTAAGATTATGACACCTATTCAATTAATAGTTATTAATAGGAATTAGCCACCGCAATACTATATTTGCTCTAGAAGTTTGCTTGTAAACTACTGGCGAGATATGGCTAAAAGTTTGTACTAGAGTTGGGGTAATTAATCTGAATCTGAATCAGGAATCGAAGAATCGGAACGTTTGGGGGTATCGGAATCGGATTCGGAAAATTTTGGGCATATTTTCCGATGTCAAAACAATTCTTCATATTATCTTTTTTTATTTGATTATGTTTAAAACAAACCTTTTCAGTATTGATAATAACAATAAAATAATAAATATTCAATCTATAGATTACCCCCCCCACACACACACGCGCGTCTGTTTTCACGTTTGAGAAAATATGTGCTTTTATACAGTGTGTCTAAAAAGTCAGCGAAGGGTTTAAAAATCTTTGGCATTTTACCATTAATCATGATTTTTCACCTATTTAAGATCTTTTGCACATAATAGTATGGAAATTAATTATAAATGAGTATAACATTGAACAGTGTAAGCAACTTGTGAAATTGTTTACCAGAATCAGGCAATGCTTTGGCGACAACATTATCTCTTGCTATGGCAATTTCAAATCGCCGCCACGTTCCGCAAGTCTTTACTATCCCCGACTTTTCTGATGGGGATATCTTAAAGAAAAAGTCTATGTTAACAAACCTCTAATCCTGCAAGAATTGAAGGAAAACTTCACGAACGAAATAAGGGAGTTACATCGCAGTCCAGAGATTCTGCAATTTGTCATGAATATTTTTTGTGAAAGGACACATTTACGAAGCTGAAAATGTTGCATTCTTCCAACAATTTTCTAATGTCTTAACAAAATTGTGTTAAAATTACAGAGAAATATCATTAAAAAAATAAGGAATCTATTTAAACTCAAAACCCTTCAGTGACCTTTTGGATACCCTGTAGTAATCACGAAAAGGAGCAAATTTATAGTTAAATATTTAGAGATTTATAAAGAACCAAAATCGAAATCTGCAATTGTATCGGAATCGGGAACATCACTAGTTTGTACAGATCTTTAGTATGACATCTTCCAGCGAACTAACTAGCAGATTATTCTTACGATGCAGAGTCAAGTATGAATAGTTATTAATAGGGAGTAATGGCCACATTTACTCTCGACGGTTTCATGGAAACTACTAGGCCAATCTGGCATAAATTTTGTATAGACATTTGTTATGAATGCAAAAATGCGTACACATTTAACCATATGTAACTGTCAACAATTTGGCATTTTAAAATCAAGGGACTATACATTTTGACCGTTTTTAATACCGCGTACCCGGTATTCCGGCGTACAGTACTATAGGATAAAGAGCTTAAATCAAGGATATGCGAGGTCGCGTATAGAGAAGCGTATATATTATGTGTATACTGTACACAAGCCTAAATCTTTATACTAACAAAAAATGGATCTATGTTACTTATCGTGTTGCCTCGAGTATATAATCCAAAACTCACTATATGTTCATAAGTTAATGAGATTATTCGTCACGTCAATATATATCAGGTCAGTTTAAACGATTTGCTAGTTTGTGTCACTGGCTTTTAAAGCCATTATAATTGATATTATGTATATTGCTATTAGTTAAGTATATAACCATGATTAATTAATGTCTTTTTTTTATATTAAGACATTAATAATATTTTGCAGCAATATCTTGACACGAAAACGACCTTTTGTAGCCAAAAGAATCGAAGTCATCTTCCACTACGTTAATGCGCATCCTCAGGCAACACTTCTTACTAAAGATCTCCTGGGAAGATTTTGTTGGTAAATCTTACCCTATCTTACACATTCCCTTAACTGGATTATCATTTATTTACGGTTTACCAAACCAGTTAGTTGGCTTAGGCTAAACTCACTAGAGAGGAACATGAAATAGATTCATATTTCACATAAAACTGAAAACCTTTTACCAAAGAGACATTAATAAGTTAATAGATAAAATTAAGCCATGAAGAATAAAGGTCGTTATTGTTATAAATATAAACATTTCAAATATACAGTTTTTCACATTAAAACTAGAATTTTTAAATCGACAAAAATTTTTTGCATCGCCCTAAAATAAGACACTGATAGAATTCAGATGAAAATCCTAATAGATATTAATTAAAGTAATACTTTCAAGGTGATCCTAGCCAAAAAGGAAAAGCTCAATATTTAAGAATAGAGCAATATATAAGTTTCGTGGTTAAATTTTTAATTCTGAAAAAAAAACATACAGAGACATATATTCAATTTAATTAAGAGAAGTTGATACAACCTGGGTAATCCATTATCGGAAGGAGTCCAATATCGTTTAGAGTTATAAATCCAGGTGGGCAGAAAATCAGCCCATGGGAGAAAGTGATATTCCCATATAGCGAAAGTGCATTGCTCCTTATTGATTTTTCGTAAAGTATCCGGGGTAGCCTTATTCGTTGTTGTGTTGAGTGTGTGTTGTTTGCTGTAGTCCAAATGCTTTCTCGGTGTTGACAAAGTGTATCCGAAGTTGGGTGGATATACCATTCCATTGTAATTATCCCCGTGAGTAATAGAATTTGAGCATTGAGTTACGTATGCAATGGACCTCGAAATCAATAGTGTAGGTAGCAATAGCAAAATAATCCTGGATATGATATTCAGAACGATGCGTTGGACGGCTTGCTTAAGGTGTGAGAAAGATAGTTCGTTTTCTTGTATATAGTGGGTGAGGGAAGCCTTTTAGATGAGGGAAAGAGAAGAGTGGGGTTAAGTAGAGAGGGTAAAGAGAGATGGGGAGGGTTAAAGTTGGGCGAGCATACAGGTTCTTAATAATTTTTTTTCGACGGGGAGGGAGGAATTGTAGTTTAGTATTCTTTAAAAGGGTTGACCTCTTGATTATAAATTCAAGTGGGAAATGGATATTCTTATGATTTGACGAATTTCAAACATAGAAGGGAAAATGAATTCAGCAAAATACACATAGATTGGGCCGTGATTTTTATCTTCTAGCAAGACAATTATTCGAAGCACAAGGCTAAACAAACTACGAAATGGTTTAAGGATAATGGGATTAGTATTCTACCAGTCACCCGACCTAAATCCTATCGACAACCTGTAGAAAACTTTGAAGTTAAGGATGCATGCAAGAGATCCCAAGGATATCAAGGAATTGAATCAAGTTTGCGAAGAAGCATGACTGAAACTATTAGCAAGTGCTTGCAAGAAACTAGTAGGTAGTTATAGAAAGCTTTTGGAGGCTGTAAGGAAAATATAATAAATGTGTTAAATATTTTTGCATATGGATAATTTAATTTTTCGTTAATACATATTTGTCAACTAAATATATATTAATTTCTCTTTTATTTTTAGATAGATAATATCTCTTCAGAGATAGAGTAGGAAATTTTGAGTTGGATGTTGGAGTAGAAGGTATGGAATTTGGACGTTGGTGTAGCAAGTTTAAGGCGTGGATTTCGAGTAGCAGGTTTTGGATTTGGACGCTGGAGTAGCAAGTATTTAGTTGGATTTTAGAGAAGTATTGGATTTTGAATTGAGGGTTGGATTAGCAAGTATTGGATGTTGATGTTAACGTAGCACGTTTTGGGGTGAATTTTGAGAAGCAAGTGTTGGATTTGGACATTGAGTGGCAAGTATTGAGTTAAATGTTAGAGTAGCAGGTTTTAAGTTGAATGTTGGAGGAGCAAATATTGGATTGGAATTGGGGACTCGAGTAGCACGTATTGGACGTTAACGTTGACGTAGCAAGTTTTGAGTTGAAGTTGGAGTAGCACGTGTTGGATTTTGACATTGAGTAGCAAGTATTAAGTTGGATATTAGAGTAGCAAGTTTTCAGTTGAATGTTGGAGTAGCAAGTATTTGACCACACTATGTACTTAAGTGTTTATCTAGTCATACATAAAACGCGATTATTCTATTAGTTTAACCTTTCAGTGTTTAGTTTGTATCATCGATTCGGGTGTGATATAATTTGTATCAATGTCTATGCTATACCTATTTCTCTCTTATCTATTTTGCTTTTTCATCTTTTCTCTATCTATCTCGAATCTGGACCAAAATTGTAGTAATGGCATCATCCTCATCTTTCGATGGTAGTCAGGAGAGTAAAAGTCATATAGTCACCTCAGATTTCCAAGTTCCGAATTATTACTCCTAAGCCCCACCTCTCAACATTAGCATCTATTGCAATGACATCTGGGTATGTGAGCATTCAATATCTGGAGAGGGTAGTAATGTTCTACGGATATAGGCAAGAAAAAACAATCGCTTGCCCACTGACCACACACACACACACACACACATATATATATATATATATATATAACAAAAGCATAATATTTATTATTATTTTTAAAGGTTTATAGTTATATTTAATTGCTACAAATAGCCATCTATTTCGGTCAACGAGACGTCTGCAGGAAAAGCTGAACTATTCGACGCTATGGGAAAAAAACAATAGCGCCCAATGGTTCAGCCTCGCCTGAGGAAGTCTCATTGACTGAAACAGATGGCTGTTTGTAGCGACAAAATTTAACTGTTTACATTCGAAAAAGTAATAAAATATATGTATATGTATGCAGATATATATATATACATATATATATATATATAACTACTTAATTTACTCACATAAAATTAATATACGAAAGTATAGATTTATGCGTAAGCTTTAAGTATTTACTTCAAAAGTGCTCAATATGTAGGTAGAGCTAGTTAGTAAGTTATAAAATGTATATGGCGATTAAGGTACACTGAATATTCGGCGTTTCATCCACTTTTGGATTCTTCAGATATAAGAGTCCTAGAGTGGATGAAACGCCGAATATTCAGTGTAGCTTAATCGCCATATACATTCTATAACTTACTAACTAGCTCTACCTACGTATTGAGCACTTTTGAAGTAAATACTTTATAACTTACTATATATATATACATATATATATATACATATATGTATATATATATATATATATATATATATATATATATATATATATACATATATCCTCTAGATGACGTTAGCAAAATCACTTTTACCACACAATTTCTGATAAGGATGTCAAAAATCGTCTGAAACGCGTTAGACTTATTACAAAAATTAAAAACCTGAAAATATCAAATCAAAATAAGCATATAAAAACAACATTTATTTAAACATACAGTTATTTATTGCCGACTATTATCCTGATTTTTCTTAGTTGTAATTTCACGACGTTTCCGCCAACTATTCCTCTCGCTTTCGACAGAATATATAGAGTAGATCATAAATTAATAAACAATACTAATCTCAATAATGAATTCCAATTAAATAATATTTCTTTCTCTCTCGTTGAACTCTTAAAACTCTTTTTACCGTTGTACATGTATATGTTATATATATATATATATATATGTATATATATAGGATATATATATATAGGATATATATATATATATGCATATAGTAATTTATAAAATATATATTGCGATTAAGCTACACTGAATAAAATATATATTGCGATTAAGTTACACTGAATATTCCGCATTTCACCCAATCTAGGACTCCTCAGGCATATGCGCCTTACGTATTGAGCACTTTTGAAGTAAATACTTAAAGCTTACGCATAAATCTATACTTTCGTATATTAATTTTATGTGAGTAAATTAAGTAGTTATATATATATATATATATATATATATATATATATATATATATACATTTGTCTTTACATAAGCAGTAGTTTGTTGCTACACAGTCATGGGCATGATTCGGTCTACAAATATTTACCAACTAGAGACCTCGTCAGGCAACAACCCTTATTTTCCGAAAAATTCCGTTTTCGGAGATAAGGGTTGTTGCCTGATGAGGTCTCTAGTTGGTAAATACTGGTAGACTGGAACATGCTCATGACTGTGTAGCAACAAACTACTGCTTATGTAAAGACAAATGTAAATTGCTTTACTTCTGTATTGAGCACTCTCGTATGAACCTCGTTATATTTCACTGGTTAACCTACTTTTGGAAAATAGCAATCTCAAATTATATATATATATATATATATATATATATATATATATATATATATATATATATACGAGCAAACAGTTAACAAAACATGTTAAAAAAACAAATGCAAAATCCGATCCCGCATTTTGCTAATTCCTATCCTCTTATGAGAAGGAAAGTTTTTCTTCGAAACTCCGCGGATTTAGGACTATCCACTTATGTAGTGTTTCCTTTTCAGATTAAATATGTTTTTAACTCTTTTCAAAGTGTTTTTTAACATGTTTTATTAACTGTTTGCTCGTATTATAAGCTCTATCTCCTTTTTGGTTTTATCGCGCTTTTACATCTGGCTGAGATAATTTTATAAATATTAATTCTTTAATATTTATAATATACTTTAATTTTACCATCTTGGATCATTTTGGTAAATTTAATTGTAATTTTTATTCTATATATATATATATATATATATATATATATATATATATATATATATATATATATATATATATATGTATATGTATATGTATGTATATATATGTATATATGAATTTTAAAATGGATACAATCCGACGTTATGATGTGAAAAGGAAGCGGAAGACCGAAGGCTCGAAGTTTCACCCGTATTATGCTGGCTTTTTCGAGAGTATATAAATTACCTAAGGGTGCATCGTATTTCAGGTACATAGATGACATTCTACTCTTTCTCCCCAAATCGTCGAATATTGATAATATCACTAACAAACTTAATAAAATAGAACCTACCATCAATTATACTTACGAAACTGAAAATAATAATTCCATATCTTTCCTAGACATACAATTAATTAATAATAATAATCAACTAAAATAATCAACTAATAATAATAAGCAACTAATAAGAATGATTATGTACATTTTTACTCGCAACACAATGACAACGTAAAAAAAGGCATTAGAATTGGATTTTATCTAAGAACTATGAGAATATGTAGCAAAGAATATCTAAACGATGAATTTGAATATATAGAAACTACATTCAAGAACTTACAATATCCTCAACACTTCCTACTTAACGCTAAAAAAAGGCCTTAAAAATCTATCGAAACCGAGATCAAAACTGTTGCGGGGGCCGGACCATTACAGTGGCTCCGGTCTCCACACCGTAGAAGTCCACCACCACTACCGTGGCTCCGGTCTCCACGCCGTAGAAGTCCACCACCACTACCGTGGCTCCGGTCTCCATGCCGTAGAAGTCCACCACCACTACCGTGGCTCCGGTCTCCACGCCGTAGAAGTCCACCTCATCACCACGACTCCGTCCTCCATGTCGTCCGTACCTCTCATACACTGACACCTTCCTCAGTGGCTGTCCGATCCGAGCGCCCGTCCGTACCTGATGAACACTGAACCCTCAGTGTTGCCAATTCGTTCGTCCGTACCTCTCATACACTGACACCTTTCTCAGTGGCTGTCCGATCCGAGCGCCCGTCCGTACCTGATGAACACTGAACCCTCAGTGTTGCCAAGTGTCCGTCCATTCCTCTCTTAACCTGAGGCTAACGTATCAGTACTATCCCAGTCGGACCCAGGTCGACCAATCACCCGCACCAGTTACCACGCCGACTTCTCCGACGTCATCTCAGCATTCCAGCCTACGGCGAACCGACAAGTATCCCCCTGACAGAATACACCGGCGACGGATCCCGGACCAACGTCGCCCAGTGAGAAAATTCGCATTTGCCACCCTTTCGTTTGCTTAAATAAAAGGCGAATCTTCGTCTTTAACTAAACTACCTGAGTTTGTCATTCTTCTTTGCTTGCATGCTGTTCACCTTTTGCCTGTGTTTATTTTGTTAGTTGTTGGGTCGATTGTCTCCGGACGACCGGCCCCCGCAACAAAACCACCCCCAAGAAAACCTAACACACAATAGAAGACTAATTGTTTCAACTAACGATGAAAATAATAACATTTATAAAAACCTTAACAAAATCGACTTCCAAATAATACAGAAAACCTCCCTAACGATAAAAGAGTTAACTCGGAAATTTAAAGCTAACAATAATAAACCATTAACACAAGCCGTGATTTATACCATACCGTGCCTTGATTGTGGCAAGATATACGTTGGAGAGACGCAGCGAAACCTTGCTTAAAGATTATATGAACACAAAAGAGACAAAGAATAACAATACACTTAATGCTCTTTTCGGTCACATAACGGAAAATGACCATCATTTCGATTTCGAAAATGCGACCCTCCTAAAGCATACACATAGTAGGTCAACACGCCGTCTGTTGGAATCTGCTTTTATCTCTAACTCTACTAACGCTATCGAACAGAAAAAAGGATTTTTTAACATTTCTTTCCGTTTATCTAAAATAATATTGCACGAAAATAATCTAGACACTGGTTAATAAATATATATTTATTCTTTTTTTTATCTATATTTGTATAATAGTTCTATTTGCATACACTTCCCCAGCATATATAAAACTAAAAATATCGACCCTCTCGTCAGTGACCACACCTCTTGAAAAAGCCCGCATAATACGGGCGAAACGTCGAGCCTCCGGTCTTCCCCTTCCTCTTCATATATATATATATATATATATATATATATATATATATATATATATATATACATATATATACACATATATATACATATATATATATATATATATATATATATATATATATATATATATATCCATTATTTCAGCTGCTTTGAAATCTTTCCGACCGGGCTATGACTATTAACATCACACGGGGTCTACTTTTGGACTTCATTCTCTCTAAAGAAGTAGTTTCGCCTTTCCTTGAGAGAATCGTCATGCAAGCTGGAATATCATGCGCGGTTTGTTTTTTATATTTTTTTACATATCCAACATTTTTTTACTAGTTTTTCTTGGCAAGTTATGACTATAATAAATTTCGGCTTCACTTAATGCCATAACTAGCAAATGTTAGCATTGCTATCAATATAATTTGCTGATTCCTTTATGTCGTCTGGTGAGAAGAATAGTAAGGGCAGCATTCTTTGAAACGTCGTGAAATAAGGACTTTGCAATTTTTTTTTTTTTGAGTATTCAGTCGAACAATTAATTTTGATGGTACATTTCGTCATACAGTTTTAATGTTCTTTCTCTTATACATATACTAGCAAAAGTACCCGCCGTTGACTGGGTTCAAAAACAGCCTGCAGAATACGGACTCTGATTTATTAAAGTATGATTGGTTATGAAAACGGAGGGTTGTAAAGAGATAGCTTCAAATTCGGGAGTATCAAAGCCAAAGAAAAACATGGTGAAAGTAAAAATAAAATAGATGAATCCCATAATTAATTATACCATACCTTATCACACTGAAACACTTATCACAATATTCTGCGGAGTTTCGAAGAAATACTTTCCTTCTAATCAGAGGGTAGGAATTAGCACAATCCAGGATCGGATTTTGCATGCAAAAGTATTCCATGAAATAACAAGTACGTCAAAGATCTTACTTGATAACAAAAAAGTTAAGCAAAGGGAATATGGTGAAGAAAAATGTGATTACACGTGAATGGATAGTCTGGTGGAAAATAAATAATCCAGTGACGGTAAAATCCAAATATATAACTTCAAGAAAGTTAATTGAATTTCCATTTGCACAAGTAAAATTCAAGGAAATCCCGTAATTGGAAGATGGTCCAAAATAATCCAAGGCAGAAATCCATGGAATAATTCACAAAAATGTATATAAGGGAAAAAAGGGAAAAAAGTCCAATAATTTTAATAAAAGAAAAATAAGATATGCTTTTCACTCTACTGCCATAGACATAAATATAAATAAGAAAGATCAGAGAAGAAGAAGAAAAAAAAGAAGAGGGAAAAAATTAAATAGTGATAGAATTAAATATAAAATAGAAAAACAAATGTCAAAATGACCCACACAGGAAATGTTAAAAAGCGCGAAAAAAATATATAGGGAAAATAATATAGGTCAACTGAAATGGACAGGTCATCACTTAAAAAAATGTCAGCAAGAGTTGTTAGAAGACACTAAATGGAAAATAAATTAATTAATTAATTAATAAATAGAGAATAATAAATAAACAATAAATAAATAAAAATTAAAAATAAAAAATAAAATATAAAATATAAAAAATAAAAATTATTTAAGGGGATATATATATGTATATATATATATATATATATATATATATATATATATATATGGTATGTGCATGTACGTGCGTATGATTGCATATTTGCATATTTCTCTGCTACGTTTCATATTGCATAACAAGTGAGTTGTAAAATAGAAACGCCGGTCAGCTTTTTGCCAGTTGCTAAGCAATGTATTGAGAGCAAATCAGTCTGGGTTGAATTATGTCTCGAATATCAAAATGGCGAAGACAGTCGCGGAACGTAACGATTAAAATGGCGCCATTACTCTGAAGATTGTGTTCGCTTAACTGTTTGTAAATTATTTTTCTACCTTGTTTTCTCTCTGTCTCTGTCTCTCTCTCTCTCTCTCTTTCTTTCTTACTAGCCGGAACTTGACTACAGCCTTATGTAGAACTAAGCTACGTATAGACAGATTTGCTAAACATAATTCCATATGGCAGAAGAGAGACTCTTTCTAATCATTCGGTCGTGATGAAGAACAAAGTACTTAATCTTAATCTCGTATATTCTTTCTATTGACATATTTGCTGATGAGAATATGGTCGTTTGGACTCACGTCTACATATTACGACTATCATACTAACCAACTTTGTAAAGCTCTTGTGTCAGATATCTATGTTCGTTCTGTTTGATCATGAAGGAAATGTATACTTTAGGGTTTATACCTTCGGTAGCTTAGAAACCTTAGCTTCCCTTATTTTATCCTTTAGTCTTCACATTCAAGAGCGATGTTTCTGCTATTTTCTGGATCAGTATTTATTGATATAACATTTATTTTCTCTGGTTTCTGAGCTTGAAATCGCATACTTAGCTCTTTACATCAAGTGTATTCGCACTATTCCATAAAAATAAACAAACAAGTATGAAGTCACCAAAAACATGGTAAAGTTCAAAAGTTCAAGCTTCTATAACTGTAATACTAATTTGCGGATTCCTTTATGTCGTCTGGTGAGAAGAATAGTAAGGGCAGCATTCTTTGAAACGTCGTGAAATAAGGACTTTGCAATTTTTTTTTGAGTATTCAGTCGAACAATTAATTTTGATGGTACATTTCGTCATACAGTTTTAATGTTCTTTCTCTTATACATATACTAGCAAAAGTACCCGCCGTTGACTGGGTTCAAAAACAGCCAGCAGAATATGGACTCTGATTTATTAAAGTATGATTGGTTATGAAAACGGAGGGTTGTAAAGAGATAGCTTCGAATTTGGGAGTATCAAAGCCAAAGAAAAATATGGTGAAAGTAAAAATAAAATAGATGAATCCCATAATTAATTATACCATACCTTATCACACTGAAACACTCATCACAATATGACTGTAATACTTATTAAACTTTTCGTGATGATTTGAGTAATTATCAAATTCAAAACCAACATATTGCAATGCTCATTGAGATATTATTTTACAGAAGGAAAAAACGCATACTCAGTTGTGTAGTATTTTTAATAGTATTAATCTTTGTTAGTACTTTACATACGCGGATATTTTTAAAATACAATATGCGTCGAGACTGATGACAATAGATGGGAAATACAACAGATTATAAACTACTAAACAACTATACCAATATATTACTTACATACATAGAAATTAACTAATGATTTGTTTTTGAAATTTTGGGGTTTGTGTTCGCGCTGGAGCGTTCAGTTTGGCATTTAAATTTATTGAGTTAATTTTCAATCCCGGGCAACGGTGTAACACGGGTAACCTACTAAAAAATAACTCTTTTCGTCGAAATCCTTACAAAATCAATAATAAAACATCTCACTTTTAAGTGCGACAGTACTAAACAAAATGCAATATAGAGTAGAACGATAAATTTTGTTTTCATCATCCTCGTGACAATCCACCGGTGCATTTTAAGGATGCTGGCAAGTGTCTTATGGTCATAACTTGAATCAATAGAGAGCAATTGTTGTACAGTAGCGCATCTCCGACCTCGCTTGTTGAACATTGTGTCACTTTCAGACCTAATAGAAGGCTCCTATCGCTCTTGAGATTTGAACACAACTGGTCAACTAGTAGATGGTTTGCAATAAAAAAGTTTTAAGCAAACGGTAATTGAATATTGTCGTCTTTTTCTAAGGCGACAATTTTATCGTTCCACACTGTAGTTCGTTGATTAGAAAAAAGTGATTCAGATTTTTTTCAGATCGAAGCGCTAAAATACAAATATATTTCAAAAGTTATCAGTTTACACTATATTTTATTATATTTAAATCATACAGCGGAAAGAGAACAAGAAATGGAAGTGCAGCATCTGAAGAACAGATACTACACTTTGATCTTGCCCAAAGTAGCCCTTTTGTTAAAACTGTAAAAGTGTTCATCTTAGTAATCTGGGTAATGCAATGGCAGAATATATCTGGTTATTACGGTTTTTATCCCATATCCTTATATGAGTCTGTGACATATTTCTATTGTATGGACGCCGTATGGAAACCCCATGACATTATTATGCACATTATATACGTTATACACATTAGATACATTATACATCACTATATACATTATACATAATTATACCATATTTAGACACAACAAATACAACCTTTGGATCCTAACAAGAAGACCATGAAAGTATAGTTTAGTTTCATGTACAAAACAAAATTGACATCATCTTATTTTTATTTTTACTTTGCGTTTTCGGTGATCGGGAGATCCTATTTATGAAAGAAAAAAGAGGACCAACATACTACGAATATTAAATTAGCGTATCTGTATACTAATAATTTAATTGTCGCAGTATGTTATCAACTTCTATCCTCCTTATTTATAAATAGGATCTTCCGTTTGAATAATTTATTTTCTAAAAAACCATGAAGCACGTACGTACGTACGAGCGCACGCAGGTTAAAAGTACTGCGGTATTAATAGATTGATACGTATTATTATGAATTTTATAGTTTGATACAAACTTCAATCAGTTCAATCGGTTACTTTTAATGCTTCTAAAACCAAGATCCTATCTTTACATCATAAACGCTCTGGTCCACATCTGGCATCAATGGAAATTGATGGCTCTCGTCTTGGGAAGGCTCCATGCTTTGGCAAGCTTCGGGGTTTGACTTTTACTCCTGATCTGAAATGGAACCCATACGTCAAGTCTGTTGCCAAGGTCGCTGGGAAAATGGTAGGAGCCTTCTACTGTCCTAGAAGATATGTCACTACTGATGCAAGTCTCTATCTATATAAAAGCCAAGTACGTCCAAGGATGGACTACTGCTGCCACATATGGGCCGGAGCTGCTAAAAACAGCCTATCTTGCCTTGGCAGAGTACAAAATAGATTTCGTGGCTTAGTGGGGGATGGCCTTTTCTCTTCCCTGCAACTTCTCTCCCACAGAAGAGATGTTGCGAGCGTGTCTTTGTTTTATCGTTATTTCGATGGCAAGTGCTCGTCTGAGATCCAATCTTAGTTTCCTCACTTGCCAATCTTTCACGATAAACAGCCGTCTAGCTGAAACCACTGTCAGTAATTTTCCCCGCTCTTTATCTGTGCCTAAATCAAAACATAGATTCCATGAACAAAGCTTCTTTCTTAGAAGTGCACGCCTGTGGAACTCTGTTCCGTTTGCCTGTTTTCCACCTGACTACAACTTGGATGACTTCAAGTCCAACAGAAACAAATTCCTGATTAATCGCCCCCTTAAGTAAAACACTTTATCAAATCTCCAATGCTACCGATTACTTCGATACTATCCCATTGATTACTGTATACGCAATAACCCTTATCCCCGAGTGGCTTCCGGGCCTTGATAAGTGGTGACCTCCATGAAAAAAAAAGTTTCTGATACAGTCATGAATGTTTTGGTCTTGCCCTGATTTGGTTTAAAAATGTTTTCTCCTCAGGAATTGTTTTGGGATTTTTTTTTATCCACATTACCTTTACGATAACCCGATAGATAAATAAATAAATGGTTTAAGGTTGGAGAGTGCTTAGCCTGTTCTGGGTCAAAACTGGCATTCTCATAGACGGGTGTGCTCTTGAGGAGAAATCAACTCTGAAACTTATTGATTTTCATTTGTCGTATTTTTTTAAAAGAATGAAATGTTTATCTGTTGGATTATTCTTTTTTTTTTTTTACACAGTAATCACCACTTATCAAGGCCCGGAAACCACTCAGGGATAAGGGTTAATGCAAGTACATTAAGTTAGTGAGGAGATTTGATGAAGTGTTTACTTAAGGGGGCGGTTCATTAGGAACTTGTTAACATTGGACTTGAAGACATCCAAGTTGTAGGGAAGCAGGCAGACGGAACAGAGTTCCACAGGCGTGCAGTTCTAAGAAAGAAGCTTTGTTCATGGAATCCGCGTTTTGATTTAGGCACAGATATAGAGTGGGGGAATTTTTTCACAGTGGATTCAGCTAGACGGGTGTTTATCGTGAAAGATTGGCGAGGGGGGACCATAGATTGGAGTTCAGACGAGCATCCGCCATGGAAATAACGATAAAACAAGGACAGGTTCGCAACGTCTCTTCTGTGGGAGAGAGGTTGCAGGGTAGAGAAAAGGGCATCCCCCACTAAGCCACGAAGTCTATTTTGTACTCTGTCAAGGAAAGATAGGCTGTTTTTAGCAGCTCCTTCCCAGATATGGCAACAGTATTCCATCCTTGGACGTACTTGGCTTTTATATAGATAGAGAATTGCATCAGTAGTGAGATATCTTCTGGAGCGGTAGAAGGATCCCACCATCTTTCCAGCGACCTTGGCAACAGACTTGATGTACGTGTTCCATTTCAGATCAGGAGTAAAGGTCAAACCCAGAAGCTTGTCGTACGATTAGTGTCATCTAGATTTGTTGTTGTTTTTTTTTGTTTTGTTTTTTTCATTTTATAATGGATAAAAGTTTTGTGTAAAAGTCTTCTCTAAACGATAGTCTTTGTAGGGTTGAATGTTCAATTTTTAGTACAGTGTCATCCCGTAAGGAAATAAACTAAACTCCTCTTACACACCACAGTAAAAAAACAAAAACAACGACAAATTTCAGCTCTCTTAGCTGCTAAAAATTCAGCAGTTTGTCTTCCCTTATCCGCGCTTCTTTAAATAGCTTTTCTCAAATGTAAACAAATACGGCCTATTAACAAAAACTTTTTTTTCACTATTTAAAATTTCATCTTGAAAATGGAAAACATTTTGTGTTTTTGAAAATACTTATTCGTAACTATTAAGGAGACGAATCAACTCATTCCTGTTTTAATGTATAAAATACCTTAAGGAGAAAAAACCCTTTTCTCTCTCTCAGTATAGTTGGATTCCGCATAAAATAATCCGAAAATCGATGATAAATAATGAAACAAAACAACCAAACCAAACTCGATAAATAAATATTTAAAGATATTAAAAGAACTTGAATTATAAAAACTTTTTCGTAAATTTCTGTATTCGCCATTAAATAACTAAATAAAGAGATATGCTATGAAAGTAAATAACCCGAGTCTCCCATTAACATGCTAGGACGTATCCTACATTAGACGTACTCACTTAATTTTCATGTTTAACAGTAAAGAAATATATTTTTATGTAAGCATGACAAACTAAGAGCAAATAAATCAACATGTTTTTTTAATGTAAATAAGAAAGAGTGGTGTAGATGCTTGTTCAAAATTACCCTTGTGTGGTCAAATTATGTTTTTAGATGTATACTTTTTTTTACACGGTGGTCACCACTTATCAAGGCCCAGAAGCCACTCATGGATAAGGGTTATTGCAAGTACAGTACGTTAGTGTGGAGATTTAATGAAGTGTTTACTTAAGAGGGCGGTTCATTAGGAATTTCTTAACGTTGGACTTGACACTAGCACGACTTGGATAAATATATTTTTTTCAATTTAAACGTGAGAGACAGACTGACATAGCATTTAAACTTTACCATGACAGACAAACAAACGTTATTTTATCTTACATATCATAGGCTGCCTCGCGGGCACAGCCTTTTATAAAAATTATTGACCATATAATAATACGGCTATCAACTCTGAGAGAATAGAGGAAGCTGCAAGTGACTGTTTGAGACAAAAGAAGACGATAAAGTACTCTTGACATTAACTAACCGATGGCTATAACAATAACAATAACGGCTTTTGCTCTTTGCAACTTGATTCCACTTTTCAATGAGCTTATAAATGCCTTACTTATAAAATCCGTTATGATTTCACGTGAAATATGAATCAAACACACTTTCATTATTCTCTCGTGATCTTAGTCAAGGGGCTCCTTTCAGTGTTTGACAGATCATGGATACCCCGGAGGGTTGCCTTCGCGTGAAATTTTTGTGGCGGGAGGTGCGAAATCTCCAACCACACCTCTCCTGAGTCGACATTGTTAAATACTAGTGGCAAGTGGAGTGTATGTTCAGGACGACTGGAAACTAATGCCGAGATGAGCGGAGAGCACATACGGCGCCTAGAATTTCCAAATGGTCACCTATCTAGTACTAACCAGGCTCAACGTTGCTTAACGCGATTATGCCGTATATTAATCAACGATCACCTAAATGGTTTTTTAATCATCAAAATAAGTGATGATTCGAGGGGGCAATATGCAGGACAAGGCAAGATTTTTAAACCAAACTCTACCAGTGAATTGTGGATTAGTAATGCTGTATAAAGACGAGCATTATCATGATGGAAGATAACTCTTATTTAGCTGACCATAAAAGGTCGCCTCCCATTGAGCATGGGTGTAACTATTGCCGGAAAATATGAAGTCAGCTTTAATAATCTGAAAGATAAAGTTCTAAATTAATCCTTATGAAATCTTTTAGATAATAAAATATGAAACAAATAAATTAAAATGGTTTAAAGTAACATATTTATAAACACGTTTGCAGAGATATGAAACAAACACAAGTTAGATTTTCCCATAAAAATCGGGTGTCCATCGTGTGAAACAATCCACACACTTCAAAGTTGGAAACCCGTCATATTTTTCTTTTCAGTAGATAACATGCAATTTTCATATATATTGTCAACCATATGCAGACCATAGTAAATAAGAATAGCATAATAATCAAAGACCTCTACCTGGCCATGCCCGACGGGACGTGAACAATCTACTCATATAAATCCAAGACTTCAATTCTAAATTACGTTCAACGTAATGATTCCTAATTTTGAGAAAGACTGGTGCGAAACAATTCCGTTGTTAAAATAAAAATCAATATGAACGTAGTAGTCCAAATGATATAAATAATACAAATTAATTGATTACTGTACACGCAATAACCCTTATCCCCGAGTGGCCTATTGGCCTTGATAAGTGGTGACTTCTTTGCAAAGAAAAATCATTTATCTTCATCTAAAACATTCAAAGAAAAAACGAAAGAAAATAAAATGGGAAGTAAAA
>NC_136496.1:21585150-21810150 GCF_053919585.1 Euprymna scolopes | reverse complement strand
TCAGTTTTTTGGCAGACGTATTTTTAAGTATGTAACAAATTGTTTCCCGTCCTTCGTATCACGGTTATTTTTCGGTGAAAAGTCTACATTTTCACTGGTCACGGTTTGCCCAACATCACGCAAAGTAATATTATCTATGAATGTCATTGCCAGCGTTCTGCTGGCTATGTGGTTCGTGCCTCATTGAACTTGCAGACACGCATCAATCATCATATACTGGCAGAAATGAGACTAGGAAAGCCACGTCGTTTTCGCGCTTCTTCTGCTTTGGAATCTGCTATTAGCCAACATCAAATTAAAAATCCAGCTTGTGAAAATGCCTATAAAATGGATTATTACATAATATTGCACCCGGTTGACTCTCAAAATCACTTACAGATTTTAGAGTCGGTCTCAATGCTTTCTCGCAAGCCGTCGCTTTGCCAACAGAAAGAATTCGTTAAATCATTAAATTTGCTCAGAGCAATATTTTAATCGTTTTCATACTCCCTCCATTACAATTGTACATATATTTTGTGTTTTTCTATATATATATATTTCACACGAATTTCCATTCGCTATTTCTTCCCATTTTTTCTCCAAGTATTTGCTCTTGTGTGAAAATTATTTTCTTTTTGCATCTGTTGATAACCAACGATTAACTCCTGATGAGTTAGTAAAAGGAGTCCCTAGGGTTTGTTCGTATATTCTTTTCAAGACGCTATACAGTTTTTGTACTATACAGCGTGGAATGATAAAATTATCTCCTTAGAGAAGAGGATATACTTCTATTTTTTTTTAATGAAAACTGGTTTTCTTTATTTGTTGTAGACCATCTACCAATTCATTAGTTGCGTACAAATCCCAAGAGCGATAGGATCCTTCTGAAAGTGACGCAACGAGAATAATCGGAAATGCGCCAACAATTCAAGTTATGACAACAGGAACATTGCCAGCACCCTCCAAAGGCATCGATGAATTGCCACGTTTAACAGAGCTGTGTTCAAAGTGATGAAAACAAAGTTTCCGATCACGACTATGGTCTTTGGTGCGGTTTCATGTGAGTGTCACATTATGCCGCCGTTCCAATATAATATAATACTAAATAATAAATATATATTAATCAAAATATTATATTTAAGCGTATTTTATGACCGGGAAATGACGGGTGGCTTGCTATATATATATATATATATATATATATATATATATAGAGAGAGAGAGAGAGATAGACAGACAGACAGACAGAGAGCGCGCGCGAGAGAGAGAGAGAGAAAGAGGGAATTAGGAACAAACCAAGTTGTGTTCATAAACGTTTCGTCTTTATTTTGAGATTCCTCTGGATGAATCTCGAAATAAAGATGAAACGTTGATGAACACATAACTTGTTCCCCCCCCCCCTTATTATGTCTCTATTTCGTCGGAATACAATTTCCATTATTCCCACACACACATACACACATATATATATTTAAAGAAGTAAAGAAAGAAAGAAAATGTTAACAAAAAGGAAGGATATAACGGAAGAAAGAAAGGTAAAAAGAAGGTTAAAAAAAAACTGTTTTTTAGCGATCCCTCAAATTCATTGCGTATTTCAACAAAAGATTGTCCAGCAAGTTGACGGCTTGAAGCCTGGTCTAATTTCGGTAAATTGTGAAGTTATGTGTGAACCTCATATGAAATCGATTACACCAAGTAACCTTGTGCATTCAATACACGTCACTGCCAATATGAAGCCAATACATTGGCGATCCGCCCGATAAATATAAAAACCGACATCTCTACATGAGCAGGCGTGCTCGCGAATATTAACAAAACTACCCCATTGAACAGGGCTAGAGAAGTTCAGACGAGTTCGTGTCGCTTGCGGTATGATTGTGTGATGAAAAGAAAAAAGGGACAGTTCGGTGTGGTAAAAAGGAAACATAAGGGTCTGATAGGGAGCCTCTAAAATGGAAAACGATTTGATGCAAGTGCAGGTCTTATTGGGATTTGCTTCTTTGAATGAAGATGGTTACTGAAAGGATATATAACGAAGAACTGTTCTTGACAGATTTTGTTCTATGTAAAACTATCGCAACAATAAACGGAAAACTCTTTTATTATACTTAGGCTGAGTAAATCAACGTTTGTTTCTCTAAGGCAGTTTACCTATACTTTTAAATCATAGAAAATACTTGCTAAAATATCACTGATATTTCACTAGAACCGGGGAGAATTGATGAATATAGATGTTTCTTTAGGCTTTCGCAAGAGTAATTACGCGATGAGCAGTATTAATATCTATCTATAATATAAAGTTCACCTGTCTGTTTAAATGTATGTATGTATGCTTGTATGTCAGTCTTACACTTTTGACAGAGGCGAAATATTTTCACGACGTCTGTATCGTTTTAAAGCCCGACTTTTCGAACGAAAAATATCGAAGTATTGGCTAAAAACATAAAATCCTTAACCCTCAAGTGAGCACTTTTCTACAGAGATGAGTAGATTTTTTCGCCGATATTTTCGAAAGTAATCCCCTCTTTCCGATTGACTAGCCTTAATTTAAACATTCGCCACTTCCGGTATGGCGATGAACGCAACGGCAAAGACGTCAGGTTTTTTTTTTCACGCTCTTTGCCTCCTTCGCGGTACTGGTTCGAGCCTTCCTGCCTACTACCACTTTTTTTGTGGCTCAACACACACCCGCGCAACGCCGGCCACCCAGACTAGTCTACGGTACTCATAACAGGTACTTTATATGTGGGGGTAGGTGTGAGTTTGTTCTGACCGAAATGGCTGGACCGATTTTTTTTTTTAATTTCACATAAATGTACTTAAATGTTCTTAAATAAGGTTTATACATGGTGAGACGGGGAACAGATGTTTTTAAAGAAAACAAAACTGTGCGAATACAAAAAAAAAACAGCATTATAAGCAGGTTTATAACTAGCTTCTTCACTTCCTCTCCCTTACTCAAGGAGAACAAGGAGCGTTCTAAAAACAACCGTTTCCTGTGACTCACCCTGTAACTAGATTGCTCCCGATAAGTATCGAAAATCGATAATCAAAACGATTCGATTAAAGAAGGAACTCTGATTTTGACTATAGTTAACATCTAATACTTCCTACTATCACAATTGCATTCGATAAGTTTTATTACCGCACAAGCAGAAATGCCCAGCGTATAAATCAACAGCAGGTTCTTTGATATAACAGTAGCGCGTTTGAAAGAAATATTTCTATTTGATGCTCAATTAAACCATGATTCTTGACTATTATATTATAAACTTTAATTGAAGTCATTATGTCAACATAAGTTTATAAATCAATAGTAGCTTCTTTGGTAAGAAAGCTGCACGTTCGAAATAAATGTATCTATTCAAAAAACATTTGAACCATAGTACTTAACTTTCGTATTTTAAACTTTCGTTCAAATCATTAAATATAAGTTTATTAAATCAATATAAGAATCTCTACAGTGCAATGTAGAGTACCATATTGCGTTGCCTAATTAAGTTCTGAGAGGCTTATAAAGAGTTCTCGTGGTGCATTTCGATGAGTCCCCGGTTGGAACAGGCAATGAGTCGATTTCATTTTAAAAAATGTGCGATTTCACCGATTTTAATGACAATAAAAGTAAGGGAGTTGAAAACATGTGTTGATCCTCATTCAATTCCTAGCATCGCCGTGTCTCCTTGCGAGTTATTTTATAGATTTGAAAAGAAATAAAATAGTGGGGCGTTTATCGTATTAAACGTTTAAAGTTGAAATTCAAGAAAAAGGCTTTCTTGAAACATAATTGCTATAGACAGACGTGAACGCCATTTTAAATCGAAATGCAATATAAAAATGTAAATGCTATATCAAACTTAAACGCGAAAGACAGACTAAAATATTATTTTAACTTCAACGGAAACGAGTTACAAACGTTCTATTTGACAGTCGGTGACACATATCTAATTGGCAATCTATAACTACGAGATCAGACTGTCCGAAGATATCAATTTCCTGAAGCAAATGCACTAAATACTAATGCTGTTGGTTTTTCCTATTTCTTTTCAAAATACAATTTTCTGAAATGCTAAAAACAATTATTTTCCCTACAAAACAAACAAACCCAACTCCATGAATCTGTATATCTATAAAAGTGAAATTGTCTGTTTGTGTGGCCGTCTGTGTGTGTACATTTCCCTACCAAACTACTCTATCAATTTTCAGTCTACAGACTCGAGATTTGACATAAGGGTTATTGAGATTTGAGAAAATCTTTTTAATCGGTTTTCAGCATGAAATTTGCCCGTCAAAGGCTCATGGTTCAACGATTTGACATTTGAAAACTCTATCAAACTTCTCCGCCAAATTTAGGTCTAAACACTTGAAATTTTATATAAAGACTATTAAACCATGCAGCAAGCTTTTTAATCAGCTTTGGGGCGAAGTTTAGGCTGCCAAGAGGTCAAAGTTGAAAGAGTTGACCTTTGCAGACTCTACCAAACTCCTCCGCCAATCTTGGGTCTAAACACTTGAAATTTTAGATGTAGGTTACCTGGACATGAGTCAAACTTTGTATATATATATATATATATATATATATATATATATATATATATATATATATATATAGTTATGAAGAGTACGTAGGGTCCGAGCAAAGTCAGGCTGAACT
Source organism: Euprymna scolopes (assembly GCF_053919585.1). Taxonomy (NCBI): domain Eukaryota; kingdom Metazoa; phylum Mollusca; class Cephalopoda; order Sepiida; family Sepiolidae; genus Euprymna; species Euprymna scolopes. Next base: position 21,805,520 of record NC_136496.1, on the reverse strand, counting down.
GCTAGTATATAATGTATTCGAAGCATAAAAGCGTTTTTAAAATTACTGGATTCGGCATTAAATAATCCGAAAAGCAATGATATACTGTAAAACAAAGCAACCAACTCAATCTCAATGTATAAATATATATTGATAATTCAAAATACTTGAAGCATATGAACTTTTTTGAAAATTATTGTATTTAGCATTGAGTAACAAAAAAAAATATGATATGCCGTAAAACAAAATAATCACTTGCTTGGGTGTATCTTAAATTAGTTATGTATTCATACAATTTGCAAGTTTAACGGCGAAAAATGTTAATTGTGTTGTAAGCATGAGAAGCAATAATAAATATAGTTTTTCAAACTTAATAGGGGCTATTAAATCAATATGTTTAGACGGAAGCATATACAGGGTGACCAAAAAAAAAAAAAAAAGCTAAATGGAGGCCATCTAAAACATATGCTGAAGAACGAAGAAAAAAGGCCAAAGACCCTAGTGTTTTGATATGATGATTTGAATATAATAAACTAGTTATGACCAAAGTTTCATTTCATTCGGACTACACAGTAAGAATCGGGGCCTAATTAGAGTTGGGGCCCGTTTTTTTTGGGGGGGGGTCACCCTGTATACACGTTCGACTTATATAAATGATAATTTTTTATGTAAGCACCAGAAAGAATTATAAATACAGTATTTCAAACCTACCTTCTAAGGACTAACAAATTAACATGCTTTTTTAAGAGTGGTGTAGGTGGTAGTTAAAAATTACGCCTGAATGGTTAATATATATATATATATATATATATATATATATATATATATATATATATATATATTACTCTTGCCCCCCTCTAAAGCATATCACCACTTGGACATAAGGGGCTACTATTTGGGGCCATGTGTACGAAAGATGAACAAGATATTTGGTTATGTTACATCTAAACTTCTGCATATCAGTACAGCCAGGAAAGCAGGCAGCAGGAAGGGAATTCCAAAGTCTAGCTGTTCGAGGGGAAGAAACTATTAGAATAGAAAGCTTTCTGGCATTTAGGGACAACAACAGAGAAGGAGTGAGATCTCATTGCTTAGAGGGTTTGTCGGGGATATGTACGTCGAGGGGGGTACAAGTGAAACAAGTTCATCAGAACACATTTCATTAAAATATTTGTAAAACAGGCACAGTGATGCAACATTACGGCGATGAGACAGAGGCTGGAACTTAGTTGATAAAGTGGGACCGATAAGATTGACAAATCTTTTTTGGATTTCATCTAAGAGGAAGAGACTAGTGATAGATGCACCAGCCCAGATGTGGCAACAATACGCCATGCATGGGCGAATGGTGACCTTGTAAAGGTACGGGATACTCTCAGGCGTGAGTAGTCTTCTTTGATATTTTTGAAAATGTTTTACTTGTTCGACCTACATAAATAATTTTTTTTATTATTATTACATTTTCACCCCAAGCAAGGCACATTGCAATTTTGGTGTAGCGGGCTACTATCAGGGGCAAAACTACTGGGGTACTATGTAGGGATTTGGGCAGCAAGATGTCGGTTCACATTACACTTGAACTTCTGCACGTCAGTACAGTTGGGGAAGCAGGGACCTGGAATGTAATTCCAGAGTCTAGCGGTTCTTGGGAAGAAACTACTGGAGTAGAAAGATCTTTTACATCTAAGGATCTTTACAGTGTGGGGGTGGGATTTAGCAGCCTGTCGGGTTTGTCGAGGGTGCTCACGTAGTGGAGACACAATGCTTGCAGTTCGTCAGAGCATTCACCATTATAATACTTGTAGAACAGGCAAAGGGATGCAACGTTTCGTCGATGGGACAGAGGCTGAAGCTTAGATGCCAGTTCAGGGCCTATCAGATTTGCGACTTTCTTTTGAAGCTTGTCAAGGAGCGAGAGACTAGTAGCAGATGCACCAGCCCAAATATGACAGCAATACTCCATACATGGGCGAATGGTGGCTTTATATAGGTACAGGATACTTTCGGGTGTTAGTAGTTTTCTAGCACGGTAGAGAGAGCCCACCTTCCTTGCAGCGGCCCTGGCAATGCTAAATATAATAATATGCTAAATTTAAATGTGATAGACATGCTAATATAGTATTAAAAGTTTACCATGATAAACTAATAAACATGATTTTTATTGTATTTATAATAGTTCGAGTAGCAAATCCAGCCTTTTATACAAATGCTTTAACCAATAATAATAAGGTACCTCCACTTAATTTGTGCGATTAACGATTAACTACTATTTTATTATAAAATGACATTATACAATTAATAAAAAAAGATTATTTTATTATTAATATAATACTATTACAAAGTTAAGCATGATATATCTGTAACAAGATAATACGTTGGATTTGTACATATAAAGTTAGAAATTGAATATTTTACGTAATATTAGCTTAAACATAAAAAGTTTGTCTGAAGTGTAGCGAAAGTTACGTGTTGAGAGGAAGTATGTGACGAATAAGCGAAAGTTCCCTCTTCTTGGGAGTTAGACGTCAAAGTGCTTTGATGAGTCTACTTAAACACTCTGGAGATTGCTCGGGGGATTCAGTTCGTGTATTTGTTGCGAATCACTAGAAAAGCTATTTCTTCCTGATATAATAAACAGTAGTACGTCTGGGTCCTCCTCACAAGAATATGATTGCCTGGTTAAGCAATATAAACTGGTATCGCAGTTTAGGAGAGGCGTCAAAAATACGCCAAAATTTTAGCGCCTAAAATATTACCATCTATGGCCACGAGTACGCGTTTAATAAGCAAACTTACTCGATTGTATTACTTGATTACATAACCAAGATCACTCAGCTTTTGTTTTTACATAGGCATCACCACTTATCAAGACTCAGAGATCACTCGGGGATAAGGGTTAAAGAGTGGACAATATAGTAATTGTTAGTAATGGAAATTCGGTAAATTTGTTAACTTAAGTGGAACGGCTCCTCAAGAATTTGTTTACGTTGGACTTGAAAATAATCAGATTGTAGTCTGCTGGAAAGCAGGAAAACGGAAGACAGTTCCATAGGCGTGCAGTTCTCAGAAACTTTGTTCGTGGAATCTACGTTTAGGTTTAGGTACAGATAAAGAGTGGGGGGAATTATTGATAGTGTTTTCAGCTAGACGAATGTCTCTTGTGAAAGTTTGAAGCTCAGTCGAGTACTTGCCATGAAAATAACGGTAAAGCAGAGACAAACTCACAACATCTCTTCTGTTGGATAGAGGTTGCAGGGAAGAGGAAAGGGCATCTCCTACGAGGCTACGACGTCTATTTGGAACTCAATCAAGGCAGGACAAGTCCTTTCTAGCAGCTCTTACCCAGATGGGGCAAAAGTACTCCATCCTTTGACGTACCGAGCTCTTATATAGATAGAGAATTGCATTAGCAGTGAGATATCTACTGGATCGATAGAAGGATCCCACCATTTTTCCATCGGCCTTGGCAACAGATTTAATGTAAGTGTTCCATTTCAGAGCAGGAGTAAAGGTTACGTTAAAAAACATATATGTTTCGCAGGGCATATCATTTTTTATTTTTATTTTTATTTTTTTTTTCAGCTAAAAATTAGAAACAGAAGAAATTATTAACATTTCTAAAACTGCTTCTGTCAACCTGCTAAGAGGCAACCTATCTACTGAATAGTAACGTTCAATGTGTTAAAGACCTAAATAGAGAGAGAGAGAGAGAGAGAGAGAGAGAGAGAGAGAGAGAGAGAGAGAGAGATAAATAAAGAGAGTGATAGAGAGATGTTTTTTTCGCAATATCATTTCGGTCAGTTTTATACAAAAACGCAAATGTTCCCGACGCATTATTTACAAATTGATCTTTGCCACGAGACTGACCGACAGACAGACAAAACATGTCTGAGAGTAGCGTGGACACATCTAAGGCTTGTGGACATCGATTTCTACTGCGTGTGCCCAGACATTTTCAAAATAATTAGCGTCTGTTATCGGATAAGACATCAGCAATTAACACTTCCTCGATTTATTTGGTTTCAATATTTATCTCTAGCTTTATTTTTTTTCCATAATTTGTATTCATTTCTTAATTGTGCATTTGCGTTATTTATTTCCGTTTTATTTATTTATTATTTAGTAGTATTAAGAGTCGCAGTCGGACGAAGCCCTGTAAACTCAGTATTGTAATTTTTTTTATTCATTGTAGTCACCACTTATCAAGGCCCGGAAGCCACTTGGGGATAAGGGTTATTGCGTGTACAGTAATTAATGGGATAGTTTCGTAGTAATTGTTAGTATTGGAGATTTGATAAAGTGTCTTACTTAAGGGGGCGGTTCATCAGGAATTTGTTTATGTTGGACTTGAAGACATCCAAGTTGTTCGATGCACAGTTGGGCAGTAATAGCGATTAATACTGGTTAACCACCAAAATACCACATTAAATCAAGAAGGTTTCTTACAAGCTACTGCGCTGAATTTTTTTATGGTTTTTTTTATAAGATGCAGCGAACTAAGTATTGTGGTGTCCGTTCAACGTGTACGACCGAACTACGTATTTCTCTAAATGTCCTGAAAACGGTCCGCGTAAGAATATCTGTCGATTAGACGTCTTTCTTTCTAGGTGAAGAGAAAAAGCCTACCTGAGACGCTGGATGTAGCTGACTCGTTCTTTTCACAGAATGACGTTTCATTCATTGAGGGTTTGAAATGTTTGGAATATTCCTCTGCGGGTCCGCTTCGTTTATTAATGTAGATATTTAAGGCAGCCACAAAAAAAAAAAAAAAAAAAACGACGCACGACACAATGGGAATACATGAGAAATATAATTAACTATTTAGTTTTTAGAAGAAAATTTTAAAATATTTTTACAAAAAAAAAAACAATTTACAAATGATAATTAACTTTCACAATATAAACTAGCTAACCTTAACTCGTGCTGAGCGAGGTGGTGTCTCCCTCCTCTCATTTACGGAGAGATAAAAATACGTGCTCACCTTGTGGCTGTCCGGACAAAAAAAAAAGGGAAGAGAAAAAGGAAGGGAATTGTGGGATTGCATTCTGGTTGCTTATTTCCGTGTATCTCTCCGGCTAAATCACCTCCTGACAATGCTGGGGATGGAGAGGTAAACAGCCACCACCACAGGGGTACTAAGATGTATTGCCACAAATGGACAGTAAGGGATTAATGGGAACTAGTATTTAATGCAAGACGGGGCACAAATTTTACCATATCCAACCATCAATTAGGCATAAAGTACTCATTCTATATCAACTGGCTATACATTATTCCCGATTTTCACGGGCAAAATATCTAGTAATTTTATAATGACTTTAGGATATAGTAATAATTCAATTTCACTTTCAAAATGCCAGAAGCTCACAATCTTATAACAACATTCGTAACAAAGTGTGGGCATGCGTATGGCTGCAGTAGCAATTGACCGTGGTGTGCGAGGTGACGTCACAGCGATGAAGAAGGAAAAAACAGATTATAACAAACAGAGAAACGTAGCCGACGAGGTAAGAAATATAAACGTATTACACACGTGGACCGAAGAAGATCTCCTTCAGTCTTTGACAGACTATGGATACCAACGAAAGGGTTCCTACGCGTGAAATTTTTTGTGGCAGGAGGTGTGCAATCTCCAACCACACCTCTCCTGAGTCGACATCGTTTAATACCAGTGGCCAGTGAAGTGTGTACAGCACGACTGGAAACAGATTCCGAGATACGTGAAGAGCTCATACAGCGCCTAGAATTCCCAAATGGTCACCCATCTGGTACTAACCAGGCTTGACGTTGCTTAACTTCGGTGATCTGACGAGAATCGTTGTTTCAACGCGATTATGCCGTATTTTCACGTGGAACGAAAGCGACAGCAAAAGACGCGTCTAAAACATGTCCAGACTAAGACAGAGTGTCACGTGTTCGACACGACAATCTTGTAAAGCACATTAGAGTATTAGGAGACTTTTGAACAGGAGGCAAGGCGTTATTTTTTTAAAGTACCTGTGAATAAATATCTGTTGTTTCACTAAAAAAAATAATGATGCAAAGTCATCCCTTGTCTTTGTTTTTTTTTTTTTTTTTGCGAATGTCCGCATACAACATGTGGGTCCCGACTATGGACACGTAACGATGCTGTTAAAAAAGCTGAACTACGTTACACATTGCTTTTTTTTAAAATAGCAAAACAAAAAATTAAATTAAAATAAACTCCCGGGCAACATCAGGTGTAAAGGTTGCAACAGCTAAAAAAATAAATGGAATTTTTTTTTAAAAGACGAATTGAATGAGAACGGTAGAGACAATAAGGAAAAAAGTAAGATACCAAAAAAAAGTGTATGTGTGTGAGCTCCTTTCCTATGGACGCTGAAACGATTTGGAAAAATTTATGTAAAAATCCTTTATGTGTCTGACTGTGATCTTAGATAGGTTTTATAACGTAATTCTCCTGATAAGTTTAAAAAACATCGATAATCGAAAAAATCCAGTTAAAAAAGGAACAATGCGAATTTAGCTTAAGTTAACTCCCTTATACAGCTTTACCTCACAAGTATATTTGAGAAGTCTTATCACTGCACAATCAAAATGGCCCACCATACAAAATCAACAGTATGTTCTTTGAAAAGACAGTGGCGCGTTCGAAATGAATGTTTTTGTTCGGACCACAATTAATCCATGATATTGAGTTTCTTATTTGAAGCTGTAATTCAAGCTATTATATAAAAATAATTTTATAAAATCAACATTAGGTTTTCTACAGTGCAATAAAGACTACGATGTAGTGTGGATTAAGTCAGTGAGGGTATTCATGTAAAATTTTCTTTCGATGTACCGCTGTGGGTTCCCGTCAAGAGCAGGCTATCAGTCGATTTAATTGAAAAATGAGAGATTTCACTGATTTCGATGGCAAAGTATTGGAAGTGTGGTACACTTGTTTATTCTCATCCAATACCTGGCAATACTCTGCTAGTAGATATATAAAGAAAAAAGAAAAGACACAAAAAAAGAACGAACGAAGAAATGAGAGACAGCGAAAAAGAAGAAAGATTGAAAATGATTTGACTTGAAATACAAAATAATAAACAAAACATATTGAAAGAATAAATAATCAATGTCGACTTAATAGGTTTTAAAGAAATAACTTTCCGCCATATTTTTTTTAAAATTGAGTATCTTTTAATCTTCCAATATATTTCGCATGATTTTTATAGATTCTAATATTTCTTTTCAATTTATTGACACGTGAAACATTTCTATTGAAGAATATTCCTAAAACTCTTTTCATTCTTCAAACACCTGAGAGATATTTTATTTATAAATACCAAAATACATCTACATCGACAGAGGCTTTTTTCTTCACAAAAACAATGGTTATAATACAAGAATGAAAACATATGAATTTTTATCTCTACTTTCATGCATTTATCGATGTTCGTGCACATGGCATTCAATATAGGAAGTTTAAAAAAAAATGATGTTCTTTCAATCAGCTGACTTTAATTGAATTCACCATTAATGTTAATGCGATGTTGAAATAACGTATGAAAATATTGATTCAATCAAAAAGAATCCGTGGGATTTTTAAATTGACAGACGATAAGTGGCCGCCATCTTGATTCTAATTTTGTGCTATTTGTTTCAGAGACGGATATTCGTAAGATGCGTCCATTTAATATAATCCGTAAGATACGTCCATTTAATATATCCTTAAGAGTCGTCTATTTAATATATTCTGAAGATGCGTCCATTTAACATATTCTTATGATGCGCCCATTAATACATTCTTTAGATGCGTGTATTTAATATATTCTCATGATGCGTCCACCAATCCATTCTTAAGATGCCTCCATTCAATATATTCTTAAGATGGGTCTATTTAAATTATTTTTAAGATGCGTCTAGTTAATATATTCTTAAGATGCGTCCATTTAATAAATTCATAAGATGCGTCTATTTAATATATTCTTGAAATGTTGCCATTTAACCTATTTTTATACTGCGTCCATCTAATATATTCTTAAGATGCGTCATTTTTATATCATCTTAAGATACACCCATTTAATATATTCTTAAGATGCGTCTATCTTATATATTCTTTAGATGCGTCTATTTTATATATTTTAAGATGCGTCTATTTAATATACGTTTAAGATGCGTCCATTTAATCTGCTTATTTAGTGATGAACGTGTTATATAATAATTATGTACGTTAGCACGACTGTCGTAAAATTTTTACAAACCTAATACTTCAAATAACAGACAGTACTATATGCAAAAACTGGTTTCATTTACAATCTAAGGCACAACAGCAGGAAGAACACTGTGCCTAATTGGCCATTAACTGAGAACGTAGATGTGCAAAGACCTCATCCAGTTTGTCCCACATTACTTTAACTTGTAGATGTTGAAAACCTTCACGCGGTTTCACCCGACAATGTCCGATATCTTTGTAGAACGTATTCCAACTAGAAACATATAAAAGACACGATAATAATCTTATTCATCCGAAAATGGATGAATGATATCGACCACAACAGCATCAATATTCACAACAAATTCATCACTTGATTTTTAAATTGACAGACGATAAGTGGCCGCGATCTTGATTCTGATTTTAAATCATATGCATAAGAAAATGACAATTTCTAATGAGTTGATGGTCAAAGCTCATTATAACTTCAAGATGGCCTATACTACAATATGCAAATTTGTTCAATGTTATAACGTATTTAGATATTTGAACTTATCTCTGAAAGATGTAATATAGATTCTTTGGGAATTTAATAGGTAAATTTTTACGACTCCAGCGAATTATAAACACCTCAACCTCCCCATGTTAAGAAGAGTTTTCGGAATAAACACCCTCCAACCTCGAAAGCCGTTCTTATCAAGGGTATGTTGGGGGAGTTTATTTCGAAAGCCGTTCTTAACATTGGGTGGTTGGGTGTGTTTATACTACGCTGGGGCAGGTCGTTATAAATACCATTTGATAAATGGGTGTAGACAATATATTTTTTCTACAAGGAAAAATTAAGCGCTCGGATGGTCAAACATGGCCGAACAATGAAAATGCAATTTCAAACTCGAATTGGTCTATTTATGAAAACGATATTTCAAACTTTAAGTTAGCGGTTTCTAAATAAATTAAATGTAAGGATATTATATATTGAGGTCTTACGCCGGTGAGAAGAGATTATGTTTACTAGTACGCATTTCAATGAAAGTCACATTAAATGTATATCAGGGCAATTTGGGGGCAAATGGAAATAGATCAAGTACAGCTGGTGTAGTCAAGGCGTGAGTTCAAAGGTTAGTGCCCTAGAGAAAGTACGTTAGAAAAGCAGGGGTCGAATGATTAGATAGAAATAGTCACGTGTTCAGGCGGCATAGCACGGTTTATACAGTCAGTTCTGGGAAATGGAAAATGTAGAGAGAAATAAACGAATGTCACCTTGTTGACGCTGTGTGCGTTTCTCCATCGTCTAGTAAAAAAAAGCAAGTAAGAAGAAATTAGATTTAGTCTTTCTTTTCGTATCTCCCTCTCGTGAATAAGCTTTCTTTCCTCAATAAAATTTCTGAAATCCCAAAAAGAGTAGACTCGTCCTAGTCCTAAATGGTAACCCATCTGTACTGGCCAGGCTCAGCTTTGTTTAACTACGATGATCTGTGAAGCCTAATAGATCTAGTAAGATGCATATCTCAAACCACAAAATGGCAGATTGATAAAGATTCTATTTTATACTTAAACGTACTAGTCTTACGAAAATGTAAAGTTAAAAGTTATCGAGAATTATCAAGTAAAATATAATTTCGAAATCAGGTGTGATAGACCGATTAAAATGTAATTTCACACTGAAGCATAACCGACAAACGAACATTTTATTTAAAAATTCAAACTCCACTAAACAGCTAAAATGGCTTTTTAAAAGCGCGATAGATGAACGAAAATGCAATTTCAAAGAGTACCGCAATCAACTCTACAAAAATGCAATTTCAAAATTGAATGCAATCAACTCTACAAAAATGCAATTTCAACCATAATTTTTAAACTTAAGCATTACTGGTCAACTAATATGTTATTAAAACGTAAACGTGTCTATTATCTAAAAACGCTATTCCAAATTTAAACGTGACTGACCGATTACAATAGTATTTAAACTTACGAAAAAAGTTTTAATTTAAATCTGATTAATTGAAGTAAGAACAATTTTCAAGTTAAGAGATCGACAGATCTACTTCCTTGTAGAAAGTCTTGACCAGAAATGAAATGAGATGCGTCCAAGAAAGTTGTGTGTTTCACGGAAAAAATTGCGTTTCAAAAATATATGTGACAACACAAAGAAACCGAGATTTCAAATTTGAGCCTGACTGAATGATCAATGAAATTGCTTTTGAAACTTAAGCTTGACAAACCGACAAATGTTTCATTTATACCTAACAAAATTACCAACGCATTGATGATATTCAACAATTACTAGGCGTGTCTATTAATAGCTACGTCTATTTCATCTTTAGTTTTGAGATAAAGATGCGATTTTTAACTAAGGATTGACGGTTTATTGACAGCCTTATCGACAAAACAACAATAATGTCCATAGAGGTTTGTGGACGTATCACAGAAACTTAAATTATTTGAATTTAGCTATTTTTTTTAATATACCAACGGGTGGTGAAGATTTGAATAATCAATTATATATTTCTGTTGACAGAAATAAAAAAAAAATGAAAAATGTTCAAAAGAGGTACAGAAAAAAGCAAAAATCGAAGCGAATTGAAAATGAAGACAAAAATGCAATTCGATGAATGTGGAAAATAAATGCAAATATCATTAAAAAAAAATACATAGCAAAAACCGACATTTGCAAGATGTTTTTCTTTAATCTGTACGTTTGGAAAATCTGCATGAGCGACCGACAGACCTAATGATGGACGATTAGAGCCTATAATATGGGATGCCTCATTTAAAAATAGTCCACTCTCTCAGCCATGATATTTCATGTGGTATATGTTAAATATGTTTATCTCCGATCCTCTGTGCTATTTAATATTTAGTGTGGTTGAACAATAAAAATTTAGTCGTATTATTTGGATTTTTCGGAACTACTGCTCTCATCTTGAGTGTTATTTTAAATACATTTCGATCTTCTAAGATGTACATCTCAAACTCAAACATGGCAGATTGACTAAGATTCTCTTTTACGCACTGGGCTTACGAAAATGCAAAGTTGAAAGTTATCGAGAACAATCAAGTAAAATATAATTTCGAAATTAGGTGTGATAGACCGATTAAAACGCAATTTAAAACTAAAGAATAACTGACAAACGAAAGTTCTATTTAAACATTAAAACTGCACTAAACAGCTAAAATGGCTTTTTAAAAGTGTGATCGACGAACGAAAATGTAATTTCAAAGTTTAACGCAATCAACTCTACAAAAGGGCAATTTCAACAAAAACTTTTAAACTTAAGCATCATTGATCAACTAAAATGTTATAAAACTTAAACATGTCTGTTATCTAAAAATGCTCTCCGATCTTCTTCAAAAGTTTCTTGTCGAAGTTGGGAATCTTGCTGTCGAACTCGGGAATCTGCACGGAACCGTTTCTTACAATCACGAGGGTAGCATGCTCTCGTTCCGTCAGCCATTATTGAATAGATGTCGTAAATAATTCGAAATTGTATTTTCGGTCGCTCACAGTGAAGACTGAAACTTCAATTATTACAATGATAATAATTTTAACTACTACGACACGGCTCTTTGATGGCAATCAAAATTTACACTCAAAATGAAAACAATAGTTCGAAACATCTAAATCATACGAACTAGACGGACCTGTGGAAATTCTACGCGGTACCAATTCATATTTAATATATTGATGTTGGTATTTTGTGGGTGTTCAGCATAAATGAAGACGCCCTGATATTATTGTAGCTCTTTTGTTAAAACTGCAAAAGTATTTATCTACCCTTACGGCATAGCCCGGTCGAAAAATATGACATTTTTATTCTTGCAGATTTCGTATATATTATTATACAGTCAATTTCCTATCGATTCTTATATATTATAAAGTTGTGATTTCCAAAATAAAAAATATATCCATATAACTTGGGTGTATCACCTTGAATCGAAACCGAAACCAAAACTTTTAAAGAAAAAAATATGTATATAAACAGCGTATCCAAAAAGTCAGTGAAAGGTTTTGAACTTAAATAGATTCTTTATTTTTGAGGATCTCTTTCTATAATTTTAATACAATCTGAATAAGACATTGGGAAATTAAAATATAAAATTCAAGCATCCTTATTTATGAGAAATGTTTTCAGCTTCGTCTTTGAATTTTCAATTTGCAATGTCAAATGGCCACCACGTGATGATTCTTTCTTAGAACTGCACGCCTGTGGAACTCTGATGAACCGCCCCCTTAAGTAAACACTTCATCAAATCTCCACACTAACGTAATGTACTTGCAATAACCCTTATCCCTGAGTGGCTTCCGGGCCTTGATAAGTGGTGACCACAGTGTAAAAAAAAAACAATAAAAAAAAACGTTCCCCATACTTGATTAGCCCCGACTTTTTCTTGTGGCGATATCTTATAGAAAGAGTCTATGTTAAATCCAAAACTCTGCAAGAATTTAAGGAAAACATCCTAGCGGATGAGCAGGAGGCCCTCGCATCTGAATGCTCAAAGATTTTTAAAGCAGCCAAGATAGACTGTACAAATAATATTAATATATTATAGCAATCCTTATCTCAAGAGTTCAGAAATGTAATGCAGGGTAACCCTGATATAAGAGACCCGAATATAAGAAAAACGAACTCAAGAGAAGTTTTTTCTAGTCCCAAATAAGAGCCTGTGCTAATGTATAGTGTAACCTGGATATAAGAAATACGAGTATAATGTAACCCAGATATAAGAGAGTTACAGACCTGAGAAGAGGTCTGTTATATCTGGGTTACACTGTATGAAAATCAATTCCAAACTTTTGCGGGCCGATTTACGAACACAATATTTCCAACATAAAGCGTGTATTACCCAAGAAAATGCCTTCCTTTCTTTAAGTTTTGAATTTGTTATATATATATATAAATTTTTACTATAACAATTATTAAATACCTACAGACACTAGTGCTTTATCCTTTCGAGAATCACCAGTTCAGAGTGTCACGATTAAAACCAGTCAGAATCAAAAGAAAAGGATGGTTTTAGAATGCCCCTTGTTAACCGTGAGTAAGGGATAGGGAGCGATGAAGGTACTCTTTAAACCTGCTTAAGATGCCGTTTGGTTTGTTGCTATTTGTTTATGGTTTACCTTAAATTTTGTTTTAGTTATTGATTTTGAATTGCTGTTCTTAAAAACATTGAAAAGATCTCCAGAAATATCCAATGTGGTTAGGATTACGCAACCCTTGTTTCACAATTACACGCGCAGTTGCCCCCACAGAGGTATCCTTTGTCTTTCGAAACCAAACCGAGGTATCGATATAAGCATATGTATGTATATACGGATATATGTACGTATGTACGTATGTTTGTCTGTATGTATGTATCTATGTATGTATGCATATATGTGTGTATGTATGTAGGTATTATGTACATAAGAATTGATGATTATAGTGATAGGACGAGTTGAATCGTTATTAAGGGAAAAAAAGAGGAAGTGAAAAAAGATGGCGGAACAAAATAAGTGAATAAATAAATGGCGGGAAGAAGCGAAATGTTGAAAGGAAGTTCAATAAGTAAATGTCTGCGTGCGTCAATTTAGCGAATTGATTCTATTCATCCGTCAACCTTTCCTCTCCCTCCCCTCTCTACCTCCCCCTCCCTCTCTCTCTCTATCTCTCTCTCTCTCTCTCCATGATTAGCGTACAAAAAACACCTTTCTGCACGCGTTCTATTGAAAGGAAACTCAACTTCCCGCAGTTTCTCATTCGATGCAACCCAACTGAATGCAGAGACAAACATAAACGTAATATATCTCTCTTTCTATATAATATATATGTATATCTATATATAATATATATGTACATATAATGTATATGTACATGTGTATATATATATGTATATATGTATATCTATGTATATACTGTATATGCATATCTATACATATATACACACACACACACACACATATATATATATATATATATATATATATATATGTCAGGTCATGTTATATGTTACTGGTACCATGTAATCCAGTATTACCTGTCTCATGGTCGGGTCACCGGCGACTAGACTGGTTCCCCAACCAGACTTGTTTGGTGAGGAGGGTGGCTAGTCTCCCTGAAGGAATAAAAACAAGACCTTCCAAAGGGCGAATGAACCATTTTTCGGAGTCAACGTCCGACTAGAACCGTGTGTGTTTGTGTGTATGTATGTGTGTGTTGGGGTGGAGAGGGGTCCCGTAAGCCGTGGTGAAGGCAACCTTTCTAGGAGAAGCAAATCTCTGATTTAAAAAACCATAAAGCGGGAGACGAGAACCCGCATTAAGTTGGTCTGCAGTTTACCTTGTTGCTGGCTATCTTGCTCTTGCTTGTTGCTGGATCTCAACATTTTGAACCGAGAGATAGACTTAGCTGTTGTACAAAGCTAAGACTCTGTAACATCATCTGTGTACAGATACTCCCTCCGACATTTGTATATTAAAATGGTCCTGTGGCGATGGAAGTCATTTTTGGGCTCATGGACTTTAAGTGTCTGAGAGAGTGGCACTCGTCTGACAAGACGTTGCAATCATAATATATATGTATATATAATATATATGTATATCTATTATAATGTATATATATGCATATCTATCTATATAATATATATGTATTTGTAATATATATTTATATATGTAGTTCTTTTTTGATTTTTCAAACGATAATACGGTTTATTAGCGTCCTCATACTGGAAGATCCTGTTCCTTTAAAAAGTCGTCCATATTTGTATGTGCACAAATATATTTTTCTCATAATACAGTAATATACTTATAAAACTTAGATTATTGTTATATGAGTAAAATAGAATAATAAATAATTTAAAGATATATGTGTATATTATATATATAATAGAATGACAGCAGTTATTCACCTCTGAACCAAAGTATCGTAGGTTTGCAACAACAGGTGCCACATACCAATTAATTACATCTAGGCTATTAACCACATGTGGCGTTCGTACTGCATTTTAGACACATTCCGTCGTGCTAATAAAATGCTACATTTCATCCTACGAGCAACATTATCACAATCGCAACATTTTTAGAGAAAAGAAGTCCCTGTTTCTATCTCTAAATATTTTGTCCTACCATCGCTACTAGTTGTCACCGAAAGGAATTCTGCACTTTCAACCTATTCTATGATTATACCACTGTTTACTGGCTATTACATACATAGATATAACATACTCTTTCCTATTTCCTATTCAGAAATAATAAAGGCACCCTCGCCAAAATCTGTCTATTTTGATTGGCTGAGCTCCGATAATTCTCATGTTCCGGAATGCAATTCTTCACTTCATAAACGAACACTTATTAACATTAAAATATGGTGTCACAATGAGACATATAAGGACGTTTTCGTCAAAACCATACATACATTAAACAGCCCTTGCGATCGACTTTATATACCATTAAGCATACTACATTACATTGGTGATATTACATATCTATTTATGTATTGAGTATTCCAGCTACCAAATATTTGCATTAACATTTCTTTAGGACAAAAACAAAAACATAAAAAAATACTAATTAAAAATATACAGAAGTTCATTTGTAAATTATTGCATCTTTTCCGTGTGATCTGACGAAATTTAGAAGTACAAAATACGGAAGATTATTGAAGTTGGCTAATTTTTTCTTCGAAACAAATCGTAATACAAATCACGCGATTTATTCAATATGTAACTATATCTGAAATGCGTCGGTTGAAAACATCACACATCTACACTAGCACACAAACTATAACTATACTGACCTGTACTTAACGCTGGACTTAACTGAAGAGGTTAGCTCCCAAATATCTGTGTTTCTTTTATTATTACGCCGAAATAAAAAGGTAAGTTTACTGAGCAAAATAATCCGGCCTTATTTTTGCTAATAATTATAATTAGCTCCCCAATATTTGCGTCTTTTATATTAACATATCTATAGAAAAAAAACAACCAAAAAAATTATACGGAAGTTTATTTGAATATGTTTTATCTTTGAAATGCGCTTTGACAAGATTTATAAGTAAAAATACGTAAGTTGGGTTTTTACTACTATACGAAAAAGTTGTCGAAAAAACAAATATAGAACAGATAAAGGTTATGAAGGGCAATATAAGTTATTTTTCTACCGTACTGGATAATTTGTTTAGTGTTTCTATTTAATGAAACATGTTTATTCAGCTCGAAACAAATTACCGATGTATTGGAAAGTTTTTAAAAATGGCGCCGGACTCTCTGTTTAAGACGGTTAGTTTGTGAAAATGAAATAAAATAAAAACTATACAAAATACTGCTAAAACGCGCTCAATATATGTTACCGTGACATAGGCTGACATATATTCGGTGGGTTTTTAACAGTATTTTGTATAGTATTTTTCTTTATTTTTAACTAATTTTCTCAAACTTACCCTCTTCACCAGAGAGGCCGGTGCATTTTTAAATTTTCCAATACATTGGTAAACACTATATGTTTTTTCGAGCTGAATAAACATGTTACATTAAATAAAAGCACTAAAAATTATCTGGTTAGGTATAAAAGTAACTTATTTTGCCATTGATTACATTTATTTGTTATATATATATATATATATATATATATATATATATATATATATATATATATATATATATATATATATAACAAATAAATATTTATGTCTCGGAAGTAGAGTGAAAAGCATATCTTATTTTTCTTTTATTAATATTATCGGAATCTTTTCTTTTTTCCTTGTACACATTTTTGTGAATTATTCCATGGATTTCTGCCTTTGGATTATTATGGACCATCTTCTTCCAATTACGGGATTTCCTTGGATTTTACTTGCACAAATGGAAATTCTTTTAACTTTCTTGAAGTTTTACATTTGGATGTTACCGTCACTAGACTATCCATTCACGTGTAATCACCTTTTTCTTCACCATATTCCCTCTGCTTCACTTTTTTTTGTTTTCAAGTAAGATCTTTGACTTACTTGTTGTTTCATCAAATACTTCTGCATGCAAAATCCGATCCCGCATTTTGCTAATTCCTACCCTCTGATGAGAAGGAAAGTATTTCTTCGAAACTCCGCGGATTAAGGACTATCCATTTATCTAGTGTTTTTAACTCATTTCAAAGTGTTTTTTAACATATTTTATTAACTGTTTGCTCATATATATATATATATATATATATATATATATATATATATATATAACTACTTCATTTACTCACATAAAATTAATATACGAAAGTATAGATTTATGCGTAAACTTTAAGTATTTACTTCAAAAGTGATAATACGTAGGTAGAGCTAGTTAGTAATTTATAAAATATATATGGCGATTAAGCTACACTGAATATTCAGCGTTTCATCCACTATAGGATTCGTCAGGATTATGCGCATAAGTCTGACGAATCCTATAGTGGATGAAATGCCAAATATTCAGTGTAGCTTAATCGCCATATATATTTTATAAATTACTATATATATATATATATATATATATATTGACAACGTTTTTGAATGTATCTGTATAGTAAAACAACTCCCGTAAGGTTATTGAACGAAATAAAACTAACTTGTTCTTGGCTAACTATTTTTCCACAACATATTTCTTTAAATAAAATTTATTCAGATAGTTAAAGAGCTACAAGAACGGAAGTGATATCATTAAAACGGCCGACCCTTTATGTTCTAGAATGTATTATTCTACATAGTCATGACCATGTTAAATGCATCTTTGTCAGCAATCCAAATAACACATTAATAAATACAGGTCAGTGAAATGGATTGATTACTTAAAGTCTCACACCGTCAATACCTGTAATAGAAAGATGAAAGTGTCAGTTAATGAATGCATAGGTTCATTTATCGTAACAATACCAGTCTGTAGAATGAAAATTGACAAAGTATTTTGGTAGGAAATGTACACACACAGAGAGCATAGCTTATACGCTAATGGTAATTCGTGTATCACTTCTCAATATGCTCAACTCAAGATGAGGAGCATTATAGTCATCCACATACAGTACTGTTTCGCAGCTCATCAGTTCGGCTTGGCAGGCAACTACCTCAAGCCAGGATTGAAACCCGACTGCCTGTACGACAGTCAAGGATCTTAACCACTACGCTATCGGCGGCTGCTGTGTTAGTCATGAGTTTAACGATGTTTTGACATCGTCCGAAATACCTAAGCTCGATTTGTTTACACAAAGAGCATCGCTTATACGCTAATGGTAATTCGCGTATCACTTCTCGATATGCTCAACTCAAGATAGGGAGCATTATATATATATATATATATATGTGTGTGTGTGTGTGTGTGTGCGTGTGTGTAGTAAGTTATAAAATATATATGGCAATTAAGCTTCACAGAATATTCCACACACACATATATATATATATATATATATATATATATATATATATATATATATAAGTTTTCTTACTCCACGTTCATATGCTTTAACCTAAATTAGAAATCATGTTATGTTTGTGAATTTTGGAGATGATGGTTTGTTTTATTTTGGATTATCTGAACTACTGTACTTTTTTTCAGTGTTATATTGTTGAACTTGTGGCATAAATTATAAAGTACTAAAAAAACTTCAGTTTTAAGTCACACTCTTCTTGAAGTTGTAGGTTCAATCCTCAGTGGGGGCAATACTTAGAATACAATTGCAGATTGGTTAACACTCCTAACCTGTCAGGTTAGAAGGAACGAGACTGTGCTTCTTTCAATTAATTAAGGGATGCGTTCGAACTTCCATGCAGATTCCCGAGTTTAACAGTGATATTACAGAGTTCGAAAGAAAATCGGAAGGTACATCGATCGAAACGTTGGGGGAAATAACACTCGGTATGAGAACAGTGGTCCAAATAATCCAAATGATACAAAGAATACATTACAGATCAAAATGGAGTTTATACGTTTTTAACCCTGTACAAATTAAGGGAAAAGACGGTTTTCCAATATTAATCGATTTCTTGAAACCCAATAAACGGTTCAATCCTTTTATTATGCATCTTGGTGAGGGGGTATTAAAAATCTAGACTTCTCTCGTCGACATATTTATGGACACCTGACTCATTCAGAAACCCGCGCTACGAACCTGTCAACTGTTGCTAGTGCCATTCTCTTTGGACTAGTCCATTCTTCCAAATTAATTTAAACTTCACTTTCATCTATCAAACTTCTATCATCCCCCTCTCTTTTTTTTTCTTCACCAGTGTCGGATTACCGTGCGACCCACACTACACCGTAGAGGATTTACCCGTTAGACTCATCACGCACGCGCTTGTCCGTATTCACTGGCCACACGGGGTTAACGAAACGGCGGCACTGACGATTTGCAGGCATCACTGTTGACAGCCTGAAAGAAATGGCTTTTGTTTGGGGTCTTTCAATGGGATTGAAATGTTATACGATAAAATAGTGGCGTTCTCATTTCGTTTCGATCGAAAACACTTGCATGTTTAAGCAAAAGTGTTTCTTTATAATTACATCGGAATATTCAACCTGGCTCCGGTCGGTTATCACATAGGACAGGGTTCGCTTTGGCACCATTCATGCATTTATGGTTGTGGCTAGCGTAACTACAGTCTTCGATGTCGTAAGGATGAGAAATGATTCGCTTTGCACAACCGCTATATTTATAGATAAAACTGAGAAAAGAAATCTAGTGGTTGAGAGAACATGTCTAGACCTTCCATGACTTACAAGCGTGTAAAGTAGACGCGTTTTAATATCAGGGTTATCGCCCTAGAAACAAAACCTTTGTTCATAGATCCATTCATCATTCTATTTACCAGTGGCCCGCGAAACTCCAGTCTTCAGGTTGTTGGAATAAGAAATGCTACGCTCCGATCCTGGAAGGTTCACACGCTTCAAAATTACCCCTACCTTCGAGAGGGTGTTGGTTAGTTTGAGGTGCCCCAACTTAAGAAATAACAACTCATTCCATCTATTTGTACCAATCCAGAGTGCTTTCTATTTCTCCTCACATTAAACTGGATGCATTACTTCTTAATTTTCTGCACTGAGAAGCGAGCAACTAGTAAAAGTGGTTAAGTTTGGCAGTCGTGCACGGTTTACATTATTTACCGCTGTTCAAGCTGAGTTATGCGCCCTTGGATGTTTTGTAATTACTATATTAAAAGGAAAACATTGTGCATTCGTGATTTGCATGAATTATAAAAACTAGTTGCCTTTTAAAAGATATACAACCCTTATTATTTAAAACAAAAGATTTGTGATTATTAAGCGCTTAATGGTAAAACGTGTCACGATATTTTATGTGATACATATTTATCTCCACGGAGGTAGCGGTTATGTTTTCAGTCGAGTTTGAAAATTTAATTAGTAGCATACAATATCCGGCCAGGACACAGCTATCGAAAACAGGAGGCCATTTCATTAGAAATCACGTGATCTGCTGACGTCACAGAATATAATACACTGAACGCGCTGCTGACTATTTCAGAGGAAGGACATTTTCTGTTTCATTTCTCAAATCGGTGGTTTCATAAAACTATTTTAATAATGACTGTTCATTTTTTTTTCAGAACATAAATAATTTTAAATTTAAACGCATGCAATTAAAATGGAGTATTTTTTTCGGGAAAATTCTGTAAAGTTTTATATTTGTTAAAACTGCATTTATTTACTGATTTTCATGTGAATTTAACTTTAATTTTTAAATGATATATTTTGCAATATTTTCTTGGTAACACAGCAAACGGTATACTAAATTACTTTTTATTTGACGATATATATATATATATATATATAAATATATATATAATATATATAATATATACATATATATAATATATATAGTATATATATATTATATATATAATATATATATAATATATATATAATGTATATATATAATATATTTAATATATATAATATATAATATATATATATAATATATATAATATACATACAATATATATAATATATATATAATATATGTATATAATATATGTATATATAAATATATATATAAATATATATATATAAATATATAAATATATATATATAAATATATAAATATATATAAATATAAAAATATATAAATATATATATAAATATATATATTATATATATAAGAATATATATATAATATATATATAAATATATAAATATATATATATATATTATATATAAATATATATAATATATATAATATATAAATAATATATATAATATATAATATATATAATATAAATAATGTATATAATATATAATATATATATAATATATAATATATATAATATATAATATATATAATATATATAATATATAATATATTTAATATATAATATAAATAATATATATAATATATATAATATATATAGTATATAATGTATATAATATATATATAATATATAATATATATAATACATATATATAATATATATAATATATATATATAATATATATAATATATATATAATATATATAATATATATATAATATATAGTATATATAATATATATATAATATTTATAATATATATAATATATATAATATATATAATATATATAATATATAATATATAATATATATACATATATATATTATATATATATTATATATTATATATATAATATTTATATCATATATAAATATTATATATATATTATATATTATATATATTATATATATAATATATATATAATATATATATATATATATATATATATATATATATATATATATATATATATATATATATATTAGTAGGATCCAGAAAACTGGAATTATTGGTAAAAATGTTAAAACCACAAATTAATTTTATTCTTTAGTTATAAAATAAATAATTTTTACATGGGACTTTTTTCAGTCTGTTCTGTAAATCATAATTAATTTCTCATCGACAGATTTTGGAAATATCTACGCTTCGATATTGGTGAGGTCAATAAACTTAGCAAAATGTTTACTCCAGCTGTTACTTTATGATAAAATTGTTAAGCTTCGCATTTTTTACAAATTATTTATCGTTTGATTTAATTTTTTAAAGCTTATTTTTCCTTGGATTGTAATTTTTTCGTGTCTTCCTTACATTCATAATTTAGAGTTTGCAGTATTTAATTTTCTCCTGCTTTAAACAGGCATAATTTTACATGATCTTTGTATTTTTTATATTGAATAAAATTCAGATCCTGTTTATATCGCCTCATGTTCTATTTTCCTTTTGTATGAGCAATGTTTAAGTAAATAATAAAAGAAGTTTACTTTGTAAAATTCATGGGAAAAACATGTTTATTTACTTTTAACGAGGAAACAACATAACTTTTTAATTTTAAATTAAATCTTGTTTTTCTTATATTGAATAAGTTCAGTTTTTATATAAATCGTGTTGCCTTACGTTACATTTTTTCAGTTCATCCTTTTAAACGTTTTTTAATTCTGCTTGTAAAAAAGGTCTACTTCATTATCGAAAGTCTGTCTTTAAAAAAAACTAGCTTTCTGGTACCTCAAGCATGACGTTATTTTTAGTGACCAGGCGTGTATTACGGTGGCCGTGTTCAAAATCAGTTGACCAATCGTAACTAAACTTATCAAGACTAAAGTAACGTAAAAAGGTAAAAATCAGTTTGGGCGATAACCTTTTTTTTTATCGTTGAGACTCAATACTAGATCTATATTGTATCCAATATATATGATTTTAATATCAAATTTAATATTTTTAAATTCATGGCACCATCTTGTAAAACATTCACAACAAATAACTCGTCTAGTTACAATAGCAGTCAATAATTTTCTTTTTTTTTCTCTATCTAAAACTTAATAGATTTTCCATGAGTTTTTTTTTCCTAGAAATTACCTGTCTGTGGAGCACTATACCGCTAGGCTGCTTCCCAGTTTACTAAAACATAGTCGTTTAATAGGTCAATGTAAACAAATTGTTAAACGTCCTCTCAATTAATAAAATTCTTATCAATTTTACCCATCGTTATCTATCGTCTTGTTTAGAAACTCATTAATACTTGTCCTCTTTCCTCGAGTAGCGTTTGTGACTTGATAAATGGTACCTATTTAGTAAAAAAAAAAGTACATTCTCCTGAGCATTATTATCTTCTTCAGATTGTTAGATAGTTTATTGTCTCATGAGGTACACCTATAGGAAAATTTTGACCGATTCATTTTCTGATACACTTTTAAAATTGCCCCTCAAGAAGCCTAGACCATCCCACGTTAAACGGATTTATTGTTTAAACTTGCTATAACGATAAGTTAACATATACTTTTTAAATATTTATAAACCATATAAGGTTATAGATGATTTTATTTAAGGGAGCGTAGAAAAAAGATCTTGTATTTACTTTCTGCGGCCGTGTAATTTTCACTTTTCTTATTGTGTCCTTTAGTCCTCACATTCCAGAAACAATGTTTCTGACATATGGGGAAAATTTATGTTTTCTGGGTCACAATCTAATCCAATTTAGCACTTGTTATCGACAATTTTTTTTTCACCTTGAAGTACTATTTTTAGTCCCGTATATCAAGCTGCTTCATTTTTGTCTGAAGCAATTTCCATATAAAAATTATTAAAATCATTTTTTTATAAGACTTTATAAGACGTTGTAAAATAACTTTTTCCAAGAAGACTGTTTGTATTTTCTCTTCGATTTACTGGTGATATTAACTGCCACATATCCTCCCCTTTGTAAAGAGAGCACAATATACGAGGTGCCTTAAATAAGTTTCTAGACTTTTTTCATATGGGTACTTTTATTTATAGTACACTCATGAAACTCTAGTTCTCTTCGGAGTAATTTCCTCCGGCTGCAGTGCACTTGTAGTACCGTTTCAACAACTTATGGAAAGCCCAATGAAAGTATTCTTGATAGACTATAAGGTTTTTCTTGAGCTTATGGAATGACCAAAGTTACAAGGAGTAACATCT
Source organism: Euprymna scolopes (assembly GCF_053919585.1). NCBI lineage: Eukaryota > Metazoa > Mollusca > Cephalopoda > Sepiida > Sepiolidae > Euprymna > Euprymna scolopes. Next base: position 21,781,443 of record NC_136496.1, on the reverse strand, counting down.
GGACTGGGAGGATGAGGAACTGTCCTGATACCTATCTGGATCAAAGAGTCTGTGACAAGAATGGAGTTATGACCTGGTGTGTTCGCATATATCTTCCGCATCTTTAATTCCTCGTGAATAATCGTGCGTACAGTTCACGCACTGACATCAAACTGAGCACTTATTGTTTCTATAGTCACACGACGGTCCTTATCCATGAAATTCTTTATTTGACCAATCAAATCTGGTGTTCTGACTTCCTTACTTTTCCTACACCTCTCATCATCTGTCACAGACTCGCTGCCTTCCTTGAATCTCTTATACCACACAAAAACTGATACTTGATTCATGCAAGATGGTTCGAATGCTGTCTGAAGCATTCCATACATTTCTGTGGCATTTTTTCCAAGTTTAAAACAGAATTTAATTGCATATCGTTCTAAAGTATTCCTCTCGCTCGGATTCCATTTTTTAACTTCACCGGCTGCGACAATCAGGCTTTAGTAGGATGTATTCCAACTCCTGATATATCTGTGCATTTGAATTTGAAATTAGGAAAATTGGTCAGTAATCTTCTATATGTATAACAATAACATACTAAATTTTCAAGTGCCTATGACAATTTAAAACGTCTGTACAAAAAAGCCTGGAAACTTATTGACAGCACTCTGTGCGCCAGATATTGTTGACGGTTGTGCATTGTATCGATATGTATCTGCGTGGTTAACCCTAATTTTTACTAGAAGCAACTTGGCTACATTTTTAAGACATTATTTCGTAAGGTCAATTCGAAAATATTAGAAAACAAAACACTGCTGTATATTTTTTTTAATAAAATAATTAAAATCATTTTTCCGAGACTTTCCTTGTAAAACAACTGCTTTAAAGAAGAATTTTCTTCTATTCATTTTGCTGATGGTATTAACCCCGAGGGGTCGGCTCTTCATGGAGACGGAACGTTATACGCGCGATTTTATTGGCGATTGTGAAACAAATGTCAGTTACATGAAGTGTATAATCTTTTATCTCAAAAAGACCTGACCCCTTGGGGTTAATACCATCAGCACAACGAATAGAAGGAACTCCAAAAGTGTTCTTTAAAGTCTAAAATCGAAATATGTAAAATACTAGTTGAATAAGTGACGCTAAGGAATACATTTACTTTGACTCCGAAATATATTTAAATTATAAATTTCAAACCATATAAAATATTTGGGTTTTTTTTTGTAATATTGCGTTGTAATTTGACTTTCAAGCGTATCTGATGCGTATTTTATTTTATACATTTACTTATGTATTCGTGTTCGAATTTATAAGACACCAACAGATAAAGTAGTGTGATGCAATTGTAAAGATGGCGGGGGTTGGCTAAACGTTAGACACAATTACAACTTTCTTAGGGTTTACTTAATCCAAACTATTCCCACACCATTGCTTAGAGTCTTATTCTTGTTTTCATTATCGACGTCGGTTTAGGTTGGACTTATTACGATACAAGTCGCAGATGGCTGTCACAAACAGGTACCTAACTATACGTCAGGAGGAGACGGCTACGGCTGCATCTGAAGCATACTATTAGCTGAACTAGTTTCGCTATTTGTTATTACTTTCCTTATGAAAACTGTTTTTTTTTAATAATTTAGTACTTTCACCTAACAATTTAATAAACAAATACATTGTAAATTTTGAATTTAACTTGAAAATATTTTTATTTTAAAATAGCGCGGTAACATAGGTGCACAAACATCAATATACATATATATATATATATATATATATATATATATATATATATATATATATATATATATATATATAGGTCTTGGATATGACCTTAAACTATATCCAGTGGTGAAGCCCCAGCTTGCGGGCTTTGGGGAGTGTGGAGCCACCCTTTAATTGCCATTGCTCCCAGGTCCACTCTGACCCGGAGTGGTAGTACTTGTTAGGGCCCCAACTATGGGTTAAATAGAAATCGACTTGAAAACAACAAATATATTCTATTAAACAATTTTTCTTCAAAATCTTTGGATTCGGCATTAAATAACCTGAAAAGGGTTGATATGCCTTAAAACAAAAACAACCAACCAACCAACCATATATATATATATATATATATATATATATATATATATAGAGAGAGAGAGAGAGAGAGAGAGAGAGAAAGAAAGAGAGAGAGACAGACAGACAGACAGACAGACTAAAACGTCTTTAAGAAAACAACACTACAGCTTTATTTTAAAACTTTTATTGAAAAAAAACAGATTACTTAATTATGTAGTGGAGCTGACATCTATTCAATGTAACCGCCTTCAGCGTCATTCACCGCCTTGATACTGGTCCAGAACTGGGAACATGCCTTTTCCACAAGCGCCGACGGGAGTTCGACTAATATTCGGCGGATGGCAGCAATCAGACTGGCTTTGGTGTTGTAGGAGATCATGTTGGTGATGTTCTCGGCGTATGACTGAAGTAGTTCGGGTCGGAGGAGGAGGGAGAGAGAAAACGTTACAATGTCATAGCACTACTTCTGAAGCCAAGCTTGGGTCTCTTTGGAATTGTGGGTAGGCATCGAGTCCTGCTACCACACCCAGGGTCTGCCAGCGATAACCTGATTGCACAAAGGAATCGCAACACTCTTCAGTACATCCAGGTACACTTATTCTGTTGACTTTCAAGCCGACTTCGAAGATGGGATGTGGCATGATGTGGCTTTCACTTGAAACCACACCAAATATCATAACCGTGGCCGACACTTTGTTGAGCTGTGCACTCAAGCGTTGAACCGTCCTGATTTGCATTTTGAAGGTGCTGGCTATGGTACTGTTGTCATAACGTGGATCGGTAGAGAGCCTGAGTTTTACAGCAGCGCATTTCCGAGTTCGCTCGTTGAACATTGTCTCACTTTCTACATGATAGAAGGCTACCATCTCTCTTGGGATTTCTACACAACTGGCCAACTACTAGATGCTCTGCAACAAAAAAGAAACCGGTTTTCGTGAAACAGAAATTGAATCATGCAGCTTTTCTAGTGCGACAATTTTATCGTTCCATCCTGAATAGAAGAAAAAAAGTTGATCTGGAGTTTACTTTTGGCAGCCTTGTAACTCCCGTCTCCCTTGTTTTTGTCATTTAGTCCTCACATTCCGTGACCGATCTTTCTTACAAAGGGAAATGATTGCTGCTTTCTGGGTGAGAATCTATAAATATAGCACTTATCGTTGGTTTAAAGAAGTATTTTAAACTCCTAAAATTAAGTGGCTTTATGCTTCGAGGAGCGATTTCCATCAAAATATATCCTCGTTTGTTCCTTTTCTTGATAAGTTCTCAATTTCAAAAATAAAAGAACGGATAAAAACATGTAAATGTAATCACTCACAAAAAAAGCAGTGCGTGATATTCTCTCAACTAGATATGTTGGCAGAGGGGTTACAAAGAGGAGAAGCTATTCTTCATATATTGAGCACTTTTTGTTGTCCATGCGCTCCGGAAAAAAAACATATTTATAAACATTAACGCGTCCGTGACTTTTAAGTGAAGTTTAAGAAAGAAATGGAATTCACTAGCTAAAAACACACAAATGACAGCCTTTGTTTATTCGTGTTTTAATTTTTTTGGTTTGTTTGTTTGAATATTTAAAAGAGAAACATTTTTCTGTCTACACGGATTTATTATTTTCACGCTAGAAACTGTTGCTCTTACCTTTGAGTACAATATCAATTCTTTTGTCTCGTGGAAGAGCTGAACATTTTTTTCAGAAATATAAATTACCACATGGGTTTGTAGAAAACAGTATGTATTTATTTGCTTCCCCACTGAGCAAATTAGGCACAAGGCCGTTTTTTACTGTGGAGAGAGAGGGAGGGGGAGGGAAAAAGGGGACCAGCTCCCGAAAGGTGGAAAATGGGAGCTGGATAGTAACTGTTGGTATGAAGGGTTGCCCCTACATTGACCAAGGTGAGAGGCGGGTGAAATGATTGCATTCTTTGTGGGTCGTTGTTTTATAGGATTTTAGCCGGTAAAAATAGCTGCTAACGCGTCAACACTTAAAAAGCACTGGTTAAAAGTAAATCGACAAAACGTGTTGTTTGTATGCATGCACAAATATACATGCATAGGTTAAAATCATTTCATCGGTAATGATTGCGGCTGAAGTGCTATATTTTTTGTTATATATATATATATATATATATATATATATATATATATATATATATATATGTATAGTAAGTTGTAAAATGTATATGGCGATTAAGCTACACTGAATATTCCGCGTTTCATCAACTCAAGGATTCTTCAGGCTTATGCGCTTAAGCCTGGAGAATCCTAGAGTAGATGAAACGCGGAATATTCAGTGAAGCTTAATTACCATATACATTTTATAACTTACTAACTAGCTCTACCTACGTATTGAGCACTTTTTAAGTAAATAATAAGTTTACGCATAAATCTATACTTTCGTATATTAATTTTATGTAGTAAATTAAGTAGTTATATATATATATATATATATATATATATATATATATATATATATATATATATACATATATATATTGTCATCCACATACAGCACTGTTTCGTTGTATCACAACTCATCAGTGCGGCTAGACAAACAACTTTCCCCATATATATATATATATATATATATATATATATATATATATGTATATATATATATATATATATATATATATATATATATATATATATATACATATGGGGGAGTTAAAATAATAAGAATAAGATCGATTCCTTAAGTGTAGACGAATCGAGATAATGCAAAGCTTAACAAATTGTTTTTGGGGCTTTTATAGAGTATCAATAAATAAATAAAAATGACAATATAAAAATATATACTGATATACACACACATATATATATATATATATATATATATATATATACAGAATTATTCATTTATTCAGTAAGGATGGTATATCAATTAGGTGTGTAATATAAGCAAACCTATTTACACCACGGTATTTCGAAGCCTAATGCTTCTCATCAGAAGATGAAAGAAGATGCTAGATAACATAATCGGGATGCGACGTCTAAAGATAGTTACATTAGGAACGAAATAATTGTGCAGTGAGAGATAAAATATTGATATTGTTTGGGGAACGAATGGGAAAACTAACGTGATTTGTGTGATATAGGAGGAATATAGTTTTTATTATGTCATGAAGGTAGGTGTACAGCATATTTGCCATTTTGGGTTTATTATATGTGTGCATATATGCGAAATTAAACTCTCTTGGAGGATATAGGGTAAGTGATTGAAATAGGGTGCTTATTTAATCATATGTATTAATGGGTTATAACTATGGAATGGGTTTATTTGAAAATGGGATAAAAAAGAATAAAAAAGTCTACAAATTGTAAAAAAATAGTCTATATATCTATAAAAGTGAACGTCTGTGTACATTTCCCTGCGCAATAACTCTGTCAATTTTAAGTCTACACACTTGAAATTTGATATAAATAGTACTGAGATTTAGACCAGACATGTGGCTGTTAAGAAGTCAAAATTCAACTATTTGACCTATTAGAACTCTATCAAACTCCTCCGACAATTTTGGGTATAAACGCTTGAAATTTTAGATATAGGTTTCTTGGGCATGGATCTAAATTAATAACTTGATTTGAGCATAAAACAATAAATGTTCATTGGTCATAATAGAGGTCAATTCAGAGATAGGGCAAGCTTTTTAATCGGTTTGGTTCGAAAATCTTTAGTTACCAATATATAAATGTGTGTATGTATGTATGTTTGCATGTCTGCCTAAACCTTTCTACAGAGGCGATGGATTTTATCAAAATCAGTATCGTTTTGAAGCTCGACCGTTCAGATGACAAATATCGAAAAATTGGCTAAAAACATTAATATCCTCACCTTCAACTGGGCACTTTTCTACAGGGAGGAGTCACTTTTTTCAGATATTTTCGACAATTATCCTCTCTTTTTGATTGACTAGCCTTAATTTAAACCTACGACGTTTCTGGTTTGGCGGTTGTCGTAACAGCAAAGACGTCAGGTTTTTCCCCGGTCTTTTCTTCCTTCGCGGTACGGGTTCGAGCCTGACTTCCTAGTACCACTTTTTTTTTTACTCAACATACACATCCAAACACCCGGGCAACGCCGGGCTGAAATGCTAGTAAAGAATAAAGGTATAAGAAATACAAAGCTATTAAATATAAAAATAAAAAGGAAATATAAAAATAAGTATAAAAAATATAAAAAGCCAAGTAAAAAAAAAAAAAAAATGAAATAAAATGAAAATTCGACGATAAGTAAAATTTTTCAGTAAGAGGCAAAGGAGTAGAGACCTAAAAGAGTTATCTAAAGTTTTCAGGAATTGTTGAATGCATGGAAGTGTTGAAATTATTTTTTAAATTATTAATAAATAAACAGAACTTCCGCTGTCAGTATCACAGTCCTCATCCAGTTTAAATGGTAATTCAGGGTAACGTGTTTCGGTTGATGATGGAAATTTTGAAATCTTTTAGAATATTAAAGCCGGAGCGAGAATATAATGAATGGATATTACCTCACTTTTTCGAGAGAAAATAGTTTGAATCGGCAATTAAATTCGAGATGTAGTTTTTGATTCTAAATTTCTCACGTCCGGAGTGAAAATACGTTTGTCCGTGGTGGATGACTTCAGTATTCCTGAGTTCAAGTTTTGATCCCAAAATCATCCAAGTAATGTTATAATTACTTATAGGAATAAGTCTTGGTTACATGTAAGTGGATAGCAAAATGTAGGGAATATAATTGTGGCATAGTTTAGAACTGAAGTAAAAGATAGGTAGCTGTAAACCAGTGTTTAAAATACACAGGAACCTAAAATATTAGTAACTAGCGGGGTACCCGGCGTTGCCCGAGTGTTTGTTTCCGGGACGGGGGGGGGAGTTTTAAAAAATGTCATGGTAGGTAAGTAGGAAGGATCAAACCCGGAGTCATGAGTAAAAGTAGGAAAATAAAGTGTGAAAAAAAAAAACATCTGCAACGTTAACAGTTCGGCCACCAAGAAAAGTCCATTCCAGTTGTTTAGGAAAATAAATAAATAAATAAATAAAACGACTACGGTAGGTCGGCGCGAACGTGAAAATATAATGTGAATTGTCCAGCACGCTAACCACTACGCCACAGAGCACTGCAGCTTAGTTTAGTGATTTTAAATAACTTCACATGAAAGAACTACGAAGCCAAACCGGTGTTCTCTTCTCAACTGTTCCTTGTGAACGATCCCCAAACGGTGTTAAGTGGTGGCAAGGGGAGGAGGAATTTATTAGAGATAAAATATTTTACCACTTCCATTGATCTTAACCGATTTTGGCCGTGACTTCTCAGCAGTAAAAGTATAGAAATCTAAGATAGTTTGCGAAGTTTCAATGTTGCAGTTTATATTGGGATTATCAGCGATGGAAAGTAACTGTGAGATTCTCTGCTGATATATAAATAATATAAACGGGCCGATTTTATTATGACTTAATGTTAAATTTGTATTAAGAAATAGTAATTATAGGGCTTTTGTAGGGGGAAAGTTAAATTCTATACGGTGGGGAACCAAGAGGGTGATGTCTGATATTAGGATTAATTGTGCTGAAGGAGGCGGCGGTTACAGATAAATTTTAATTTAGAGTATAAGTGAAACAAAATAAAGGGGTTATGAGAAAGAGTGTCTGAGGGGGGGTTGTAAGGGAAAATGTGATAAGTGATGCTGAACGATGATATAAATAGGATATATGAGAATAATGGAATTATCTCTAGATGTCACACCCCTAGTATGTTACCTAGCATCTTCTCTCCTCTGCTGATGAGAAGCATTAGCTTTGAAATACCATGGTGTAAGGAGTTTTTCTTATCCTACGCCCCTAAGTGATGTATCATCTTTACTGAATAAATGAATAAATGTATATATATATATATATTAGTATACATTTTATATAGTAATTTTCTTATTTTATTGATACTATATGTATATATATGTGTGTGTGGGTTGGTGTGTGTGTGTGTGTGTGTGCGTGTATTACATTACTTTTGAAATCATTACTATATAAATATTGGGTACAATATAATATACATATATACCGCACAATCACGTTGACATACTGATATCACCGTCATATCACCGGTTAAGCAACTTTGAGCCTAGTCAATGCTAAAATAGGTAACCATTTTTTGAATTCCAGGAACTGTATGTGATCTCTGCTTATCTCGGTATTGTTTTTAGTCAATCACCGATCTCTTCTTGCCACTGAACCCAAGCACTTCACATTTAGGAGCGGTTTGGTTAAAGATTGTGTAACACTTGCCTCACAATTGCACTCGCAGCTACCCTTACGGGGGTGTCCATTACCTCTTAAGTCTGAACGAAGTCATCGTATAATATACAATAATCGATATATAATAATTAATACGATATAATAAAAACGAAACTTTGCATTAATTAAAATATATATAGCGAATTTTACGACTTGGCAACGCCGGGCGGCTAGCTAGTCCAGTATAAAACAACTAAATTTCCTTCAACAAATGACTTGCCTTTCAAAGGATATTCTCATTGCTGGTTAAAATATTATCAGACTGGGTTAAACATTAGGAAACATGGAGAAAGACAGAATTTTATCCCGTATGTATAAACTTGTATATTGAAAGGCTTGTGAGGTTTACTATTTTCTTTTTTAGTTTTAACTAACGCAAATTTAAATAGCGGAAATTCTTATTGCTCTTTATAAATAAGCGCCGTATTAATGAGGTTTGGATGGCTGGTCTCGCACTCCATAGTCTATATACATAAGAAACGAGACCTCGCGCCCGGGGAATTTTAAACGTGACCCATCGCTTATTCGCCATATTATTCTGCGTGCACAAGGTTCGAAAGGTTATTTGATTAAATGTTTCGTTCTTACATTTTTCGTAGACTGTTTGCATTCGAAATGTCAACCGCAAATAGTTCATAGACGCATGACGAAAAACTGTCGGTAATCATGCGCTATTGATTTTATTTCTACTTTCTGCAAAAGTTCGAGTTACAAGCATATATCTGAATCAATACATTCGAATGCTCGTGTGAGAAAAATTGAATTTAGTAAGTCTGGTTTGTTTTGATATGAATATAGCGAGTATGAATCAACACACATTCGAATGTAGTGATTCAGATATATATATATATATATATATATATATATATATAGATAGATAGATAGATAGATAGATAGATAGATAGATAGAAAATATATACAGTAGAACCCCGGGATACGGTTTACCTAGGATACGGTTTTTCAGGTTACGATGTGGAATATTATGTTTTTCCGAACTCTTATTACGGTGTTGCTTATGTTATTTGATTATAGACTTGTGCATTATATACTGTACTGTATTTTGTTACTAATTTTAGTGATTTATCTCGGATTTCTATTGTGTGTGTGTGTGTGTGTGTGTGTGTGTGTGTGTGTGTGTGTGTGTGTGTGTGTGTGTGTGTGTGTGTGTGTCTGTGTGTGTGTCTGTGTGTGTGTGTGTCTGTGTCTGTGTGTGTGTATAGGGTAACTCAAAAAAAACAGAGGGCATTCAATTGTTTTTTTTTAGCATTTTACAGTCAACGGAGAAAAAAAAGCCAAAGACCCTAGTATTTTGATGTGATGTTTTGAATATAATAAACTAGTTATGACCAAAGTTTCATTTCATTCGGGACAAAACACTAAGAAACGGGGTCTAATTAGAGTTTGGCGGCGTAGTTCAATTCAGTAACAAAGATGGCGGCCAAGAATTAAATGCGGTCAGTGACGTAGTAAACGGCGAACTGATTGAATCAAAAATTCTCTTAATATCAAGTATCAATCAAAAGACAATAATAAGAAAGGACTGTGGTAAAGAAATGTTACGTTATAGAGCCTAATATGTGTTTATTATTTGAACCCCGGGGACTGTTACTTAAATCATTACAAGTTGTTTCAATAGACAGGACAATAATATATATATATATATATATATATATATATATATATATATATATATATATATATATTGGGTTAACAAGAAATTTTTTCGCGGTTTTTTACTTTTAAATTCAAATGAAAATATCTCAGTTCCAAGAAAAATTTATTGATCGAAAACTAACACACTTTTTCCAATGCTAAACTAGTATATTAATGCCAATAACGTAAAAATCTTGCCTTCTGCTGGCGATGAAGTTGCTGAAAGCGTTTTTGATATCGCTTAGATTTTTTAAGCATTTCTCACGCAGTAAGTTTTCGAGATGCTTGAAAAAGTGATAGTCGGTAGATGAGAGGTCTGGGGAGAATGGTGGATGAGGCAGAGTTTCGTAGCCTAATTTGTTCACATCTGCAGAGTCGGCTTAGTAACGTGTGGTCGAGCATTATCGTGGAGGAGAATTGGTCCTTTTCTGATGACTAATGCTGGGTGTTGTTGTCGAAGTTTCTGATGTATTACATCCATTCGTTGACAGTACTTTTTTCGTCGTAATGGTTTCGCCTGCATTTCATAAATCTGTTATGGATGTGACCGGTCGCCGACTACCTAACATTAAGCATGAACTTTTGAAAACACTGCGGAGAACAGATGTTCTATTTGCTCTATGGTCTGCAAATCAAGTGGAGGTCTGACACGTCATGTTAAAGTCCACACAAAGGCAGTACCGGTTGGCGTCCCTCCATCCCAGCTAAAGTGTGACCTCTGCAATATACTGTGTATGAGCAGAGGTGGTCTGAAGAGCCACCTTCGTTCCGACAGAAGACAGAAAATGCATCTTGATCTCATCTCCACATGTATATATGCATGTGTGTATAAACGTATATATATAAAACAAATAATCAAATAAAAACAAATTATAAAACGAATTGAAAAAAATAACAAAAAACAACAGAATATTTTTAAAGTCTACGGAAATGTATAAATAATCAAGGATAAAGCAATGCAAGAAGTGATGATCACCATATGTTATGAAAATGATATTAGGAAAAGGCTAAAATCGAACCCAGTACGCAAGTGTTAAAAGATAATAGATATTGAAATCCTAGTAATACACAACGATTCGCATTGTTCTCGCAAATAACTAAATGTTATCTATATCAGACATAGCGCGATTCTCCGTTCTTTAAGAAATAACTGGATATTAAATATGTCAGTTAAAAGAATGGACAATAACAAAGTTGAAAATGTTATGCAACAAACAGATTGGATGATGCAATTAAAATTACGGATTTCTATTGTTTATTAGAGGTGTTAGATACCTATACAGAACGACACGGGTAAATTGAAGCTTGATAAAGTCACGTTGGTTGACAACACATCTGATGACATAAAGAAAGGAGATTCTCAATGTATTCAGACAGGGTTCGAAGTTAGAGAGAATCACAGAGGGATAGTGTCAGTTAGAGACGAGAGTCGGACAGCGACTTAGTGGAGCTGATGCCCTTAGAGGCGAAGGGGTTAGAGTAGACCATGTAGCTATACAAGCTTGAATTCCTGAGTAATAAATCAGCTAGCTGATGAATAATGAATGACCATCTATATTTTGTAACTGTTTGTCTTCGTATCTTTATTACAACTGAAAGGTAAATGTGTTTTTCTATCATCATCTCCAAGTATTAATTGTCTGTCCCTTTCTCCTTCATCAGTAATGATTTTTCCCCTCTTAGGTAAATAAACTGTATTACACATTCCTTCAATAATGAATTCGCATCTCTCTCAGCTCTGTTATAAATGTCTCGCTCAGAATATAAATGTCATTATCATCCTCGGTTCGGAGTCCCTCCTATTATGTTTCTCCGATATGAATCCGCGTCATCCTTCCAATATGTACCTGCTACACACTACACACACACACACACACATATATATATATATATATATATATATATCTATATATATATATATATATATATATATATATATACTTGTTTATTGTTATATAAACATGCTCACATCCCACAAGTGGCTATTTGTAGCAGCGGGATGTGAGCATGTTTATATAACAATAAACAAGTATTATCAGCTCTTTTTATTGAGCACTATCTAACAACCTCGTTGAATTCATTAGTCCATTACTTTTGAATAAAAAACCCGAGTATATATATATATATATATATATATATATATATATATATATATATATATATATATATATATATATACAACTTACAGCGCCATTGTATCGGCGTTTTCCGGTGGAAATATAGCACAAATCCAGATCTTATTCGATAAATCCACCTCCTGAAAAAAAAATCAAACCACGTTTGTAAGCCATAGAAAATAGCAGGCATTGGCGGTCATGACCAATACGAAATTATCTGGCTTCCACTGTTAGGTATTTTAGCGGAAGCCACTGGTCGTTATTGTCATGCTGAAGGTTATTGGCAATTAAAGTTTGTTTGGGATGATTACTTGCGGGTATTTGTGTGAACTTGCTGCCTATGACACTGGCAGTTGTTGGCAACCATGATCAGGGGCGGGCATTGGTTAGAACTGGCAGGCAAATCGCCTGTTTTCAATTATCGGAGACTGAATAATTAGAATTTCGGATAACAACTGAAATGACGGTTAATATATAGAAATGGCTATTGAATTTATAGGTGGCGTCTGCGTTTACAAAACTGTAACCTTTGCAAAGCTATAACGTTTCTTCTCTAGATGGGAATAATTGTTACTATTTTATTATATAGAGGGAGTTAGTACACAAATATGGTATTACAAATATTATATATACACATTTTTTCATTATTAGATCACCGAAGTCCATCAACGTTCAGCCTGATCAGTACTAGATGAATGGGCATTGGCGAATACCTGACTCTCAATATAAGAGGACAGCAAGAATAACAAAAAATAACTGGGTTATCTATGCGACTGGGCCACTTGTGAATGTAATGTAATGTGATCGGCGAAAACCAAAGACCAGTGTTCTTTTCAAGTGGTCACTATCAATTATATGGAGAGGCGGCCATTGGCGGTCTTTGGTTCTAACGTGCTTTGGCGGGCATATAGCCTGTCTTTGATTATATGGCAATGTCATCCAGTTGCGGGCATCGTTCTCCATAGTAATTGTTGCTCTTTAAAGGTGGGTACGTCATGGACTTACTGGAACTTGCGGGCATGTGGTTACTTCTGTGGTGTGTTTGCTGTGGTTTTCTGCAGAATACGGAGCGGGTTAATTTTAACTTTAGACGGTAATGTTTGTGCATTATAATGTTAGTGTAATGCACAAACAAATCACAAAAAGTTTATCACATTAATTTTGAAGAATGTGTTTCTAAATAATAATATTGTTTTAGTATTCTACATCAATACCGAATTTAAACAGACAAGCGCATGAATATAGCATTCATATAAATAAACCATGCATGCGATATAGCATTCATACGAATATAATCTGAATATGAAGATAGCATTTATATGAAGATAGCATGTATATAAATATAGCATTCACATGAATGTGTCATGCATGTAAATATAGCATGCATATGAGTATTCCATACATATATATATCCGTCTTATGAATATAACACACAAATGAACGTAGCATTCATATAAATGTAGCATGCATATGAATATAGCTTGCATGTGAATATAGCTTGCATGTGAATATAGCTTGCACATGAATATAGCTTGCATATGAATATAGCTTGCATATGAATATAGCATGCATATGAATATAGCTTGCATGTGAATATATCATACATATGAATATAGCTTGCATATGAATATAGCATGCATGTGAATATAGCTTGCATGTGAATATAGCATGCATATGAATATAGCATGCATGTGAATATATCATGCATATGAATATAGCATGAATATGAATATAGCTTGCATATGAATATAGCATGCATGTGAATATAGCTTGCATGTGAATATAGCATGCATATGAATATAGCATGCATGTGAATATATCATGCATATGAATATAGCATGCATATGAATATAGCTTGCATATGAATATAGCATGCATATGAATATAGCATGCATGTGAATATATCATGCATATGAATATAGCATGCATATGAATATAGCTTGCATATGAATATAGCATGCATATGAATATAGCTTGCATATGAATATAACTTGCATGTGAATATAGCATGCATATGAATATAGCTTGCATATGAATATAGATTGCATATGAATATAGCATTCATATGAGCATATCATTCATGTGAATATAGCATTCATATGATTATATCATTCATATCAATATAACTTCTCTATGAATATTGCATTCATATAAATATAGCATTCATATGAATATAGCATTCTTATAAAAATGAAGTAATATATAACATGCATATAAATATAGCATTTATATGTATATAGAATGTATATGAATATAGGATCCATATGAATATAGCAAGCGTATGAACAGAGCATGCATATGAAGATGGCGTTCATATAATTATTACATGCATATGAATATAGCATGCACATAAATAAAGAATGCATATGAATATAGCATGCATAATATAAAAGCATACATATAAATATAGCATTCATATTAGTATCGCATTCATATGCATATAGTATTCATATGAACATAGCATTCGTATAAATATAGCACGCATTAGAATTTAGCACGCACATTATGCATGCATATTAATATAGCATTCATATGAATATAGCTTGCATATGATTATAGTATGCATATATATTATAGCATGCATATAAATATAGCATGCAGGTGAATATAGCACTAATAGGAATATAGCATGCACATAAATATAGCGTGCATATGAATATAGCATTCATATAGAGACAGCATGCATATGAATGTAGCGTGCATATGAATATAGAATAAATATGAATATAGCTGCATGTCAATATAGCATACATATGAATATAGATTTCATATGAATATAGTATACCTGTGAAAAAATCATTAATATAAATATATCATGTATATGAATAAAGCATACATATAAAGAAAGCATTCATATGAATATGGCATGCATATGACTATAGCATTAATATTAATATAGCATGCGTATTACTATTGCATGAATGAAAAATACCTATGAATATTAGATGGACATTTATATTAATATGGCAAACATAAGAATATAGCATGCATATGAATATAGCATAAATAAAATATATAGCCTTCATATTAGTATAGCATTCATATGAATACAGTATGCATGTTATTATACGATGCATATAAATGTAGCATTAATAATAATATTGGATGCATAGAAATAGAGCAAGCATTTTTATATTGCATGCGAATGATTATGGAATTCATATAAATATGGAATTATTATGAACATTGCGTCCATATAAATATAATATTCATAGGAGTATAGAATTCATATTAATACAGCATGCATATGAATATAACATGAATATAAATATATAGAATGCATATGAATATAGCATGCATATTCTTTCTTAGAACTGCACGCCTCTGGAATTGTCTTCAATTTTCAAGCTTTCCGGTTGATTACAATATGGTTGTGAATATAGCATGCATGTGAATATAGCATGCATATGAATATAGCATGCATATGAAAAAGCATTCATATAACTATATCATTCATATGAATACAGCATTTATATGAATATAGCATGCATATGAATATAGCATGCATATGAATATAGCATGCATGTGAATATAGCATGCATGTGAATATAGCATGCATGTGAATATAGCATGCATATGAATATAGCATGCATGTGAATATAGCTGTCATATAAATATAGCATGCACATAAATATTAAATACATATGAATATAGCACCAATATTAACATGGCATGTTGCATACATATAAAAAATAGCGTGAACATGAATATGTTGAAGCATTTCTCCTAACAATTATCCCGGATATCTTAGCACTAAGCGAGACTAACCTACACTCCCCCACCCCCTCTAACTACTTTAACATGCCTGGCTATCTCCCACTCTGCCGTAAGGACTCTGATAGACATATGCACGGACTTGGAGTCTACATTCGTAATACCCTCCCCTGACTAGAGAAACAAACCTAGAAACAGAGGATCAAGCCTTTATGTGCTTTAGACTAAACATACAACGCAACATTAGCTACTTTTATTTTCTCTACCGCTCTCCCTCGACCCAGGACTGCACCATAATAAACAAAGTCTCCGACAGTATAGAAACAGCACTCTCCCTTGACAATAGCGCCCAAGTCCATGTATTTGGCGACTTTAATGTTCACCACAAAAACTGGCTTGGATTCTCTACTCACACAGATGCAGCGGGCAGCACAACACATAGTTTTGCTATATCTCACTCCCTATCACAAATGGTTACGTTTCTAACCCGTTTCCCTGACCAGCAAGAACAACAAGCATCACTTCTAGATCTGTCTCTGACTACAGTTCCCGAGGATTGTACATTCGGGAACGTTGACCATGCAGTGATAATGGTAGAAATCGCCCTAAATTCTAGACCCAAAACTGAAGAGCCAGTGCTCAAAACAACGAGATATTTTAAAAAGGCTGACTGGGAAGCCATCAGAGATCTTATCAGAGATGTCCCATGGGGAAATATTTTTTCTCTTCCTGCCGAACAGTGCGCAATTGCGACCACTGAATGGTTCAAAACAGCAATGGAAGCACATGTTCCCGTGCGGAAATTTTATAGCAAGCCCCACTCTCCCCAATGGTTTACTTCGACTTGCGCAACTGCCATTGCTCAAAGGCAGCATGCATACCGCAGATTTAACCGACATAAGTCCAGTTCAAACAAACAGAAGTACATAGAAGCGAGAAATAACGTTAAGAAAGAAATAGCGACAGCTAAGAGAGAATTTACTGAAACCACTAAAAAACGCATCAAAGCACAAAAATTAGGAAATCGTGACTTCTGGAAAATCTACAACAGTGTAGTAAACAATGGGCAATCAACAATTCCCCCACTAACCAACAATCACGAAGTTGTTTGCTCAGCAACCGACAAAGCTAATATGCTTGCCAGCCGGTTTGCCTCGAACTCCACACTGGACCCTATCAACCACCCCCTGCCTGACTTTCCTTTGCGGACAGACGCCACGCTAGACGATCTAAAAATCACCCCTGCTCAGGTACATGCTATCATAATAAATCTTGACACTTCCAAAGCATGCGGACCTGATCTCATCCCAGCTGTGCTATTAAAAAAAGTGCTCAGCCGAAGTAGCTCCAGTTCTCTCCAAACTCTTCAACAAATGCCTTAATGAATCATGCTTTCCGGGCTGTTGGAAAACCGCTTCTGTGGTACCAATATTCAAGAATTCTGGCGAAAGAACTGACCCATCAAACTATCGCCCCATTAGCCTCCTCCCACTTTTCGCCAAAATATTTGAGACTATAATTAACCATGCTGTAGTCCGGCACCTTACAGACGCTAAATTTCTGACTGACCAACAATATGGATTTAGACAAGCCCGTTCCACAGCTGACATTCTCACTGTAATCTCTGAACGTATATACCATTCACTGGATAAAGCGGGGGAGGGCAGAGCGGTAGCTCTAGATATATCTAAGGCTTTTGACAGGGTATGGCACAAGGGTCTCCTCAGGAAAATTAAATCATACGGTATCACTAGTAGAATACTTAGCATAATTGAATCCTTCTTAGACAAGAGAAAAATCCAGGTTGTCCTCGACGGTCGAACATCTAAACAGTGTGATATAAATGCGGGAGTGCCTCAGGGGTCTATTCTTGGACCTCTATTGTTCCTGATATTTATTAATGACCTCCCCGACAAAACTGCCTCTGAGATGGGTATGTATGCTGATAACACTACACTCTATAAAAGGCATGACAGGAAAACAAATGAACACATATCTAAAGAAATGGCAAAAACACTAGAGGATGACCTCCAATCTGTAGTGGAATGGGGACATAAATGGATGGTCACATTCAATGCTGCCAAGACGAAACTTGTTTCCTTCAATAACTACAAGAAACCTTCTCTGCTACCAATAGCAGCTACGGTATAACTGGAAATGTTTTCTCAAACATTAAATCATTTCTCTCCGAGAGTAGTGGTAGATGGACAAAAATCGGAGGCCTGCAATATAAATGCTGGAGTCCATCAGGGGTCAATCCTGGGCCCAACTTTCTTCCTGATCTACATCAATGACCTCCCTAAACACATACTTAAATCATTCGTTGACATCTATGCTGATGACACGACCATCTACGGCAACACATCAAAGGCTGTAAATGACAAAGTTTTCTCTGATTCTCTCTCCTCTGATCTCGAGCGCGTGGTTCATTGGGGGAAGATGTGACTGGTTTCCTTTAATGCATCCAAAACCAAACTCCTATCCTTGCATCATCAACGCTCTGATCCCCAGCTGGCATCAATTGTGATGGATGGTTCTCGTATGGGTGAGGCTCAGTGTTTTGACAAGCTTCTGGGTTTGACTTTTACTCCTGATCTGAAATGGAACACGTACATTAAGTCTGTTGCCAAGGTCGCTGGAAAGATGGTGGGATCCTTCTACCGCTCCAGAAAATACTACTACTGATGCAATTCTCTATCTATATAAAAGCCAAGTACGTCCAAGGATGGAATACTGTTGCCATATCTGGGCAGGAGCTGCTAAAAAACAGCCTATCCTGCCTTGACAGAGTACAAAATAGACTTCGTGGTTTAGTGGGGGATGCCCATTTCTCTTCCCTGCAACCTCTCTCCCACAGAAAAGACGTTGCGAACCTGTCCTTGTTTTATCGTTATTTCCATGGCAGATGCTCGTCTGAACTCCAATCTCTGGTCCCCCCCTCGCCAATCTTTCACGAAAAACACCCGTCTAGCTGAATCCACTGTGAAAAATTTCCCCCACTCTATATCTGTGCCTAAATCAAAACGCGGATTCCATGAACAAAGCTTCTTTCTTAGAACTGCACGCCTGTGGAACTCTGTTCTGTCTGCCTTCTTCCCTCCGGACTACAACTTGGATGTCTTCAAGTCCAATGTTAACAAATTCCTAATGCACCGCCCCCTTAAGTAAACATTTCATCAAATCTCCACACTAACGTAATGTACTTGCAATAACCCTTATCCCTGAGTGGCTTCCGGGCCTTGATAAGTGGTGATCTCTGTGTAATAAAAAAAATAGCAATGGCCAGTGACCCTGTCTGAGAGTACATTTTCAAACTGATTGGCCTAACGTTCACAGGAAACATGATCTGGAACAATTATATTGAAAACATTGCCAGGGCCGCTGCAAAAAAAGGTAGGCTCTCTCTACCGTGCTAGAAAACTGCTGACACCTGAAAGTATCCTGTATCTCTATAAGGCCACCATTCGCCCATGTATGGAGTATTGTTGTCACATCTGGGCTGGTGCGTCTACTACTAGTCTCTCGCTCCTAGACAAGGTTCAAAAAAGAGTCGCCAATCTGATAGGCCCTGAACTGGCATCTAAGCTTCAGCCTCTGTCCCATCGATGAAACGTTGCATCCCTCTGCTTGTTCTACAAGTATTTTAATGGTGAGTGCTCTGACGAACTGCAGACACTTGTGCCCCCACGTCGCAGACACCCTCGACAAACCCGACAGGCAGCTAAATCCCACCCCCACACAGTAGAGATCCCTAGATGCAAAAGATCCTTCTACTCCAGTACTTTCT
The DNA here is from genome assembly GCF_053919585.1 of Euprymna scolopes. Lineage (NCBI taxonomy): Eukaryota > Metazoa > Mollusca > Cephalopoda > Sepiida > Sepiolidae > Euprymna > Euprymna scolopes. The sequence goes on along the minus strand of NC_136496.1, from coordinate 21,761,862 downwards.
TCCCCAGAACCGCTAGACTCTGGAATTCCATTCCAGGATCATGCTTCCCTAACTGTACTGACATGCAGAAGTTCAAGTGCAACGTGAACCGACATCTTGCTGCCCAAATCCCTACATAGTGCCCCCGTAGTTGCTGACCCTGATAGTAGCCCCCTACACCTGAGTGGCAATGTGCCTTGTTTGGGGTGAAAATGTAATAAAAAAAAATAAATAAATAAAAATATAGCATTTATATTAATATACGATGCATATAAATAATAATAATATAGGATACATATCAGTAGAGCAAGCATTTGAATATTGCATGCATAGTAATATAGCATTCTTATGAATATAGCATTCTTATGAATATAGCATGAATATGAATGTAGCATGCATATGAACACAGCATGCATATAAATATAGCATTCATATGACTATAGCAATCATATTAATATTACATGCATATTAATATAGCATTCCTATGAATATAGCTTGCATATGAATATAGTATTGATATGAATACAGTATTGATATGAATATAGCATGCATATTAATTTAGCATGCATATTAATATAGCATTCTTATTAATATAGCATTCTTATTAATATAGCATTCTTATTAATATAGCATTCTTATGAATATAATGTTGATGTAACTCTAGCAATCATATGAATATAGCATGCATCTGAATATGCCATATGATTAAAACTCTGTAATGTGAACCTTACATATAATCATATTCGTCCACCAAAATTTAATATTTTGCAATATTTGCAAATGGGAAATTTTGTGAAAATGACGAATCGAACTCCCTGACCTCTACCACTATCTATGACGTAATGATGTTAAATATTTTCTGCCTTTATTTTTTCTATTTTTATAAGTTTGCTTAAATACCGTACCACCGACGACGACGATGACGATGATAACGACGACGAAGGTGACCGCGAATGCTACCATAACAAAACAATGAAAAATAAGAATTGTTTTTTTTTTGGGGGGGGGATATCACTTCTGATATCCGATTCCTTAACTAATACAGAAGAAAAACGCCCAAACGCAGATATTTGGGTGCAGCAGTCGTTAGAGTCGAAGTTATTCTTGTTTACTGTACGAAATTTCCTTAATCCAATATATTTTATAAGCATATGCGAACATTCAAAAAATTGACTGGAACAGGGTGCAGGGAGAGTTTCGTATTTACGTAGGCGAAAGAAGGAACACTATATGTACGTAACAATAAAGTATACGCAGACATCGCGGTTTTGAAAAAAATGTATCAAATGTCTAAAACTTCATCATGAAGTGTAAGAAAACGCAATAAGTAGTAAATAATCTGATATCATTTGTAAATATGATTTTTAAATATGATTTGTTTTATTTGCGGCGCCCTTTCTTTTTATTAAATACTAGCAAAGATACCCGTGCTTCGCACGGAGCTTTGTTGCGCACTCGGGTACAAAAATCTGTGGGCACCTTTCCAGTAAGTTGATGTTGTAAGAGCAACGATTGCATAAGGTGATTAACATTTTAACTACCTCTTGTAGTGACTGAAATTCAATCAGGAACTTCACAAAACATTTTCATCAAAAAGGAAGGTTACTTGATGTTACATAGTAAATTTTTCATTGAAGTAATTTTCAACTCTTGCTTAAATTTTATCTTGCACATTCAATACTAAAAACTTACCACAATCAGATCATGTCAGTTTTTCCTCATATCCATTTCTCGAACTTTTCACTGAAGAGCCTCAGGGTAAACTACATTTCTGCTGCTTTGATTTGGAGCCAGAATGTAGAGTTTTTCTGAACTTCCTGTCCGGCTGATGGAGACGTAGAACATACCGTGACTGAAGCAGTCTGATGTCAAGTCTACGCCAATGGTGTTAAATGTCTGACCTTGACTTTTGTTTATGCTCATTGCAAAACACACCTTCACAGGAAATTGGAGTCTCCGGAATTTAAATGGAAGTTCTGAGTTCGATGGAACTAAGGGGATCCTTGGCAGTAGAACGGTTTCGCCTTTGTAGGGACCACAGGAAATGGTGGCCTCAAGTACATTGGTGTGCAATCTGGTGATAACACATCTGGTTCCGTTTGTTGTTTTTGGCGGTTCCAAGGATCGAAGAATCATGATTGGCGATCCAATTTTGAGATTTAAAATGTGTGGAGGCAGATATCTCCAAAGAGTTTAAAAACTCCACAGGGTAGTGAACAGCTTCATATTCATTAGTAGCCGAATCAACTGACTTGTATTGCTTTGTGTCTCCTGGAAATTCATCCATTATTGAATTGTTCAAATGATTCACATTGCTGTTTAATGGCGAAATAATAGCCCTCTCAGCAAGCCAATCCGGTGATTTTCCATTGTTTTGCAGGTCTGGGTACACTTTGTCTTTCAGTTGCTTCTGATTACCGACACATTTACCAAGCGCAGTTGGAATCTTAATTGTGTCAGGTGAAGAAGTGATAGGAAACTGACCATTACCGATTTGGAGAAGCAATTTTGAGAAGTCTGCTGCAGCTGTGTTATCAGAGATATAGGCTCTCATATTAGTAGTCAGTCTCTTCACTATAACGTGCCTCCAGAGATAGAATTGTTTCAAACTTGCATTGACAATGTTAGCCTTTGTGCCATTTTTAACCACTGGGAGGATTTGACGGAAATCACCGCAAAATAAGGTTGGAATGCCACCCATGGGATTCTTGTTTCCTGTGATGTCTTGCAGTGTTCGGTCAATTGCTTCATAAGCACTCTTGTGCGTCATTGGGGCTTCGTCTACAATGATTGCAGAGGTGTCTCTAATTACATTTGCCAAGGCTGAGTTACCAGTAATTTTGCAAACTGGCTGATCCATTCGATGAGTATCCAAGGGTACTTTAAAAGTGCTGTGAAGAGTGCGGCCACCTTGTAGTAGAGTAGCAGCAATGCCACTGAATGCTGTTGCAAGCACAATCTTTCTCATGGATCTAATCTTTGCAAGGATCAAATTGATTACAAAAGTCTTGCCCGTACCACCTGGAGCATCAAGAAACATCATGTTTTTGTTCATTTCACCTTGTGCTTCCAACATTGCCATGAATGAATTGTAAACTTCTCTTTGAGAATCGGTCAGTTTTTCTTGCATATTTTCTGCTTGTAGGGAAAGTTCTTCAAGATTATAAGTAACTTCACGTTGATACTCTCTCGCGAGTCTTTCATCTCTCCCTTGCGTTGGTGCAGGTAATCCATAGCTTGCCAATGGTTGACCGCACATAAGGAGAACTTTTTCTTCAATTAGACAAAGAGTTTTATTGTAGATGTCCTCATTAAAATCTGCTTCTGGATTGTTAACTTCTTGCCTGTATCTGTGAAGAATGTCTTCAGATATTACATCACGAAAAGCCATCCAGATCTCAAGAGGATTTCTTGGCTCACAGGCTGTTAAAATTATCACAAATAGGCTTCGCAAATTTGAAGGTGATTGAGTGGCACTTGCCTCTCCTACTGCTTGATGCAAGTGATGGTCATTTTCTAGAAGGCCTCGAGCAAGACACGCTGCTCTGTATGTTTCAAACACCTGACCATTGTATGCTCGCAAATTTTGAAATGAAGTTGGACCAGCAACCTCATTGAGCAACAGGCGTAAGAAATAACACTCCCCTGCTTTTGGACTAATCGTGTAGATTCTCCCAATGCATGGTGCCTTCCATACATCATCATTTTCAGTACCTTCAACTTGTACCCCACGCATTCTTCTCATCCATTTCTTTGTCGATTTGTTCCAAGTGTAAAACCCAGGGACTTCTGCCTATTTGAGACCCCTTGCAAAGTCATCCTCATGGCAGAGTTGAAAAAATGCTGTCAAAGTTGTGGCAGGCGGTGGACCTTGGGCTCGTTCCAGAGCAGTATCAGCTGAGAACATGACACGCTGCCCATTTTCAAGATGAACAGAAAGTTGTACAATTGGGGGGAAATGTTCATAGATGGGATGTTCCAATATCCTCCAGGCCGCCTCTGAACTGCCGACATACCTTGCATTCTGGAACTGCTGGATCTCATCCACAATGTGACTTTGTACTTGGCCTTGTTGGTTAGCTGCTCCATCAGTTCTTTGTAGTTCAAACACTGCTTGATCACATCCTTTATTCACGTATTTGAGGACATATTTGATGCTTTGGATCGAGCTGCAAATTTCTACGTTAATGTGAGCGTTGAACTGCTGAAGGAGGACCTTGTTGTACGGAACAATCCACTGGTTTGTTATTTCTTGATTAACATACCGACCATTTCTCTTCATCCTTATTGTACCAGTCTGGCCTCCATCTTCCGGTTTTCTTCGCCTGTACTTGGGGTAAGAGTCTTGGCCTTGCTCGGTACACTGAAGAAATTCTTTTGGGTATTTTTTGGAACATTTGTTGTCAATCATACATGGACAATTTGGATTAAATGGTCCACAAGGTCCATGCACCATATGTGCCATCACTTTAGCATGAAGATCAGGATCTTCCTCTTTGTCAGGGATCTCTGCAGATATGCAGAGATCCATTTTTTCTGGTAGAAGTTTGTCCTCTGGGGCCTGCCAGGTGAGGATGTGTGCATGCGGCAGTCCTCTTTTTTGATATTCAATACTGTACAGGAAAGCCCTCAGCCTGCCAAATCCTCCCTTTTTAATAAATTCAAGTAACTTTTTTAGCTTCTGCCTGAAAACCCTGGCAACAATATCTGGACGATCCTGAGGGTCTTGCCCTTAAAGACAATTTTCTGTAATTTCTGTCCACTTTGGATTTGTTGTGAACGTGATGAAGAGGTCGGCTCGGCCCATTCGCCGAACATATGCCATGGCATCACTTTGACGCTCAAACATATATCGAGGGCCTCCTGTATAAGTTGCCGGAAGTACAACTCGTTGACCAAACTGTTCTGGATTCCCATCCTCCCTAAGAATTGAATCTCTCAAGTTGCTATAATTGTCAGCTCTCAGGGTCTGTTGCTCACGCCTCAGGAACTGTAAACGTTCTGTTTCAATCTTGCAGTACACATCCACCAGCCATTGTTGAAATAGCCTTCGGTACCAGAGAAAATAGTTTCCAGGCCGAGTCATTAAATGGTACGAATAAAATTGCTGTTGGGTAACTTTTCGCCCATTGGATGCCTTCATGTAGATGTTGTAAGATGGAGAACCATAGGGGTACATTAACGGGTACATTAAAGTATCGTAGAGGGGATGTAGTTCGGAGATCCATTTTAATGTATCATTTCTAAAACGCAAGACAATATCCCGGTTAGCTGTTGGTTCATTCTCCATTAATATTCCAATCTCATACGTTGTTGTTGGAGCATTGAATCGCCGTGGATGCTCTTCTTGCGGCCTTCGGTCTTCCCTTATGACAACTTTATGTTCTACCAAGTGTTCTTCTTCAATCCTCTCCTTTGTTGTTTTCAGCTGACAAATAAAGCTGTTGTTCTCATGTAAAAATTCAGTCAGACTTTGGAGAATGTCTCTATTGAGTCTACTGTCACGTCCCCGATTATGTAGTTCCTCTTCCAGACTATCCAAGAAGTAGACTTGAATAAACTTTGCTGTTTCATCTTCAGGTGGTAAAAGACTCCCAATCTGGTGGCAAACCTGGCCTCGAATTCTAAAAGAAGGATTCCACCCATGTACTGCCGCAATTTTGTGACCAAATGATGTCATTGCAAAACAATTGTTATAACAGCGTAGATTTTGCAGAAAATCTTTAGAGATGGGACCATTGCCGGAGAGCAAATCTTGAAGCAACTGAGGCAGTGGTGGAAAGCTATCAAGCACAACTTTGCCAGACGAACAACAACAACAACCAGGGGTTTCTCCTTTAAATTTTACAGCTGAACAATGTTGACATACTTTGTCCATTTTTCCTATATCAGCTGTAGTGAGAGAGTCATTTTTGTTGTAGAGCAATCCTTTTCTATTGCAGTGTTCTATTTCATGGTGTCTCAAAGCAGTCATTCGTTGTCTAGCTGCCTCGTTTTCTGTCAATTGCTGGGGCAAAGTCATACTCTCTCTCCATGCAGTCTCTCGTTGTTGCCCTTGGTATAGGCGAAAGCTTCGTTGGGTTTCCGATTCATTCTGATGTCGTTGAGCCACTCTCAACTGACCTTGTGTACGTCTACTTACCTCATACAATTCATTCGATCGTAATATTGCTTCTCTTTCCAGTGCATATCTTTGCCTTTCTTGAATTTCATCTTGTGATGAATTTAACCGCCTTACAGCATGTCTAGTTCTGTCAGCTTCACGTTGGGTTTCTCTTTCCAAATCTGACAGTCTTGCTCTCCTTTCTCTTTGACGTATCCTGTTAAGTTCTAGACGTCTTTCTCTATCTGAATTATTTTCATTGGAGCGAATTGCAGCAACTCTTAGTCTATTAGCTTCCAATCTTTCCATTCTTTCTTCCTCACTTTCGTTTCTACTTCGTTTGGGTGGCATAATTTCGGTTTTAAACGGAATTGTTTAACGATATTAATGATTGTAAATTAATTAAGCGTAAAGGAAATGTATACTAACTGAAATGGACGAACTATAAATAATATTTCTGAATAGTACAATTATAAACAATTATATTGTACCTATTTACTATGCCTCCCCACGGGACAGAGTTAGACACCAGGGTCGGTTTTTAACGTGGTGAAAAGGTACAAAAATAAAAATTGTCTCAGTCGTGAAGGATTTCTCCTCCACCGAAAGAGAACAAGAAAATGAAGTGCAGCATCTGAAGAACAGATACTACACTTTGATCTTGACCAAAAGGAATGAATAAAAGCGACCTACGTGTGACTCATTACTTCCGGGTGTAAACGTCACAATCTAAAAGTAATAATTAAAAAAAAAAATAAATGTAAAATAAATGTAATACCAACTTAGGTTAACTAAGTAAACAGTACAATTAAAACAGTTCTATTAAAACAAATAATTACTAAGATCTAGGTAATTGTTAGTCTCATTGTTATGGTTTTAAAGAAAAAAATGTGTAACAAAAAGTTCTGCTTTTGTGAGTACGTGTATTTCTTTTAAATTACATAACCTTTTTATTTTATTAATTATATCTCTTTTAAATTTATATATTTTGTTAGTAAACTGGAAGAAATTCAGTTGAATAAAACCTTGTTCGTGTTCTTTACGTTAAACTAATATTTTTATAAAAGGTTCATCCGGTTTAAAGAAAGCGCTAAGTTTAAATAAGACTGGAAATAACTAATTCAATATATAAATAGAAAAATGAAATAAATATAAGCTTTAAGTCTTAAGATAGTAATAATCAAAATGTAATAAATTATTTGTAGTTCAAATCTATGATAAGACAGGCTTTCGAAATAGGCTCGACCAGAAAGATTAAATTGGAACGAAATTATAATCTCCGTGCCATTTTCAAAACAACCCCACAAAAGTAACGATATCCTGCAGTTGGTTAAATGACAATGGTTGTAAGAAAAATGTAAAAGAAAATGCGCTTATCTGTTTATTTTGACCTGTTTTATTTAATTAAAAAAACATTGGCTATAACTGGAAGAGAGCGTTATGTTTTGGGGGTTGTTTAAAAAATAGAATGGAAATAAAGTTAGTTCCGTTTTAATTGTCTTTAATTGCGGCAAGCGCTAACAAAATCGAAAAATCACTGTTTACATTCGAAATGTTAACTTTTATAGGTTTACAGGTTTGCTGACAAGGCTGGGGGTGTTTAATACAATTATTTTACTAAATTGATTTTTTTCATTTAAAAATAAAATTATTTCTTTTTTAATAAAGTTTTATTTTAAAATATTTGTTTTTGTTTATTTATATAAAATTACGATAGTTGAATTGTATTCTTTCAATTATATTGGCAAGTAAAATATAAAAGATTAAAACGGAACGAAATTGAAATTTCCATTACATTTTCAATACAATCCCAAAACATAAAGCTTTCCTCGCCAATGAATTGTTTTGATAATATACGTAAAGTGAAATAAATCGAATATAAAATTAAATGAAAATATATTAAATAATTAAATGTTAAATAGATTTTGTAAATAGTACAGTTGAAATGATTAGAATATTTCCAATACGTAATAAGGTCGAGGTAATTAGTTAAAGAGATTTAATATAATGTGATATGCAAATGAGCATAAGTCATTCGATATGGGGGTGGTTTGTAGACTAGTATATAACGAAATTAGGCAAAGATTCTTATGTCTCCTATAACAGAAACATCCTAAAATGGGTTCTAATGTTTCTTTACCAGGAGAGATCTACCCTCTTACCTCCTTTATATTTCGTTGATGATGGAGAGCTGTACACACAGACAGAAACACACGAACCCTATTACTTTATAAAAATATAGATTAAACGTAAATAAAAAAAACAACACATCTTACATTTAAAGCGATGAAAACGTGCATGAAAATTTTACAAAGTATCTTAGATCGGTAACAAAACATCAGGTTACCGATTGGGCAGTTACGAGTTCGATCCTTGTTATAAGTTTAGCCATGCTGACGACGAATAATACCCAGAAATACGTGCCCGTGGATAACTTTTGTGGACGGAAGATATTTAATAAATATCAAGACAAAAATATTTAAATATTTAATGAATAAAATTAATAATATATATGCATATATATGATGAGAATAATAGAAATAGTGTTTCGACAAAATAGAGAAATAAAAAGGAATAAATCGAGTTATGTGTTTATCAATATCTCGTCCAGAGGAAGTCTCGAAATAAAGATGAAACGTTGCTGGACATATAACTCGGTTTATCCCTTTTTATTTGTTTATATATATATATAAACAAATTTTAAAAAATTAAGTTATCCACTGAAAAGTGTTTCGTCGTCTACGACCCATCAGAGTGGCTGCATCTAACAAGATTCGAAATCGGCACCTCACGGTAATCATCCTGAACTCTTTATTCGCTGGTCAATCTCGCCGCCTGTTGGATATATCGCGATTTATTTAGATGTCATCTGTTTTTGTTTTTACGATATGTTTTTAATGAATTCAATATTTACGAAAATATGTAACGTATATATATATAGAGAGAGAGATAGAGAGAGAGAGAGATAGAGAGAGAGATATATATAGAGATAGATAGATAGAGAATGCAAACAGCTGTTTCTCTTCTACGATATTTACGAGAGAGAGAGAGAGAGAAAGAGAGAGAGAGAATACAAACAGCTGTTTCTCTTCTACGATATTTACGAGAGAGAGAGAGAGAGAGAAAGAGATAGATAGATAGATAGATAGATAGAGAATACAGACAGCTGTCTCTCTTCTACGATATTTACGAGAGAGAGAGAGAGAGAGAAAGAGATAGATAGATAGATAGATAGATAGATAGATAGATAGAGAATACAGACAGCTGTCTCTCTTCTACGATATTTACGAGAGAGAGAGAAAGAGAAAGAGAGAGATAGAGAATACAAACAGCTGTTTCTCTTCTACGATATTTACGAAAGAGAGAGAGAAAGAGAGAGAGATAGAGAATACAAACAGCTGTTTCTCTTCTACGATATTTACGACAGAGAGAGAGAGAGAGAGAGAGAATGCAAACAGCTGTTTTTCTTCTACGAATTACCGGGAAAACCCTTCACGCCTCTCATTTTATATCGGACTGGTTTTTGATGATGAATTTTTTATTTCCATTTATTTATTATACCTTTCTTTTTTACCGCACTAATTGAGATGGACTCGTGGTTTTCTACGATGAGTTATCTCAATCGAAAGAACAACACCGGATGAAGAGAACGCACACTCCAATGCATTTGAACAAATGCAATCAACGCCGGAAAAGGAAGTGCGCTACAAACATGTCTAAGCATCCGCTGGGTATTATCACGTGATACCAATCCCTGTAAAACAGATGAATTATTTGTGCCTTCTCTCTTGATTTTCTTATTATCTTGTGTACCTGCTTTGTTAAAAATATATTTGACTTGATTAGATTATAATTTATTTTTTCTTCCTTCTTTTTGTTCGTGCTAGGATTTTCCTGAAACGTTATATTCGAATTTCGTAAATTTTCGCATGAAAATGTTGTGTCCTGAGTGTGTATGTATACATTGAGGCATGCGTGGCATAATGATCGCACATCTTGTTGTCACGTAAATAAGTTAGGACCACGTGCATCGTGTAAACTTGCCCAATCGATTTGACGTCTAGGAATCAGTTGTACTTGCCGCGTGTGAAGAGTTTTTCGCTTTCATTTTATTCATAGTGTTATGTCGTAGGTGGAACACAAGACATTATCTAATTATCTATATATCTTTTGATCGATATAGCTATCTATCCATCTCGATCTATCTATCTATCTAACTGGCGGGATAAATAAGATATTAGATATGAAGATGTTTTGATAAAAGTTGTCAAAACCTTATTGAGCTATAAATTTTACAGGTTGACCTGGAAGAGTGCTTGATAGCTGACCCAGTAGGACGTGCTTGTTACCACGTGATCAGGTTAGCTGGACATTAGAGTGGAGTTGGAGTTTGGACGTAGAGAAAAGCGGACGGGTTAACGGTGGTCTCCCCCTCTTGGAAGGGAGATGACGTGTCCTACATTGGAGACCAAGAAACCCCAACGGGGAAAAAAGAAATTCATTTTCCATTTCCTTCTGCAAACGCTTGGGAAGTGAAAAAAAAACTATATGAAAAAACAATTCATCGGTTTTGGAGTGAAATGCGTTTTGTCCAACTCCCCTCCAGGACAGGTGAAATTCCTCATGTGGAACGAAGATAAAGGACGCATGACGATATAGATACCAAATACATGTCACACACGTACGCGTATATAAATGGTAACTGAAAATGAGTATATACGCATTACGAGCAACACAATAATTTAGGGTTCAAATAGTTAAGAACCACTAGAGACATTAGTAACAATGACACGTATACACACGTTCAGATGAACCCTTCCTCACAAGTACATATCTTTGTATAGGGGTATGATACATCAACACATAACATACATCGATTCAGCGTATATACAACATCCTTTTATGTTGGTATTACATAACAGTAGTATACGTAATGGTTGTAATTTAAATACGGATAGATCAAATAACCACAACGTACATTTAGTACATTACTTAGATCTTTTTTTCTATTGATTCACTTCACTATGATAATTACCATGATAGGTACTCTAGCTTTCCCTGTAAAACGTTTACAGCACAAATTCGTTTCACTAACATCATTACTAAATTTTTTTCTACCCATATCATCTGTTTTGAAGGACTTTATATGTATGTAAGAGGTTACCGGGAAACTGCTACCTGTAACAGCCGGAGAATAGACAGTTCGCGAAAGTATTAGCTCTATGCAAATTAGTAGGTGTGCACAGGCTTACGTCACAAGAAAAAGAAAAAGGACAGCACGTGGTCGAGGATAAAAAAAAACGTGCGCACCAGAAAAGATGGACATGTAAAGTTTAAGGCGAGAAATGGCTGGCAGTGGCCGGCGTAAGGTCTGAAATAGAAAAGTGCGCGTCGGTCGAGATGGGTATGTCCCTAACGTTGCAGCTAGAGACGTTTTTGAAAGTAACGGTAATGAATTCCTTTTGCTAAAATAGAAAAGAAAAATCCGGGTCGGATTTATTTATTTTTGTTTGCTTGTTCTTTTGCGATGGTAGCGAACTGCTTGGGGGTCCGAGAGATGCTTGAAATGTAACGAACACGGTTCGAGCGTAACGGCTACGGGACTGCCATCTGTAAGAGCATATAAGCAGCAGCAGCCGCGGATGTTAACATGCTCTTATGTTTACGAATACTTGTTGATCAGATTTCGTCTATTTCATCTGTCATTTGAAATCAATTACTCATTGATTCTTACTTTTAAACTATTATCGTGACTTATTAGTAGTGAGGGGACGATTCCAATATTTTCCCCGATTCCATTAAAATTACCGAATCTGTTCTAAATTCCTGATTCAGACACACTTACTGATTCTGTTCTAAATTCACGATTCCGACACCATTGCCGATGCTGTGCTATATTCACGATTCCGATACAGTTACTGATCCCTATTTCGATGCTTTTTAAATCTCTAAATATCTAGTTATAAAGCTGTTGCTTATTTAATTTTCGAATTACTGTAAAATCGCGTGTAATATATTTTCAGATACACTTGTAGAGGTGTGGGTAGTGTACCTTAGATGAATATAACAATTTTTTCCCAAATGTTTTGCTTGTGTTTGGTTGAAAAATAATGATATTTTAAACTCGCTGTGAAACTTGATCACGAACCATGTTTTCTTATTAATCAACTCGTACTACCGGTTCTACGAGGTGCATTCATATGTCTCTATACGTTTTTTAGTAGAGTCATTTAAAATTGTCGCAGAGACTTGACGATTCAGCATGTTATTGTAATATATCTTATGAGATGACTGACCAATTTTTATGATTTCAAGTTCAATTAAACAACTACACCAGGAATTTAAATACACCCTACTAAAGCATGATTGTCACAGCTGGTGAATTTCAAAAAAGCAACCTGGGCGTGACAACATTTTAGAAGAACGAAATGCAATAAAATTCTGTTTTAAACTTGGAAAAAATTCCACAGAAACGTATGAAATGTTTCGGGCTGCTTTTGGACCATCTTGTATTTATGGCATAATAGATTCTAGTAAGACAAGGAATCTGCGAGTGGTGATGACATGCGTGAGACCAATAAGAAAGTCAGAGTTGATTGGTCAAATTAATAATTTCATTGATAAGGACTGTCGTGTGTGTATAGAGGCAATAAGTGCGCAGTTTGATGCCAGTGTGGTAACTGTACGCACAATTGTTCGCGACCAATTGAAGATGCTGAATATTTGCGCGAAGTTTGTCCCAAGGGTGCTCAAAGAATATCAAACTTTTTGACTAAGATGGGCATCAAGACAGTTCCTCACTCTCCCTATAATCAAGACCTAACTCCCAGCGACTTCGGTTTATTCCATAAGCTCAAGAAAAACCTTAGAGGCTGTCGTTTTTGGACAGTTGAGGAGATGAAATAGGCTATGACGAGGGATAGTTACACACTCACGTAAGAGGACTTCCATAGGGTCTTCCAGTTGTTGGAACGGTGCAACAAGGTCATTGCAGCCGGGGGAGATTACTTCGAAGGGGATTCGAGTTGCATGTGTGTATCTATACGAAGAAAGTTTAGAAACTTATTTTAGGCATCTCGTATTTTTTTACTTAAATCTATTATTCTAGATTTTAGTTTTACTATTCGTATAAAAGCACTTAATATTTAGCATCTCATCGTTAGTACTCTCAATAAAAACTAAGTTAAAAAAAGAAATAATGTTGGGAATTGGAAATAAACCGATATTAATTCAAATCCTCCAAAATGTTTCGATTTTCAGATTCTAGATTCCGAGTTCAATTGATTGTCACAGCATAACTTATTAGTATAAAAATCATTTGATTCTCTTTTTATTCGAGACAGTGACAAACGTTTATTTTTAGAAATTATATTGACTGAAAAGCATTTGATGTCCGGTCACAGCGAATACATGGCAGAAATTCTTTAACAAAACAAGTTTTTTTTTTTCGTTTTAAATGTAATCTATGATGAGATATTAACACTGGTTCTTTATACATGTTATACAGATTATTTGGCTGATGTGAAGGCTACGGATAGAAACCTGACGTATAAAACACACATGCAGAGACAAGGGTCCATGAAAAAAAACGTATTGTAATTGATGATTAAATTAAGAAAAAAAATGCCGTCAACTAGCGTTGAATTTATGAAAAAAAAAGGCTTAAAAAAAGATTGATGTGTCAAACTACGTTTTCAGGGCAAGGAAATGCTTGTTTTGCATCTAAGAAAAAACAAAGAAAAGCATTGTCAATTGTATATCTTAGTAAAACAAGTGTTGTGGTGAACCACCCTCAAAATGGACTAATCCATCATCCATATAAACTTTACGCATGACGGTCCCAGGCGGGGATTTAATTCCAGAGCGACTCTCGCCTGCTCGGTAAAGTACCTACACTGTTCGTGTGTAACCTTTCCGTTTTTCATGTAATACATGTTCAAACTGTTCTCCGTTGTTTTGTTCTTCTCTGTGGCTACTTGCGAGCCATAACAACAAGGAATTTTATAACGCCAAGTGCGTGAGTTCCATATAGAAACGTTGATTTAATTTGAATAAAATAAAATACGCATCGAGTGCCAATCACAACGTAATATTAGGAAATAAACAAATATTTTACTTGCTTGAAATGCGTATTTTATTTTATTCAAAATAAATCAACGTTTCTATATGGAACTTAGGCCCTTAGAGCTATTCTCGCGTTGCCTACACACTGTTCCAACATTTCAAAGTACAACCGCTTATATACAACGCACGGCTTTTTACAAACAGACATTTCTTTCTCGAACTTTACAACATGGCAAGAAAGAAGAGAAGAGAAAGAAAGAAAGAAAACAACAATGGAGTTTAGCTCCGAAATATATTTATGTTATAAATTTCAAACAAGTAAAATATTTGTTTATTTCCTAATATTACGTTGTTACTTGGCTTTCAAGCGCACTTGATGCGGATTTTATTTTATTCAAATCAAATCAACGTTTCTATATGGAACTTAGGCCCTTAGAGCTATTCTCGCGTTGCCTACGCAATGTTCCAACATTTCAAAATACAACTGCTGAGCTACAACGCGCAGTTCTTTACAAACAGACTTTTCTTTCCCTAAATTTATAGCATGGCCAGAATGAAGAAAAGAAAAAAGAAGAAAATAAAAAAAGAAAGAAAACAACATACGGAGGATGGATTTTAGCTCCGAAATATATTTATGTTATAAATTTCAAACAAGTAAAATATTTGTTTATTTTCCTAATATTACGTTGTGATTTGGCTTTCAAGCGCACTTGATGCGTATTTTATTTTTAGGGATTTTTTGTTATTCTGCTGACCTGCAAATATAATTTAACTCTACTATTATATGAGACTCACTGTGTGAGTGTGTGCGTGTGCGCGTGTGAGTGTGTGAGTGTGTTTGCGTGTGTGAGTTCCTTCCTTATAGGTTTCTAAACGGCTGAGCCCATCTTTTTCACACAAAAGCTAATTTATATATCTGGTAGTGTTCTTAGATATGTTTTGTACAGAAATTCGTCCGATAACAATGGAAAATCGCAAAAATCCTATGCTAAAATAGTCTTATCTTTCTTTTAGATAAAAAAATAATTTTTACAGGGGAATATTTTAGTTTGCACCGGCAATGAAGATAATAAAATTTCAACAAATAACTTCATTTTAGAAAAAAAAAAAAAAAAAAAAAAAGCACATTTGTTGACATCTGCAAACATAGCGGTAGGGCATTCAACTACAGATCGAATGATCCCATGTGCAAGCCCTGGTGTACCTCACAGTTTTATTTTATTTCTTATTAATGAACTCAATTTAGGATAAGAGAAGAGGCACCATTTAAAATCGCCGTAAATCTTTTCTTCGTTTGCCTCTTTTGAAACTAAACATTAACCAGAAGTAACTTTCACTTTTTTCAGGGCATTCATCGTAAAGCCCAGATATTGTAAACAAACACATGCAAAATTAATTTATTTCTTTTATTTTATTTCATTTTTTTTATTTATTTATTTATTTATTTGTGAATTAGTCCACCGGGCGTCCAGCTAGTATATATATATATATATATATATATATATATATATATATATATATATATATATATGTGTGTGTGTGTGTGTGTGTGTGTGTGTGTGTGTGTGAACAATTCTCAACCTATATACTTAACGATTTTTTATCTACAGACTTGAAATTTGGTATAGAGGGTATTCTGATATGTGGAAAACATTTTACTCGGTTTTCATCCCAAAACAGGGCTGCTAATGTGTCAAAATTGAAAATTTAGTACTTGGGTCCTATTTTTATCTGTTTGACAACTGTTTCAAGAGGTTTCAAAACATATTTTGAAGATTGTGGCAAGCTGGCTTTATGGTTATCGTACCTACTTCACTGTCATTCGGTTTTGGTTTCGATATCATATCGAATATTTTTTTTTTTACTTAAAAGAAGTAAACTGATTAGAAAAACATAATACAATCATGCATATGTCTCAGTTTTTCTGTGGGTTTTACTTTATTTTTTTAAGGAATTTAACGTTACGTTTAATACCGGGCAACACCGGGAACACCTATTTGTTTATAATTGCTCTGATATGTTACTTTGATATGTTACGTAGGACATTGTTATGTAGCTTTTGACAATATTGCTTCTGTATGCGTTTTAGTTGAGTCGAGAGTGTTTTTCTTTTCTGAAAATGTGCTTATAAAAATGTTCTTTTTGTTTTGGGGATTCGTAAAATTGAACTTTCTTACTTTGAGACAATCGACAGTCTCTGAATATGAAAAATTTTTTTTTTTTTCAGTTTTGGACTCAAATTTTGGAATTTTTTTAATTAATTACTGGAAATGTTTTAGTGTCTGTTAATGCGTGTATAAAGCATGTAATTTGAATGTAGTGCATATTTATATCATTATCTTTGAGCTGGACACGCAGTAAATTAAGTTAAAAGAAAACAATAGGATAGAGAGAGTAAATTTAAGAAGACGAACACTCATCGAAAAAAGAAGGGACACAATAAATAGTAGGGGTAAAATATACCACAAAAGAAGAAGATGATGAAAGCTAGAGAAAGCAGGTGTTTCAGCTTTTTAAATGTTTTTAGTTTGGAGAAATATGACCTCGTTCTCGTTAGAGACAGGTTCCAGATTTCAGGTTTTGATTACATTATAACGCATGCGTACATAGAGAAACTATGGGATAAATCTTGAAAAATATCAAAACGTGTGATCTCTAGACAACGGAAAAGTAACATTAAATGAAGAGATAAAGAAAGAAAATATTCTCATTTCATGTTCCAAGAGTTTTTATTTTTTTTATTTTTAGGGATTTTTTGTTGTTGTGCTGACCTATCTCTACTATTATATAAGAGTCACTGCAACCAATCGAAGATAAAGTAACGTGAAGAAGTTCAAAATTGCCAAATCCGTAATGTTGGGAGCAAAAATTTAAAAATAAAATTAGATTCAATGGTTTTCTGTCAGAATAAATAAAATTTTCTAGACAAATTCATGAGTTGAGACATTTTTGGTTGTTATTATTAAATAACAACCAAAAATGTCTCAACTCATGAATTTGTCTAGAAAATTTTATTTATTCTGACAGAAAACCATAAAATTTTCTAGACAAATTCATGAGTTGAGACATTTTTGGTTGTTATTATTAAATAACAACCAAAAATGTCTCAACTCATGAATTTGTCTAGAAAATTTTATATAAAATTTTCTAGACAAATTCATGAGTTGAGACATTTTTGGTTGTTATTATTAAATAACAACCAAAAATGTCTCAACTCATGAATTTGTCTAGAAAATTTTATTTATTCTGACAGAAAACCATAAAATTTTCTAGACAAATTCATGAGTTGAGACATTTTTGGTTGTTATTATTAAATAACAACCAAAAATGTCTCAACTCATGAATTTGTCTAGAAAATTTTATTTATTCTGAAAGAAAACCATTGAATCTAATTTTTTTCTAGTATTTTTTTTTGTATTCGATAAAATGTAGATATATGAGTATAGTTGTGCCTCGTTACTCGACCATAATTCGTTCCAGAGGTTTGTTCGAACACCGAAATATTCGACAACCGAAACGATATTCCCCTTTAAATTAACTAAAATAGAATTAATTAATTCCAAAGTTTTAAAGTCAGATAAAAATCTGTAAACTTTGAGGAATTTATACATTTAATGGTACAAGAATGTCCATTTCTTCTTTGTTGTTGGAATAATTCGTTTAGCTGCGTGTAAACACTTTAGAAGCAAAGTTTTTTCTCTCATGCAATAAATTATTACCATCCCGAGATACACCTATTTTGTCCGTCGTATTGAAGCCTGGCCTTGTTTTTTTTTGTTTTTTGTTTTTTTTTTACTTTTTCGGACACCTCAAGGTCCTTTGTCGTCCTACGCAAAAAGGGGTCGACCAATCGAATTGTGTGGTCTGGTGGCATGTTGATGTGCTTAAAATTACCCAGACAAGTTCTAGACTGTCGAATGGCGTTACAATATCGCTTTTCTAAATATATAACTCTCGTCGCAAAGTTCAGACGCGCGTGGTTCGTCACTATGCATTTCAAAAGTATCCGCTATGAAATACAACGTTTCATTGAGGAACACTGCTGTTTTTTTAAATTCGAAGCGAAGCCGGTGGTTCGAATTTCAAAATTTCGTTCGACTACTCTCCGACTTTTGGTTCGAACGCCGAAATATCACTATATGTAAATCATTAGGTTAGTTGTAGATTGGCATAAGAAATATACGTATATATAGGCGGTAAGTTATTTTACTATATTGGAACGATTAGCAAGACCTTAATTTGTCTGTTTCGGAAAGATTTTCGGATCCATTGTATGAGAAAGCTTGTACCATGAAATCGTATAATAGCTCAGGTATGTAAAAAAAGAAATTCTGTCCAATATAAGCTTAAGTTGGCTGGTTTCGGACACTGACTTAAAGGACACATAGGAACATTCATCCGCAGACAAACGGATCGTTTATAATGACAAACCAGGTCATTATGTTGTTAAGCAGTCGTAGAAAGAAAAAAGGGATAAAATAGAATGCCGCCTACGCGTAATGAATTTAATTAGTAAAATGGGGGTCTAAATAGAAATTACACGATAAATTGTTCACACAAGATAAAATATAACACTGCCATATGTTACAACGTTATACAAAATATAAAACAGAAAGATGTTAAAAGATGATTATTTTGGAACAATAGCAGATTTTAAAGTTGTAAAAAAATATTTATCGGGTCATGTATTTTAAAATCCAGTTAAATATTTATAATAATAAAAAAACACTTGGAATTTAATTTCGGAAAAAATATTTACAGGTAACCATAAACAATAAGTTTGACCCATTTATGTGAAGTCTATGACTAACAAATAAACGATAATTATGGTATATTCACGTAAAAAGACGAGTCAGTTAGCCGATCAGCGGACGGAGTTCAGTTCGAGCTACTGAAGATATTGTCTCTTGTGGTCGATGGAAGAATCTAATGGTCGCAACTAGAAGATGTAGAAACTAAAAGAAACGTTGGCAAACTCCGGAAAAAGACAAATTATGTATACATTTAGGGAGACACGCTAATTATAAACATACATATATTATATGAACACTTTATATACACACAAGAATATAACATATACGTTTTGTATTATACATACATCGCAGAGACACGTACATATACACTATTCGATACTGCCGTAACATGAAAATAGTCCACGCATATAGTTTAAGATACCAAGTACATCACTTATACATAGATACAAGTTTTATAGACAGGTATGTGAATAAAAAGGAAAAACCTAAAAGAGTAAAAACAAAAATAGAATCAACGTTTCGTCCCCATTTCAGGGGACATCGTCAGGATTTCTAGGTGAGGATGTACAGGAAAGACGGTCATATCACATGCGAAAGAGGAGAAGTTTAGTTCTCTTTCTGTTCTTTCGCATGTGATATGACCGTCTTTCCTGTACATCCTCGCCTAGAAATCCTGATGATGTCCCCTGAAATGGGGACGAAACGTTGATTTTATTTTTGTTTTTACTCTTTTAGGTTTTTCCTTTTTATTCACATAACGTCTAAAACATCGTTTATATCTTGCTTTATTTTATTTATAGACAGGTATATAACGGACATGCTGTCTAAAATTGGGCAAGATATATTTATAAGAGTTTGAACTATTTTATTTGAAACACTTTCTTATCAAATATTTATTATCCACAAAATATATACGTTTCAGGGAAATTAACAATGTTCAGTGTGGTCCATATAAGTGTACTGCCGTGAAACTGATTTGAACTCTGAACTTGAATTTTAGTTAACTCCAAGTAAACGTCCGAAATTAAATCAATCATAATTTGATATGCGTGAAATTAACTTTAATTTAATTTTAATTCACGAACATACATCTTTGAAAGTTTTGGAAATGCGTATATATATATATATATATATATATATATATATATATATATATATATATATATATATATATAGCTACGCACACACACACACACATAAGCATTATATATCTAGTTTAAATTCCACGGCCAAAAAACATATACTTTGTTTTTATTTCTTACATAATATTTTTTTTTATTTTGTCTTACGCGTGTTTTGTTGAATAAAGTACGAACATTAAATAATTCATCGGCGACATGCAATATTTTTCTCGCAAAAAGCTAACAGTTCCGAAGTTTTTTTTCCGGAATAAAGAAGATGAAAGCTACACACACACACACACACACACTCACACACACACACAATAATAAAAATACACACCAGACCTTTCTCTCATAAACAGACATCTTCTTTTACCTACACACACCAATAATACAATAATCTATAATACACTAAACAAACTAAAAATTCCTATCGTACAAACCACATCACTAATTATAAAACATATATTAAAAACTACGAAACATCTCTATAACAAACCAGTTTCCGATGGAGGTTATACACACTATTCCTTGCCATAATTGCCATCATAAATACGTTGGTGAAACTTAGCGTAAATTGGAAAAAAGGCTCAATGAACATAAAAGAGATATAAAAAATAGCAATTCTCTAAGTGCATTATTCTCTCATTCATTGCAACATAACCACACCTTTGACTTTAAACAAGCAAAAGTAGTTAAATTTATTTCAAATAAACCACGCCGGAGACTTCTTGAATCTGCGCTTATCGCAATTTCAAGCACTATTAAACAACGTGGAGGTTTCTATAACATAGCGCTATTAATAAGTAAACTTTTATTAAAAGAACATTCTTTAACTGTAGACACAGGTTAACTTTCTCACACCATTCAAACACCCCCTGTAATAATTAACACATAATCTCAATAAATAAATTACATAAAATCACTCATTTTATTTCTGTTACAAACTTATATTTAAATTTCAACAGATAGGAGGAGGCCTCAAGTTTTGACAAGCTTCTGGGCTTGACCATTACTCCTGATCTTAAATGGAACACGTACATCAAATCTGTTGCCAAGGCCGCTGGAAAAATGGTGGGATCTTTCTATCGATCCAGTATATATCTCACTGCTGATGCAATTCTCTATCTATATAAGAGCCAGGTACGTCCAAGGATGGAATACTGTTGCCACATCTGGACAGGAGCTGCTAGAAAGGACTTGTTCTGCCTTGATAGAGTTCAAAATAGACTTCGTAGCCTCGTAGGAGATGTCCTTTTCTCTTCCTTGCAACCTCTATCTCACAGAAGACATGTTGCGAGTTTGTCTCTGATGTATCGTTATTTTCATGGAAAGTGTTCGACTGAGCTTCAATCTATGGCCCCCCTCGCAAAACTTTCACAAGAAACACTCGTCTAGCTGTAAACACTATCAATAATTCCCCCCACTATTTATATGTGTGTCTAAACCTAAACGTAGATTCCATGAACAAAGCTTTTTTATTAGAACTGCACGCCTGTGGAATTGTCTTCCGTTTTCCTGCTTTCCGGCTGACTACAATATGGTTGTCTTCAAGTCTAACGTAAATAAGTTCTTGATGAGCCGTTCCATATAAGTTATCAAATTTAACAAATTTTCGTTACTAATGATTATTATATTGTCCAATTTCTACTGTACACTCTTTAACCCTTATCCTTGAGTGGCCTCTTGGCCTTGATAATGAGTTGATACCTATGAAAAAAAAAAGAAAAAGTCCAATGTGAACAAGTTTTAATTGAATCGTCCCCCTAAGTAATCCAAGTTACAAAATTCCCACTGTTTACTATGCTAAAATCACAATGACTAATGTATACCTATTAACCCTTATCCTCGAGTGGCCTCTTAGCCTTGATAAGCGGTGACACCCTTGTAAATAAAAAAAATATATATATCTTTTTCCCAGTAAAAATATTAACTTGCGTTCATAGTTTTAAACTTACATTAACGACTATATGATGTCACTAAAATTTCTTCTCTTTAACAGCGCCAGCCCTCCCCCTCCTTTTTGAATTTCCAACGTCTTTTTTTCCGTTTCTCTGAAATAGAACTGCGTCACACTGTGCACATGAAACATTTTCAAATATTTTGTACTGGTATTTTTTGTTTCTTAATCTCATTCATCCAGGGGAAGTCTCGAAATAAAGACGAAACGTTGATGAACACATAATACGGTTTGTTTCTTTTTATTTTCTCTATTTTGTCGGAATACTATTTCCATCATTTTCATCATATATATATATATATATATATATATATATATATATATATATATATATATATACAATATATATATATATTTATATATATGTATACAATATATATATATATATATATATATATATATATATATATATATATATATATAAAGGGGATTAGAGCAATTTTCTATAGAGCAGAGTGCATTTTTATGTTATAGTAAAAATACTAATTTAATTAAAATACAGGAAAAGAATAATGCTCGTTGAAAAGCCGATGTATCAAAACTCAATAGCCAAATATCCTAGAGCTACTTTTATATTTGGTAAGGTGATTGATAATTTATAATTACCATTTTTATTTAGGTCAGTAAGAATTCTTGTCTGCAGACATGTGAGAATCACGCATGTCCAGGCCACGTGAGTTCTCCACGTGAGTTCGATCACATAATTATGAATTATAAATTATCAATCACCTTATCAAATATATATACATATATATGGGTGTGTGTGTGTGTGTGTGTGTGTGTTGCCTAGATGGGGTCTTTTTGGATGTCGAATATGTTGTATAGCTGTGTGTTCATATTGTGGAGAGACGGGGACATGTAATACACAATGAGAAGGGGGTAGAAGAGAGAGATAGTTATACCTTTTACACTCTGTGAATGTTTCTTCTTAACACATGTTTTAGAGAGAGGGGATCGGTTCTTACGACACATCGGAGAACAGTCATTAGTTATAATAGAGAGGGAGACACATTTGTTAAGATGGAGAGGCACATTACTTAAGGATGGGGTTTATACAAAAGTTCATTATAACGATGAGTGGACACAATGTTCGTATAAATGATTCACATTACCTTTAGTTGTTGAATAATGACACAACACGAAGACGCAGTTACAACATTGGTGAAATGTTCCTTTATTACTTCGGTCGGTTGCAATGATTTCGCATCCAGGAATTCAAAGTCACTACATGATTACAACTTTCTAACCCTTTGCTTCCAGAGGGGGGCTGCCCTCTCTAACTCCACTCTTCCTCTGTCTGTCACACTCTCTCCTAAAACTAGCAACTATATTCAGAATTCATTTCCTTCCATTACGCCACACGCATGGCCACAACCGTGTCGAACTCACGTGGAGAACTCACGTGGCCTGAACATGCGTGATTCTCACATGTCTGCAGACAAGAATTCTTACTAACCTATTTTTTAACCTAACTTATTTTTCAATATGCTTTTAATTTTCTATTGTTCGCTTTCTATATGACCTTATTTTAATTCCGTTTTCATAAAAAGAATTGAATAATTAAAGTCCTTTCCAAACATCATATCTAAACTCTTTTATGTGAAAATAAAACAATGGGTAAATTCCATATCTGACCATATTCCTGAACCTTGCTAACGGGGTTCGAATCTCGTCTATCCTATCTCATTTGTACTTATTTAATGTTTTTCTTACATACAAGAAAAGGGGTCCTTTTCTTGTAATATATATATATATATATATATATATATATATATATATATATATATATATATATATATATATATATACCGTTAGAATTCAAAAGATTGGACAGTTAAAGGCGCGTTTCACATTTTTATTTACTGTTTAATTTTTAATTTTTGTTTATATGCGTATATGTACTGTGTGCATATGTGTATGTGCGTACTCATATTTAAAACTGACGTGGCACCTTTTCATTGGCTATACTTCCTCCTCCTCCTCCTCCTCCTCCTCCTTCTTTCCTTTTCCATTCCTGTTTTCCCCGTGCAGGCTCATGCTTTCACTACACCGATGAAGACTGAAGGATCGGTCGAAAATTATGTACTTGTAAAAAAAGTTTTTTTAAATTTTTTTTCATAATATTATTTTGTATTCCTGCATGTCACCATTTTAAAACGAATAAAGAAAAGTTATAAGCTTTTATACTTTTCGTATTCCTTTTTATACATTTCCATTCATATATATATATATATATATATATGTATATATATATATATATATAACACGGAAATTATATAATTGTCGATGCAATAATTTAAAAAAAAAATCCCTCCCCTACTAACTTAATTCCCACCCTCTCTATAAAATGTATTAAGTGGATAGCTACTATCACCCCCTCTGGTTTTTGACGGTCGGGGCCCGATTCTTTTTCTTTATTAATTTCAGTATCAAAAATGTAATTGTCTAGTTTAGATGCTTGAAAATACCATAAGGTTGAAATAAATTATTGCATCGACAATTATGTAATTTCCGTGGTATATTTTTATGTTATTGCTCTGTTTACCACATTGAGCTCTCATATCCGGATTTCCTCCTGGAATTATTCCATTATAACACTATATGTATATATATATATATACGTATATATATATATATATATATATATATATATATATATATATATATATATATATATATATATATATATATAACTGCATACACATTACGTTCGTGCTGCACAAGCTTTATACATATATCAATGGTTTGCGCCAGAAACCCTGGTAGAATCATAAGAATCCGTGTATTGCATATAATCTGGATTAATCCATATACAGCAAAAGTGTGAAAAGCAGATCGTGGTCAGTAAGACGGGTAAACTTACAATTATAACATTATAGGGTTTTTCAATGGTTGTGCAGATGTGTTATGTGTATGTCTGTGAATTAGTGAATGTGTTTGTTTTTGATGTTCGCGTTTTAAGGCTTTTTTTAATACGGCGTCTCATTTGACTTTGTGGGTTGTTATTCATCCGCTTCGTAAGAAAAACGGGAAATCCGAATTGCGTGCCTTGCAAGAAGATCGAAGAATTATCTTATCGATAATCCAAAAGCAAACTTCCTTAATCCGATGCCATCTGCAATACAGAAGGTAATATTTGCGGAATGAACGAAGAAAAGAAGCTTTAGTTGCAGAAGAAAGAGAAGACGGAAACTCAACAAAAGTAGTAGTAGTAGTAGTAGTAGTAGTAGTAGTAGTAGTAGTAGTAGTAGTAGTAGTAGTAGAAGAAGAAGAAAAGAAGAAGAAGACACAATATATAGAAGGAGTGACAGGAGACGAAAACGCCTAGAAAAAGGACAACAATAACAAGGAGGGGAAAAACACGCCATGAAAAAAAAAGAATAAGATGGAAGAGGAGGAGGAGACTAGACAGATGACAGAGAGAAGAAAAAGAAGAAGAAGAAGAAGAAGAACAACAACAACAACAACAACAACAACAACAATAACAACAAGGAAGTTGAGAGAAAGAAGAAGAATTAGGAAGAGAAGGAGAAGAGAAAAAAGAAAAAGAAAAAGAAGGAGGAGAGAAAGAAGAAGGGAAAGAAGAAGGATAAAAAGGAGAAGAAGAAGAAGAAGAAGAAGAAGAAGAATAAAGGGAGAGAAATAGGAGGAGGAAAGGAAATGAAAACGTAGAAAAAATACAAGAAAAAAAGAAAACACGCCCGAAACAAGAAGAAAAAGAAGAAGAAAAGGAGAAGGAAATGTGAAATGCAAAAAAGGAAAATTAAGCAGAAACTGAAGGCATTTCAGAATAAGAATAGACTTCATGCAAACAGCAGCATCGTCGCAAAACCAGGATTCAAGATTTCTGAGAACGGCTTGGAAAAATGGTCGTAACAATATAGTTGGATACTCTGCAATCAAATTTCAAACTTTGCTGTGGCGGTCGAGATGAGCCAGAACTAGGATCGAGTGGTTTAGATAGACTTAACTTACCTAATTCCTGGAACTAGAGTATGAATAGTACGCAGAACCTGGATTTCAGAAATAACAATTGCCCAGCAGGTCAAAAGTAGATATGGGCATCAACTACGTCTAACCGGTATGCTTCGTCGTTCATAAAAATAATCAGCAGTTTTCACCAAACGGTTTAGCACTCAAAAGGCTAAGATTATTGAGTGATAGATATCAGTATTTAAATCGATGTATGAAGAGAAAAGTATACCACGTAATGAAGTTACAGTTGTAAACGCACTGTTCTCGATATCAGATGTGATGAAGAACTGGTAGCATTACATTGTTGCATTGAAAAGTAGTTGCAGTAGCAAGCGCGTTGTTTTTATCAACAAGATTTCGTTTGTTTTGTTTTTCGTCATATTAACCCTTTTCGCGTGCTTTATTATCGAATCCGGTTATTTCGGTAAAAGGTTTCATGTTTCAAGTTCTTTATTTCTTTAAATATTTATCAATGCTGGTTGGTTTGATTGCTTCGTTTTTCGGCATATTAACCCTTTTCGCGTTCTTTTATTATCGCTTTGGTTAGTTGATTCACAGAATATCAACTTTTATCGATCTATTTTATGCCGCATCTAATCATTTTTGTAAAAAAATTTCTACGTCCTGTATTTTTGTATCTTTAAATATACATTTCTGGTGTTTAATTTGGTTGTTGCGTTTTACGACATATCAACAATTTTGTGTTTCACTAGTAATAGGTTGTTGTGCTTCAAATTCTTTTATATATTCAAATATATTTTATGTTTTTTTTTGTTATTTTCCATACGAAAAATGTTAGTTCTCTATTTGCGAAAAATGATCGAATTTTATAAATGGGGAACGGAAAGACAATAACATGAATATTTGGTGCATTTTATGTCAGGAAGACGAGATATTCAGACAGCCTGATCTAGTTTCAGCAATAAATCAACAAAGGCCAGTCTTATCCTTTTGGTCTTATTTCATTTAGTCTCTATGGGGAATGGTCTGATCAAATATTTGATGGTGTATAGTAGAGAAATGAACCCAGTATAACCTCGATGCGCGAATAACTTATTTTTGGTTTTAGCTTTGTGAAAAATGATCGAGTTCTATAAACGGAAATGAAAAACAATAACAGCACATTTTTTACAAGAAGCCACTCGAAGATAAGGGTTAAAGAGTGTACAGTAGAAATTAGACAATATAGTAATCGTTAGTAATGGAAGTTCGGTAAATTTGTTAACTTACATGGAACGGTTCATCAAAAACTTGTTTACGTTAGACTTGAAGACAACCATATTGTAGTCAGCTGGAAAGAAGGAAAACGGAAGATAATTCCACAGGCGTGCAGTTCTAAGAAAAAAGCTTTGTTCATGGAATCTACGTTTAAGTTTAGGCACAGATAAAGAGTGGGGGAAATGAGTGATAGTGCTTTCTGCTAGACGGGTGTTTCTAGTGAAAGTCTGGCGAGGGGGTACCATAGATTGGAGCTCAGCCGAGCATTTTCCATATAAATAACATTTGGTGCGTTTTAGGTCAGGGTGGTAGCATCGTCAGATAACCTGCTCTGGTAGTACTAATGAATCAACAAAGACCGTCTTTCATTTTTGGTCTTATTCCATCCACACTGTTTAATATCTTTGGCCGTGTATAGTATATGAGAAAATGATTTTTAGAGTTTAGCGAAAGATTAACTGATTAAATAAGCTCGTTTTTTTTATCTGTTATAGTAATATTTATACGTTCTCCTTTGTTAAATAATTGCGTTTGGTTTTTCATTCAGTGCATTAAGGGAAATAAGTGTGTAGCAAACACTTGACCAATTCTTTCAGTTCAGACCGAAACGAAATATCTGTAGTCGGCTTTTTATAGTACACAGCTGGTTGACACGCCGTAAGTTATTCGGTGGTGAATTACGTCCCTTGCCATGTCTGTGATAATTTAAAAGGCATTTACCTGTGTGAGAATATGCTTGGTTCCGCGTATAAGACGATTGTGTAACTGTAGAAACTGAAACAAAAAATGCGGCATTAATTCTAGGTGGGTTTAACCAGCTTCCTCCGAAGGGGGAAGTTTCATGGGAGTATGAAATTCACTAGCGGTCCCCACTCGCATGTATATCCCCGTTAGGACGACGTTAGGTTTTTGCAACTCTTGCAGGGAGGTGTCGACGTCTTCCTATATACAACGCCTGGAATTCCCAAATTGGTCACCCATTTTAGTAATCACCAGGCTCAACGTTACTTAACTTCGGTGATCCGACGGGAACCGGTGTGTCAACGTGATTATGCCGTATAAGACTATGGCACGAGTTCGACCATAAGACAATATATAAGTACACTTTTCTCCGTAAAGATTTCGTTGTCTTTCTTTTGAAAAGATTCTTTAATTTTTGTTGCTATCAGTTGGGTTTAAGCGATTTTCTTTTTTACATCGTCAGCCGGGTTTTTGTTTATGGTGCCTATCTCGGTTCGTTCGTCTCAGACAAAATGTTGATTGTCTTTGCAAACTTTTCGAGGCGTTTTCTTTAAGAATGGTTTAGACTTTGTGATAGGGTGCTGATCGTTTTGTAGAGAAAAGACGAGCGAATAAAATCGTTGCAAGTGGATATCTTACCGTTCCTCGCAGACTCTTTGGTGTCGATGAAACTCAGCCGAACGTGCATTCCACTTGTCGAGGTGAATTCTACAAACGCTAAATACTTGTTCGGCACTCGGGATTCTTGACATAAATCCTAATAAGAACGGATAGGAGTGAAATTCTTTCTTTCGTCAACTTTTCTTTTTTTAAGTTTTTGGGTTATTTATTTATTTTTTTTTTACATGGGGGTCACCACTTATCAAGGCTTAGGAGCCACTTGGGGATAAGAGTTATTGTGTGTACAGTAATCACTGGGATAGTATCGTAGTAATAGTTAGTATTGGGGATTTGATAAGGGTTCATTACTTAAGGGGGCGGTTCATCAGGAATTTGTTTGTGTTAGACTTGAAGACATCCAAGTTGAACTCGGGGGGGGGGGAACAGGCAAGCGGCAGAGAGTTCCACAGCCGTGTAGTTCTGAGAAATAGTTTATGGTTTTTATATATCTATATATCTATATATATATATCTATATATATATATATATATATATATATATATGAGGTATTTCGAACGATATCAAAACATCGTTAAACTCACTACTCGTTCAAGCAGCCGCCAATAGCGTAATGGTTAGGAGCCTTGACTGCCGTACAAACGGTCGGGTTTCAATCCTGGCTTGAGGTAGTTGCCTGTCTAACCGCACTGATGAGCTGTGAAACAGCGAAACAGTACTGTATGTGGATGACTATATATATATATATATATATATATATATATATATATATATATATATATAAAGAGAGAGAGAGAGAGAGAGAGATCTTCGTTATGGAATCTTACAACGTTAGGCTTTTGCAGCTTTTGCGAGGAGGTCTAGATGGTCTCCTACAGGGAATTCCCAAATTGGTTACCAATCTGGTATTGACAAGAGTCGTTGTTGCTTAATTTCGCTGATCTTTTGATATACTCCTTCTGGATAGAGATGATGAAATCTGATTGCTTTCAATCGGCGACCATAACCACCAAGGCGCCCATGCAAATATACTGACTGATTAAATTACGAATTGGTTTGGCATATGCTGACTGAATGACTGCAGAATTAAGACTATGACCGAACAAGCTTAGTGACGAAATGGTTAATTGAAGTTTTTTTGCTTTTTTTTTTCGCTTAAACTCTACGCAATAACAAGAGAACTACTCAAGCAAATAAAATAACGTTAAAATAACGATTGAATCTTAGAAATGATAAATGGTGTACTTTGAAAATAGGAAATTTCACATGTGGTCCGTTGACCAGTTCTACTTAACTTTGTCTTCTACGTTACGTATAGCCTTGAGCTTCAATAGGGAAATAATAGGAAATAAATTAAGTTGTTGATAATTGTGCTGTGTCTTTTAGTTATGAGTATGAATGCATTCTAAACAATAAGTATCACTACAGTCTATATATCTATAAAGTGAACGTGTCTGTGTGTCTGTCTGTGTGTGTACATTTCCCTACGCAATAACTATCTCAATTTTCATTCTACAGACTCGAAATTGGATATCCAGGGTATTGAGATTTCGGAAAATATTTGTGATCCGTTTTCAGACAGAAATGTGGCTGTTAAAAGGGGTCAAAGTTCAACGATTTGTACCTTTGAGAACTCTACCAAACTCCTCCGACAATTTGGGGTCAAAACACTTGAGATTTTAGCTATAGGTTTTTTGGACATGACTCTAACTTAATAACTTGATTTGAGCCCAAAACAATAAATTTTAAAAGGTCATAATAGGGGTCAAATTTAATAAAAAAAAATTACCGCTTTTTTTTCTCAACATACACCTCCAAAAACTTGGGCAACGCCGGGCTGAAATGCTAGTTGTATATATATATATATATATATATATATATATATATATATATATATATATATATATTTAAATAATAAATATACATCTTTCTTTCGTTGGAATTTCTTAACCCATTTTATATATATATATATATATATATATATATATATATATATATATATATATATAGTAGAAATGGCAATTAATAAAAACCTGAAGAAAGTGCTCAATACTGTTGTAGAGCAAATATGCGTTTTATTTTTTATTACCATTTTTTTTTTCAGTTCAGTTACATTTTTGTTTCAGCTGCACGACCGTTTTTTTTGCCGTTATGTAGCTTCCTCAGACTATACAGAATTCTACCATGAACGAACTTTTCTGTAAAGTCTGAGGAGGCTACATAATGGCAAAAAAAAAACGGTCGTGTAGCTGAAACGACCGTTTTTTGTGCCATTATGAACAGTACTCAGGGCTCGAGCAAAGCCGGGTTGAAAAGCTTGTATATATATATATATATATATATATGTGTGTGTGTGTGTGTGTGTGTGTGTGTGTGTGTGTGTGTGTGTGTGTGCTGTTATTGTTGTTATGGT
This sequence comes from Euprymna scolopes, assembly GCF_053919585.1. Taxonomy (NCBI): domain Eukaryota; kingdom Metazoa; phylum Mollusca; class Cephalopoda; order Sepiida; family Sepiolidae; genus Euprymna; species Euprymna scolopes. Next base: position 21,730,916 of record NC_136496.1, on the reverse strand, counting down.
TTGGTGATAAATGTATTTGTATGTTAGCGTCTTGAAGTTTTATTGGTATGTGTTGGCTCCCCTATAGATTTCTGGGCAATATGAACTGGAACAAATACATTGAGGACATTGCACAGGCTGCTGCAAAAGGTAGGTTCTCTCTATCGAGCTAGAAGACTATTCATATCTTATAGTATGCTTTATATCTACACGGCCACCATTCGCTCATGCAGGGAATATCATTGCCACATCTGAGATGCTGCATCTGTCACTGGTCTTTCTCTCTTAAGTAGGGTCCAAAAAGAAGTTTGCAATCTTATTGGTCCCACTTTGTCAACTAAGCTTCAACCCCTGTCGCATCCCTGTGCCTTTTTTACAAATATTTTAATGGATGCGCTCTAATCAACTCGTTGCACTTGTGCCTCCTCGACATACATATCCTTGATAAACCCGCCTAGCAACAAAATCTCACCCCTTCACTATTGAGGTCCCTAAATGCCAGAAAGCTTTCTCCTCTAATAGATACTTTCTTTCGAACAGCTGGACTTTGGAATTCCCTTCCTGCTTCCTGCTTCACGGACTGTACTGATATGTGGAAGGTTTCCTGTAGCGTAAATTAACATTTTGTTAATCTTTCTTAGGCATTGTCTCAAATAGTAGCCTCTTACGTCCAAGTGACGATATGCCTTCTTAGGAGTGAACGTAAGTAAAAAAATAAATAAATAAAAAAGCAAACAAGACACAATTGCTTTGTTTGGATAAGAAATTTTACTTGTCCTGGGACGGGTATCCTTCTTATTTTTATTAAACATGGTTTTACGTAAAAATAAGTTTAGAGGCGATGAGGCCAATCCTTGGTAAATAATAAGTAACGATACATTTCGACATTATCTCCAGGTTTATAACTGTTTCTCACGCATGCGCAGTTGGACTAGAAAGTAAGAGGTCGGGGATATTTTTCAGGATGAATGGAGCGTGGATATTGGGGAGTACGGAGCCGGAAGAGTAATGCGACTCGTTAAATGCAATTTGTGTTTGGCCGCGCACATACACTCAGATCGCGTTATCCCACGGGGAGATGCGGAGAAACCTATGTTTTCAGATGAGATTGGAGTGGGAAGCTGAGTTAGCATGAAACCAAGTGGTGCGTGCGGTATGTGCGGGCGATCCCGGTTAAGGTTGCCATATAGGATTAGGTGGATTAATGCGAAAAGTGATTTTTCATGTCGTCAAGGTCGAAATGTAGACCTTCCTCAATTCTATCCGAAAAGTATTTCAATTCTATTTAGTTCTCTCGGTGCTATTTGTCTCTTACTCTACCTCTCACACACACACACACACACACACACACTCACACACACACACAACACACAACACACACACGCGCGCGCGCGTGTGCGCGCACACACACACACACACATATATATATATATATATATATATATATATATATATATATATATATATATATTATGTCGGCCCCTTTAAGAAACCTGTTTCTTATCGTGGAGCATTTTCATTTAAAATAAGTCGGTCGACTTAGCTCATGTGTGCAAATCTTCATATAGTGATTAGATCACTCTGACTGACGTTAAAAGCATTACTAAAAAGAATAAATGTTTAAATCTCAACTTTATTTCTCGCAGTTGACGGTAACTGAACGAATTGGGTCCCTGCTAATGAACCTAGACATGACTTCGGTTGGCTGGTTAAAATCTCTTGACTGGTATTAACCGTGACACCCTTAACTTCTGATTCCCGAAAGGACGGAACCTTAGTGTCTGTAGGTATTTAATAATTTTAGTAAATAATTATATGTATATATATGTCTGTATCTGTGCGCGTGTGTGTTTTCTGAAACATGGTTATTTATCAGCTATTTGTCTAGTGTTATTTTTCTGTATGTATATATATGCATATGCATAAGCATATATGTGTGCCTCTATGTATGTATTTTTGCATGTGTGTGTACATGTTTGCGTGCATTCTGTGTCTATGCATGTATGTGTGCATCCATGTGTTTATTTTTATGTATGTGGGGTGGATAGTGATCCTGTAAGCTGTGGTGAAGGCAACCCCTCTAGGAGAAGCAAATCTCTGATTTAAAAAGCCATAAAGCGGGAGACCAGTACCCGCATTAAGCTGGTCTGCAGTTTAAATTGTTGCTTGCTATCTTGCTCTTGCTTGTTGCTGGATCTCAACATTTTTAACCGAGAGAGAGATTTAGTTATCGTACAAAGCTAAATCTCTGTAACATCATATTGTATAGATACTCCCTCAGGCATTTGTCTATAAAAAAATAGTCCTATAGCAATGGAAAAGTTGTGACGCCTGTAGGCTTGAAATGCTGGAAGCACGTAATAATTGATCTGCCATCATTATATATATCCGTGTGTGTATTTACGTATATGTATACGCATGTTTATATATGTACATGTGTATGTATATGTATATATATATATGTGTGTGTATATGTATGTATATATATTTATGTGTGTTTGTATGTATATATGTATATATATGTTTGTGTGTGTATGTATATGTATATGTATATATGCATATGTGTATGTTTCTATATAAATACATAGATATGTGTGTATATGTATATGTAGGTATATGTATGTGTATGTATATGTGCATATATGCGTACGTATTTGTATGTGTATATGTATATGTGTGTTTGTATTTGTATATGTGTGTATATATGCGTATGTATTTGTGTATGCATGCATGTGTGTATATGTATTATGTATTGTGTATGTATGTATATATGTGTGCATGTTTATGGATATATGTGTGTATGTGTGTATATGTGTATGTATACATATATGTATGTATAGCAATGACCGTCTTCAGTGCCATGTCTGCTTGAGTGTGTGAATTCGCCGATACCACTAAAAAAAATTCGAATGGAAAATAATAAGACAAGCTACCACGTGTAGGGACCTAGACGACCCATGTAGATTACGCCTTCATGAAAAATTTGCTATCCTGTACTTCAAAGAACCCCAACATCTATTAAACTGTAGAAGAGAAATAGCAAACAACTGTGTTCACAAGATAAAATTTACTCTAGGATAGCGATACAAAATAGTTTTAAAACTAACAAAAACAATAGAAAATAAACAAATAAATAAATTAAATAAACATGAATATACATAAACGATCACACATATATGTATATATATGCATATATATGTGCATATATGTATTTACATATATATATATATATATATATATTTATATATAAACGAACATAAAAACCCTAACCTAGATTTAAAACAGATCAAGAAACTAGATATCCAGGCTAAATAGAGTATACACAAATGAACAGGTCAACCAGAGGTCGAATAGGCCTTTGTCAGATAAGTGCATGCTCATTGGCTGATGGGAAGGGCGCGGTGGATACTATAAAGCTGATTGGCTAACTAAAATCTCAATAGAAGATGCGTATATAAAAACGACAAACAGCCACAAAATTCGCGCATAAGCCTGAAGCGTCCTAGAGTGGATGAAACGCGATATATTCAGTGTAGCTTAATCGCCATATATATTTTATAACTTACTATATATATATATATATATATATATATATATATATATATATATATATATATATATATATATATATAAGAGGTTGTTATGTCTCTATATCTTTCGATCTATATACCCAACGTATTTTTTATCTACGGATTTGAAATTTGGTATATAGGGTATTTAGACAAGTGGAAAACTTTTTAATTTTCGTCAAGAATATGTGTGTATATATGCGTATGTATTTGTGTATGTATGCAAAAGGGTTAGATTGAAAAATTGTATGGGTAGTCATCGGACATTTATCTGTTTTTCAACTTTTACGACTGAACATGCGCAAATCGTTCACATGACAGCTTTATTATGTTAACGATAAGCATGTTTGAAAACACTTTTTAAATATCGTGATAAACTGGCCCAAGAATTACCGTACCTGACTCACTGTCTTTATTTTTTTGGATTTTGATTTCAGCTCGAATTTTATATTTTGCTTGCAAGGAGTGAACTGTTTAGAAAAAACTCTCATGCACATGTCTCAGTTATATATTTCGAATCCTGAGTTCGGATGTGTCTCACTGATGAGCCCAAATGAGGGCGAAACTCGAGTCTTGGACTTCCGGTTCGTTGCCTGTCATAACTCTTGTGGGCTGCGACGTTGTTTGGCAGTGGAAATGATTTGATAATCGCTTACATTTTGAAAATTATATCACTAATTGCTCGCTAGGTTAGCCTTGCTGGATGGCATCGTCCTTACGAGTTGAAATTCCTACTTGTGAGACATCGGCTGGGGGTTATTAACTGGTTGGATGACCGCGTCCCTTGTCGAGACAAAGTAGGTTCATTTCATAGTCGGAGTTCGGCGCGGTTTGCTTGATCTGTGTTACTTAAGAGAACTTCTTGTGTGCAAAGCGTTTGCTCAGTTGGCAGAGTTTGTGCCTCGCATGCAACAGGCTCGGGGTTCGAATCCTGAGTTCGGATGTGTAAAACTTATGTGTCCAAATGAGGGCGAAACTCGAGTCTTAGATTTCCGGTTCGTTGACTGTCATGGCTCTTGTGGACTGCGGCGTTATTTGGCTGTGGAAATTATTATTATATATATATATATATATATATATATATATATATATATATATATATATATATATAAGTTAGAAAAGCATTTAATCCGAGGCATGAAAATTGTTAAACAAAATGTTTTTACAGTAGGCTTTAAAAATAAAGGTACAAGATTCAATTTGAAATGTATTTATCTTCAAAGTGCACTTTTATACATTTTACAAAGTAAGGTATAAAAATTTAATTTAAATTGAGTCAAAAAAATTACCTTGGATTTCTTTTATACAATGTACATTCTGTTGCACTGTTTAAAAAATCATTGAAAATTTTATATCAATATCATTAATTGCTAAATGAAAGATGTTTTCAAAATGCAACAAAATGTACATTACATAAAATAAATCCAAGGTAAAGCGGGATTGAAAATTTCTACCACTCGGCGCGGTACATGCAGCGCCTGGCTTTCCCAAATGGTCACCCATCTTGTATTTCCCAGCTCATCGTTGCTTAACTTCGGTGATCCGACGAGAACCGGTATGGACGTTATTTCGCCGTATATTAGAGAACTAATTAAAACTAGTGTAAGAGAGAATGCGATGAATACACAAATTGAAATGAACGACTTTCGTCTTGAAGACACGCAATGATTTTATAAGGCATTTTGTCTGACCTTCACTCCTGACCTGAAAAGAACCCCATCCATCAAATTCGTTGTCAAGGTCGCTGGTAAAATGGTTGGATAATTATACCGCTCCAGTAGATATCTCACTGCTGATATAATCCTCTACCTGTATAAGACCAAAGTACGTCCTGTAATGGGTTGCTGTTTTCACATCTGGGCAAAAGCGTCTTGGAGCACGCTATCCTGCATTGACAGAGTTCAAATCGACTTCGTAACTCGTAGGTGATGCCCTTTTCTCTTCTATGCAACCTCTTTCCCACAGAAGAGACGTTGTAAGCTTCTCTCTGCTCTATCTCTATGTCGTTATTTCCATGGTAATTGCGCGTCTGAACTCCAATCTATGATTCCCTCCTTGACCAATCTTTCACAAACACATTGGTATAGCCAAAATCACTATCAATAATTTTCCCCGATTCTCTATCGGTACCTAAGCCTAAACATCGATTCCGTAAACAATGCATTTTTCCTAGAACTGCCCGCCTGTGGAACCCTGTTCCACTTGTCTGCTTATCAGCTCGCTACAATATTGTTGTCTTCAAGTCCAACGTAAACAAGTTCTTGTAGAACAGTCCACTTAAATAGTTTAATTATACCAAATTTTCATTACTAACGATCATTGCGCTAATATGCTAATGGCTACCGTACACACTTTCGGCCCTTGATAAGTGGTGACCAAATTTGCATACAATAATAAAATATCAGAAGAAAACGGATATATTCCTATGTATTTTATAGTATTATCTATATATGAACAGAAGTCTTTATGAAACAAGTATGACTAACTCAGTTTTAGTTTAATATATAAGTGCGTGCGTGTGTTCATGAATGAGGTCGTGACATAAAATGATAGTTTAGAATAAAAACAATATAGCTATAAAAAATACGCTTCTAGCAAAAATGTTATTTGCGTCAATTGTGTTGCTTTCAGTCAAACGAGCAACAATGCGAGGAAACCAATATGAAGGTCGTTTAGTCGGACGTTCTCTTTCTTTCTTTCCTTTCCCACCTCTCTCTGTCTCTGTCTGTCTGTCTGTCTGTCTCTCTCTCTCTCTCTCTCTCTCTCTATCTCTGTTTATACATCTCTATGTCTTTCTTTCCTACTATCTAATCTAACTATCTATATGTTTATCTTATGAACACAATCTAAGAGTTGTATATCTAAAAGAAATTTCATTTTTTGCTCTCTGCTCTCATACTTTTATCTCTCTCCTTCTCTCTCTCTCTCTCTCTCTCTCTCTCTCTATATATATATATATATATATATATATATATATATATATATATATAAAATAAAATTATTGCGTAGGAAAATGTACAGACACACAAATAGACACATTCACTTTTTGAGATATCTAGATATCTAGATAGATAGATAGATAGATAGATAGATAGATAGATAGATAGATAGATAGATAATTCGTTCATTGGTATTTCTGCAGTTTAAATACCGTTTTTCTGTGAGTCTCGCTCGGCAACGCCCAGCGAACGACAAAAACCTCCGAATTATATAGAGTGGTCAAAAAAGAAAGGCGAGTTATCTGCCGGGCAAAAATTGGAAAAAGACGAACCATTATCGGAAGCTGTTCTTAACACGAAAAGGTGGTGAGTGTTTATTCGAGAAGTCCTTCTTAACAAAGGGGTGTTGGTAATCTTTATACTACGCTGGGTTATGGCATATAAAAACACTTCTTTAAAGACTGCTTAAACGTATTAGGCAAAAAAGAAGTAAATTATCATTTATGTATTGTTAAACGACGCCGGGTTACGTCCTAAAATAAATGCGAAGTAATAATTCATACAGAAACAACCCCCAAATATGTGTTCGCTAAATGTCACTAGGGGAACTCAAATCCTGCCGTAAATGAACAAACGGTGCAGTTTCAGGCCTTAACATATGTAGAATTATAGTTCTGCACCATGCAAAAAAGAATCATTTGTCCCCTGCCTCATTTAACCCCAAAGGTCCCCAAGGCCTTAACATATTTAAATTTGAGTTCAGCACGATACAAAACTGCTAAATAGACATACACAGAAAATTTTGGTCAAATATGATAAAATAGCCCCAAAAATGGAGTGTTTTTATTCTCCCTAAAAGAGACCCTCAGGCACAGCCAAGAATTATCGTGAAGTATAGACCAACAAAATTATACAAAAATCAGTTAGTTACAACTTTTCAGAAAGTTTTATAAAAATCTAAAGCACAAAATGTTCAATTTTAGCCATTTTAACACGAAAGGTACCCCTAGGGTGGCAACCGGAGTTTTAGCCGGAAAATCCATTCTGTGACTTTTTTTACTCATATCATGTTTAACGTTTGTGCAAAATTTCAACAAATTTCAAGGCGTAATGATTGAGAAGAGTGCGGACAGACAAACACCTCCGCTCCCTACTTTACCTATCCATGATCACAGAACTAGGTACTACTTGCTCTCCCACGCTGGGCACACACAGCTCGAACGCATTGTCCGCTGATATACTACATATAAATACCTACCAGCGCTACTCGCACTTATGCTTACATAGCAGTCCTGATAATGTTTTCCTCAGATGACGAAAAGCAACACCGCAAACAACTTTCGATGTACACACTGAAAGATCATAATAAATAACAAATGTCTACACGGGAAGTCTATGTTGTCTTTTAAAACGTCTGCTTGCATGAAAGAACGCTGCATGAAAACACACAATGTACATATATATCTCCTATTTGACTTCGCCCCCTTCATTGCTCTAATTACTATTTTTACGAAGATAGGTTTTCATGACAACCAGATCATCGCCTTCCCCTACTCTACAGTCTTGAATTGCTTTGAGGTCGGGTCAATACTCTCTCTCTCTCTCTCTCTCTCTCTCTCTCTCTCTCTCTCTCTCTCTCTCTCTCTCTCTATCTCTCTCTATCTCTCTCTCCCACACACACACACACACACACACACACACACACACACACACCTTTGAATGAACTTAATCCACTGCGTGATAACTTTTTCCACTTATTCTTCAAATCGCTTTCTTTTTGGATAACCTCACAGACTTAACTTCTTCATCTGTGCCTAACTACAAAGATATTTACTTTTGAGACCATTTATAATCTTTAATAACATGCATTTGGACCACTATAAAAATGGATATTTTATTTCTACCACTTTCTTGGATTCACCGGATTTGGACTAAACAACCATAGGAACACACTCTTACGTGAAACCAATTTCTTTTTTTTTTACTCCACTCCGTCTGTTTCATTATTCGACATTTTATTTGCACGCTAGTATGATCCTTTTCGTATTAAGTTTCTTTAAATATTTTACAGGCAAAATTTTTTTATGCATTTTGCTTACTCCTCCTATTTGAGGAGAAGGAAAGTATTTGTTCGAAAATCTGTGGATTTAGGATTTTAACCTATAGTTGAGTTTCTTTTCCGAATATATATATATATATACATATATATATACATACGTATACATATATATGTGTGTATATATATATGTATATATATATACATATATATATATTTATATATATATATACATATATATACATATATATATATATATGTATATATATGTATATATATGTATATATATATATATATTTAGTAATGTGATTGATAATTTAAAAATCAAATTACAATTAAATTAAAAATCTGTTTCATAAGAAGGAACAACAACAAAATAAATTATTTATACGATCGTTTCGGAAAACAGTGTTTTTATTGTGGTAGACATCAAGTTACGGACAATAATTGTTACATATAGTTTTTTAATAAACAAGGTTTCCTCATCAGCAAATTGTAAAGGGTTTTTATTAAAGTTAAAAGACACCATGAATAAACCTAGCATTAAAAGTAAGGCAGATGTATATCAAATCTGTTGCCAATGTCGCTGGAAAAATCGTTGGATCATTCTACCGCTCCAGAAGGTATCTCACTCTCAATACAATCCCTTACTTTTTCTAAAAAGGGTAATAATTATCCAAAAATATGGCCATGGTAGCAACATGATATATATATATATATATATATATATGTATATATATATGTATATATACATATATACATATATATATATATATATATATATATATATATATATATATATATATATAGGTTTAATAAAATGTGTTGTGTAATGATTTAGCACACATTTTTTTATTCGGAAAGGGAACACGAACCAAAGTGAAAATCCTGAATCAACAGAGTTTCCAAAAATAATTATTTTCAGAGTGGACAAAATGCATATATATATATATATTTATATATATATATTTATATATATATATATATATATATATATATATATATATATATATATATATATATTGGATCTAATACTAATCTTAGTGTAAAATATAAGTTTCTTAATCTGTCACACCTTCTTGACTTCGGAACATTTTCGTTGCCATGTCTGGGTTAAATTTGAAATCGAAATTTCCTAACTGTCTCCTAAGTTTTTAATAAGTGTATCTGTCATGTTGCATTTTTTTAATTTTTAATAGTCTTGCATCGATTCTTCCAGCTTAATTTTAACGTAAGCGTTGCCTTTATTTGTCATGCTTAAGTCGAAAATTGCAGTGCAATTAGTCCGTAGTACTAATGTTAAATAGTAATTGATTCGTATGTGATGTTTAAATTTAAAATTGTAGTTTTCTTCGTTTCTATCGCTTAAGTTTAAAATAGGAATTTTTGGTTTGTCGCGCTTAAGTTTTAAAAAGGAATAGTTTTATTTATTATACTTACATTTTGAATTAGAATATTTTAATCTTTAATGCTTATATTTCAAATTGGTGTTTTAGGTATCTTATGCTTATGGTTGAACTAGCATATTTTTCTGTCATGCGTAATGTTAAAATGGCAGTTTTTTTGTTTGTTTCGCGTAAGTTGTAAGTAGCTCTTTCATAGGTTTGTCACTCTTAAGTATGAAATCACCAGGACTCATTTTAGGGAAAATTCGATATATTGTTCGTTAGTTTTTTGTTTTTTTTTTTTTGTTTTTGTTTGTTTTGTTTTTGCTTGTTTGTTTTTTGTTTTTTGTTTGTTTTTTGTTTTTTCCTTTTCAATATATTCTGTAGTTTTGGGTTTTTTTTGTTTTCTTTTTGGTTGTTTGTTTTTTGGGGGGATTTTTCTCCAAGAAAATGTTAACAGTCTCAACTACATACACTCGTGAGCAAAAAAAAAATGGGCCAAACAAATTTTATACATTTTATTGCACTAAATACTATATTGAACAAAGAAATTAATTACACAGAACAAGACATTTACTTTAATAAACGCTTAGGATGGAATCCCATTCCCTTTTGATTTCTTTAAAAAATCAGTCTTTTTGGACATGCTCTCAACCAACGTGGAACACTGTGAAGAGGAGATGCTATTTCATTCACTTTGCACAGCTTGTCATTGTTCGAAAAAGTTCTTCCATCCAATGCACGAGATATTATGGACCAAATATTCTCGATTGGGTTTAAATCGGGGCTTTGACCTAGTCAAAATATCACATTAATTGAATTATCAGAAAACCATTTTTTGTGACTTTAGCAGTGTCTACAGGGGCAGTGTCATGTTGAAAAATAATTTTCTGAGATATTCCCAGCTTTTGGATACTTGCTAATAGTCATGTGTCTAATATTCGAATGTATTCCTTTGCATTGATTGACTTCTCACATCTAATAAGTTCCTCAACTCCTGCAGCAGCAAAAGTTCCTCATATCATTATCCCTCCATTCCGGTGTTTAACTGTCGTTTTTATGCAACTTGGTGAACATTTTTCTCCAGTTCTTCGATTGCACAATTCGGGAGCATCAGGAGCATCAATAACAAGACAAAATCATTCCTGAACCAGTCTGTATCTTTCTTGCCATAATACGAGAAAAATCTCTTTCTATCATTGATGTTCTTTTTAGATAAAAAAAATGGCTTCTTTGCACATCTTTTAGAAGAAAATCACATTTCTTTCATTCGTCTAGATATTGTATGTCTAGAAAGAGAATTTCCAGCCCCTGTTTGGAATTCTTTGCTATAGTCAACATAAGTTTTCTTTCAATCCTTCAAAACACTTAATTTAAGCCTGTGATCGCCCTTTAAAGTGAATGCTCTAGGGCAACCAGATCCAAATTTCCATTTTTACAAGCGTTCTACTTCGAACCTTTGACAAATTCGCTTCACTACAGAAAGAGATGTTTTCAAATTTTCTTTTCTTAAAATATCAAAAATCTGCTTGTAAGTCATTTTGGACTGCGTTAATCCTACAATTCGGTTTTTATATCCTCGCCAAGATGCGGTCTTACCATTTTTAGGATTAACTTTTCCACTTAATATTATATGCTATAATAATAATAATGATCTGCAAAATAGAAATTTTCAGTTAAAATTAACAAAAGTTCATGGAAAAATATTGAAAAATCGATGTCTTCCTTCTTTCACTCTTGGCTCATTTTTTTTTTTGTTTTGTTTTTTTGCGCATGAGTGTATATCTCGAAATTAACCACTTTTTTCTAAACCACCGTTGTCGCTCCTCCATTTTTGTTCTCTCTCTCTCTCTCTCTCTCTCTCTCTCTCTCTCTCTCTCTCTCTCTCTCTCTCTTTCTCTAATGCGTTTATGCACATCGCCAATAGTTCCAATTCAATCCATCTATGATGCATCGAATACCCTCGGCTACTCGTATTATCTTCCGCAATTCTCTTTCTCATGTCATAGTTTCTCTCATCAGCAATCGGCAGGACACCTCATTAAAACATTGAAACTGTAGAAGAGAGGCGAGGGGCGTTTTTCCCGTCATTACGTGACTCTAGCGTATAATAAAATATCGCTTACAGGTTCGTTGCTAAGTAGTTTTCAATGTCTGATTCAAGAAGATATATGCAAATTACACCTACACCACACACACACACATATATTTACACACACATATATTTACACACACATATATTTACACACACACATTCACACACACACACACACACACACATATATATATATATATATATATATATATATATATATATATATATGTGTGTGTGACTTACACCGACACACACACATATTAAATAAATATTAATAATTTTATACCTACAGACACTAATGTTTCACTCTTACGCACTTATCAGTGTAAATAATAATAATTACTATAATTACGGAGATTCAATCTCACGCAACAATGCGTCAAATGCAGATAGATGGAGCGAACTGCCGACCCCAAGTCGAACTGTAATTCGATCGTGACAATATTTCAGAAGTATATTTTATTTACTCAGAGAGATATGGCTTTCATAAGTTCCCCCTAACCAATATTACAGGTTATAAATATGTAAACCTTGATACATAAACTTATAAGATTGATAGAAAGAATGAAAATATAAAGAATAAAAATAAATAAATAAACAAAATAGAAAAATAACACTTTTTCTCTGATTCGAATCACACTATTCCTTATGTATATATATATGAATGTCTACGTGTGTGTGTGTGTGTGTGTGTGCGTCTGTCTGTGTGTGTCTGTGTGTGTGTCTTTGTGTTTGTATGTGTGTGTATGTGTGTGTGTATGTGTGTCTGTCTGTCTGTGTGTCTGTCTGTCTGTGTGCATGTGTCCGTGTGTGTGTCTGTATGCGTGTGTCTTTATGCGTGTGTCTGTGTGTGTGGGTGTCTGCGTGTGTCTGTGTGTGTGTGTGTCTAGTAAGGAATAGGCTCCTATATGATTGACTATTTAAAAAAAACTGATTACATATAATGATAGAAGATGTATCGAGACACAGGAATGGGTATGTTTGATCTGGCAGAATGGTGGTTCATTAAAATTGCGGGGTCTGCGTTCGCGCCTGGTCCACAAGTATGGAAATAAAAGATTTAAAAATTTTAAAAAAAGTTTACAAGATTTTTTGATATAGATGTACATAATAATACTTTGATAAGTATGTTTTAACTTAAATAGGGATGGTATAATAAAATTGTGGGGTCTGCGTTTGCGCCTGGCCTCCATAGAATAGAAATAGGCACAAACTTTAATAAAGACTTTTCATATCTATCTGCGTAAGTATACTTTGATAATTATGTTTCAGTTTGAAGAAATATGGTATAATAAAAGTAGGGGGTGTTCGTTCGCGCCTGACCTCCATAAAGTTTAACAAGGCTTTTTAATATAGATACACAGAATACTGTGATAAGTGTTTAATGTGAACATGTATGGTATAATAAATTATGGGGTTTATCTATTTTCTTTTTACTTTCATCATATTTTGCTTTGGTTTTGATACCCCCAAATTCGAAGCTATCTCTTTACAACCCTTCCTTTTCATAACTTATCATACTTTCATAAATCAGAGTCGACTTTCTTTAGGCTGTTTTTGACCCCAGTCAACGACGGGTACTTTTGCTAGTATATATATATATATATATATATATATATATATATATATATATATATATATATATATATATATAATATCAAAAGTCCACATATGCTTCTGGGATAGTGATTTAAAGGTTATGAGGGGTTTTGAAGCATGAAAAACGATGTTACTTTTTGTATTTAATATTTTTATTATTTTTTAATATTTCAAGCGGACCTCCGCTCTTGGTCAAAAAAAGTATTGAAATGAAAAAGATAAAGAAAACCGTTGAAAGAACTGGAAATTTGTAGTATGGACAGCGTTCATTCCTAGCAATCATGTTCGAAAAAGTTCACGTTAATTATTTTAGCCGTTTGATGGAGAAGATTGTGATTTTAAATATTTTTTAATGTTGCAACGTAAAAGCGTTTAATTCAAACGGCAAAAAATGAGACGCAATCGATTTCAATATGTATAATGGAATAGAAATGAAATTGTTAAACGGTAAAAATAATGTAATTAATAGTTATGAATAATAGCATGCACCCCCCTCCCCCATTGTTTCATCACCGTTCCCCCCAATAAAAAAGTGATATCAAAGGGTCGAGAAGGGTCAATAAAGACTTAAAGACCGAGGAGCGAACGCCAAGCACACTTCGGCTGGACAAGCGCAAAGAGAACTGGGACCTTCGGGAGGCTGAGTGCCACTCAAATTCCAGTATAAACCAATAGCCATTACCAGCTAGAAATCAATGGTAAGCGGCTGTTGCGATTACGCAAATTCATTTGCAAATGCTATCGAAGGAGGTGGAGAGAGCTGGACGTCCGGGGAGGCTTGTTGTCACTCAGCTTCCAGAGAACACCACACGTTTCCAATCAGATCGTTTGTTGACTTATGTGAATGCTCCATGTGAACCAATAATAATAATAATAATAATAATAATAATAATAATAATAATAATAATAATAAAACTACTAAAGAGGGCAGAGTAAGGGACAATGTCGGCTTTTTTAATGGTGAGTAAATTCCGTCTCTTCCTCAATAAAGATGGGACGAACATAGATAAATAAATAAATAAATAAATAATAATAATAATAATAATAATAATAATAATAATAATAATAATAATAATAATATCAATAAAATTAATATTAGTTAATAATTAAATGAGAATACAAATAGTCTTGGTCCTGAAGGAAAATTGTCTCAGTCCCGAAGGAATTCTTATACATAGACCGAGGATAATATCAGAGCAGGTACTTAAATGCATGTGCTTTTTGTTCCAAAGTCACTCTGTGTGTATTGATAATAATGAAAATATCTATAAAATAATAATGATAAAAATAATAATAATAATAATAATAATATTTATATTTAAACCATAGACCAATAGTAGTTTTTACATAAAAATAACATGTGCAGAAGAGCACATATATATATACATATATATGCATGCACAATTAACACCCATATATACGCATACATACCAATACACAGTCATATTCAACGACCATATGTATATAATATATGCACCCCCATACATATAATGCATATATAAATAATCATATGCATAAACAGACATGTACGTATGCACACACATGCATGCACATATATGCATACACATGTATATGCATACAATGACATGTACAGGTTCAGGCATGCACATGTGCACCCTTACGCATACATACATGCATGCACACATACCCATATGCGCACATGTACACACATACCATATATACACATAAACACATACACATAAATATATATATGCATATACATACATATAAAATATACAAATACACATACACATAAGTACACATATATACATATGCAAATATATAAGCATAAAACAAAATACAAGAACATGTAAGGCAGCACAAAGATGTGCACATCAACATAATTATGGACAGGAATGTACGCGTACATGCATATATATACACACACACACACATATATATATATGCACACACACACACATATATATAAAAACAATATATAACCATATATATAAAGATATATGAATACATATCCCCATTTAAACACATACCTACATAGTCGCATATGCACATACTGATATAATCAAACACAAAAATCAATTACTATTTAAAGACATGTATAAAATAAAGTGAGTGAATAAGCAGGGATATGAAGGTAACGATGTAAACATAGATGTAAACATATACATATATAGGAAAATGGTGCAGATAGAAGGTTAGGTATAACGAAAATAATAATAATAATAATAATAATAATAATAATAATAATAATAATAATAAAGATAAATAAAGTACTAATAAGAATAACAAGAGAATAATGCTATAAAACGAAAAGATGTAATATCCATATTGAAATCAATATTGAACAAGAACAGGTGCATACATACGTATAAGTATATATGTATGAGTAGGTGACTGTGTTACTTAATTATTTTTTAAGTATTTGTAGAATTTAAGTTGGCCAAGGTCTCTGTTAAGACCTGTCTTATGAGTGTTTAGTCAGATGACCCATTGTATTTCTTTTGTTTTTCGTATTTTTGTTGATGGGAAATTTGAGTCTATTAGGAGGCATCTAATATTGTCTATAGTGTGTCCAGGTAAATTGAAGTGGTTTGCTAGTGGGGTGGGGGATTTTTGTCTTATGATTGTTTAGGCGGATTCGAAAACGTATCAGTGTTTCGCCAATATGTCCTCCATTGTTGCAAATGGAGCAGCATATGTAATATATCACATTAGAACTGTCACATGTTAGACGCAGCGGTTTTATGTGAGTTTTACATTCAGGTATATTGAATAGTGGTGTGGTATTTAAGTGTATCCATATAAGGCATCGCGGTTTATTGCATCTATAATTGCTATTTTGTTGTGTGTCCTGTGTGTGTTTGCGGTTGAGTGTTGCTGAAAGATTGGGTGGTTGTTTGATCGCATTAATTGGTGAAAGGTAAAATATAGATTTAATAGTGGGGTTATTTTTTAGGTTGTTGTAAATTTATTTTTAGGTGCGTAGTAATTTTATGCATGTGTTGGCCGTGGTTGAAAACCATGGGGATGCGTTTGTTAATGTTTTTCTGTTTGTACTGGAGAAGACAGGATCTGTCAATTTTATTAGTTTTTTTATGGCTTGTTTCATATACTTAATTGATTAATTTATTATTGATTAATTTTTGCGTATATATATTCGGACGGCAAAAAGAAAGTCCGCATTTGCAATTTTTTCAAAAACAGTAAATTGAAGCTAAATTTAATGTAACTGTTTAATGTAACTGTTTAAACAAAATATACTTCATTTGATTGGCCTTCATTTGATTGGCCTTTTATTCTTCTATAATTTTACCTGTTCATATTTGGCTAATCAAATGAGGTCTAGGTTGTTTAAACAATTACATTAAATTTTGCTTAAATTTGCAGTTTTTGAAAATGTTAAAAATACGGACTTTCTTTTTGCCGGCATTGCATATATAAATGCATTCAATTATGATATAAAAGTCAACTTCTGTGTGTGAGTTCTTTATATATGACTTTTAGTTTCGGAGGAGATAACGTTTGAAAATATAGAGACAGACAAACGTATAGAAACACAGTCAGTTATATATATATATATATATATATATATATATCTACATATATATATATTTACATATATATATTTACATATATATATATATATATATATATATATATATATATATATATATATATATAAGTTTCGTGGTTAAATTTTAAATTCGGAAAAAACAACATATAGAGACATATATTCGATTTAAGAATTTATTGCTTGACAAAAAGGAATATATTTCCTTAATCCATGGATTTTCAACAATGGCTCATATCATCAGCGGGAATATATATGTTGTTTTGTCAGAATTTAAAATTTGACCGCGAAACTTATATATTGCTCTATTCTTAAATATTGAGCGTTGCCTTTTTGGCTAGGATCTCCTTGAAAGTATGATTTGACGTAATATCTATCAGGATGTTTCATCTGAATTCTATCAGTGTCTTCTCTCGCTTATATATATATATATATATATATATATATATATATATATATATATATATATATATATATATATTCCTCGTGGAATAATCAGTGTGAATATAACTGTTAACGACAGTCGTAGGATTTGAATCGCTGAACAAGAGTCATCATTTCGAACGCCCTAAAATGCTGTAGATGATTATAGAATTAAATTATATTCATATGTCAAACTATAGTCAATCAGTTTCTATTATTATTCGTTAAAGTTTTCTATTGTCGTTTCTATTCTTACTCAGTAAATGCTCTGAACACAAAAGGGGACTAAAATAAGTATTTAATAATAAATATTTAATTATTAATTAAACATTTAATCCTTGCGAATTAATCAGTGCAGTTAACCGTTCAAGACAGTCGCACTAACAGTCCATTTCTTTCTATTGCATGTGTTTTTTTTTTCGCAATACATAGAAACGAACTGGCTACCACCTACTACAGAATTCGAGTAATTACTGCATTGCAAGGTAAGTGCATTTAATTTTAAATTGCAGATAAGGCCAACTTGAAATATATATATATATATATATATATATATATATATAGTAAGTTATAAAATGCATATGGCGATAAGCTACACTGAATATTCCGCGTTTCATCCACTTGAGGATTCTTCAGGATTATACGCGAATTCTGTGGTTGTTTTTCGTTTTTATATGCTCCTCTTCTATTGAAATTTTAGTTAGCCAATCAGCTTACTAGTATCCACTGCACCCTTCCTATCAGCCAATGAGAATGCATTTATCGGACAAAGGCCTATTTGACCTCTGGTTGACCTGTTCCCTTGTGTGTGCTTTATTTAGCCTGGATATTTTGCTTATTGATCTGTTTTAAATATAGGTTAGTGTTTTTTTATGTTAGTTTATATATAAATATATATATGTGTACACACATATATATGCACATATATGTACATATATATACATACATATATGTGTGATCGTTTATGTATATTCATGTTTATTTAATTTATTTATTTGTTTATTTTCTATTGTTTTTGTTTGTTTTGAAACTATTTTGTATCGCTATCCTAAAGTAAATTTTATCTTGTGAACACAGTTGTTTGCTATTTCCCTTCTACAGTTTAATAGATGTTGGGGTTCTTTAAAGACCATAACAAATTAACTGGAAAAATTCCATTTGTGCGCTGTGGAACTTTTAATACATTGTTTTGTTATTTTTCACACGCTGATGAGGCTCAAGTTGTGCAAATTATAATTTGATGAACTGTTATCTATATATATATATATATATATATATATATATATATATATATATATATATATATATATATATATAAGCGAAAATGTATGTGTGTTTGTGTGTCTGCTAAACACTTTCGACTGAAGAACAAAAATTAACAAATTTGGTCTCATATGAAAGCTCCACCTTCGGGACGACAAATATCGAAAAATTAGCCCAAAGTGACCATTAGAAGTGCGTCAAGTGATCGATTTTCTGCAGGGGAGGGGGCCAAAAAAAGTGACATTTTAATGTTAAACATTACATATTTTTAAATTGATTTATAACTGCCCCAAAAAATACGGCCGCCAACTCTTCTACATAAAGTATACACGTGGCCGTTTATTTTAGGTCAACTTGTATTTAAAACCCGCTGAGTCATGTCACGTGATCTTGACGTCAGCAAGATCTAATGACGGTCTGAATTTACAATTTAAAAATGTTGTTATCGGTAAAAAAAATTAATTAAAGCTAAATTATGATTTTCTACGCTATGGCAACCTTACCAAAGTTATTACCACATTCAAAATAGTATGATAGGATTGTTAAACGAAAAATAAAGCCAAGCCAAACATGTGAAGTAAAAAAAAAAATACGCTTACAAAAAATATTAACGATCGAAGTTTTTTTTTTAAATAAAAACAGCCAGACGCCATTTTCCAGTCTTTAGAGTAAGGCAGACGAAGTGAGAGAGCGAGAGAGTGAGAGAGAGTGAGAGAGAAAGACGCAAACAGAGAGAGAGAGATGTCTAGACAGAAAACGAGAAAAACGTTAACTTTTTCACCCCGAAATCGACAATTTTCGACAGGGGGGAGGGTCAACAACGCATGCGACAGATGACGTCATGACGTCGTGACTTGATTTACTTTAAATAGTTGATAAACCAAAGACGTCGCTTTAGCTCAGGTATTTAAGGCCTTGGTTCATTATCTAAACGTTTTGGGTTCGAATCGCGGTGTGAGATTTTTTTTTCTTTTCGATTTTTTTAATTTAAATATTGAACCCTCTATTATTTGAGCCATTTTTCCGTAACGTTCGTTTTTTCTGTTTTAATCGTTCGTTTGCCTTATGTTATTTTTATTTTTTGTGTTTACCTCCCCCCCGCTTAATTAAAACGTTGTTTTCTTTTCTTACTTCGCTTATAACAATGCTTACATCGTCATCGTCGTCGTCGTAACGCTCGACGACTTTCAAACATCTTTCACTTCTGGCTGGTCGATTTTATTTTCAAACTTATCCTCAGGGGTTCGGTTTCGATCCATTACCCCCCTAGCTTCTTTTTTATTTAACACCACACATCACTACAAACACCTGGGCAACGCCGGTACCCCTCGCTAGTCTATTATATAAATCTCACATCTCTGTTAGTGTGTATGTATGCATTTAGGTTTGTATGTCTGCCTAAAACTCGACAGAGGCGACGGATTTTCATGAGATTGGTATCATTTTTAAACTCGAAATCTCGGACGACAAATATCGAACAATTGGCTCAAAATATTAATTCCTTCACTCTCAACTAGACAGTTTTTTACAAGGATGGGTCGATTTTTTGCAAGCCATTTTGCAGGTCATCGTATCAATTGGATTGATTTTGCCTAATTTTAACGTAACAAAATTCCGGTCACGTCATGGAGTAGCATTAAGACGTCAGGTTTTCTTTCACTTTCTTTTCCGCCTTTGCAACACGGGTTACAGCCTGCCTGCCTCCTACCAAACACCCGGGCAACGCCGCGCAGCCAGGCTAGTATATTGATAAAAACCAAATTTTCTGAACATGAGTAAATACTTTTGTATACATTCCTAATAATGTGCTACCTTTAAAGAAATATATATATATATGTGTGTGTGTGTGTGTGTGTGCATTATTATGCTAGATCTTTTCCATCCTAATCAATCATGCACAATATCGAATGCAAAATAGATTATTGTAATTGGATTGTTTACACTATTCCTCCATTATTTTCTGTTTGTATGTCTCTCTTTTACACACATACACACACACACACACATATATATATATATATATATATATATATATATATATATATATATATATATATATATGTTGTTTTCATTTTCGTATGGTCTATGATCGTTTTCTTTTTTTTTTTTTTTTTGCATTTTTCCTTTTAATATCCTGAAGATGTCCTCTGCAATAGGGACGAAACGTTGATCATTTCATAAATTCATTTGGTTTTTCTTTTTTCAAAACAACATAACGTCAACCATTGCTGGTATTTTTATCTTATTTTTATACATATATATAATATTTATTTATTTTTAAATGGTAATTAATGGAGATGCATGTTTTTGTGGTTGCTACCTCTAATCAGCGTAGCTCGACTGTGTCTCCACGAATCGAAACCAGACCTCGTGTACTATAGTCCGTTGCGTTTAACAATTCCACTACAAAATTCTAGACGAACTGGCTGTTTATTTTAATCATTTATAAACTTATATACATTTCTTGTTGATTTTTTAAAAGATAAATACGGTTAATTATCGCCTTCACCTCTATACTTTAATTTACATAGACAGATTCCAGTTAAAATATATGCCGATTCCTTTCTCACTGTCCAGTTCTATTCAAATTCGATTGATTAATGTGATTACTGCGAGAATTACACAGACCAAAATATCGCACGTGTGTCAATGAAACACACGCGCACACATGCATATATATATATACATATATATATATATATATGTGTGTGTGTGTGTGTGTGTGTGTGTGTGTGTACGAGATTTATTAAACGTTACTTTAGTGTCGATAACTATTAATTTTACCAAATTATTACCTATTAATAAGTCTAAACTAATTCATATATATGTGTTGATTAATAATAAGAATAACAAGAGAATAATACATGTGCTAGCTATAAAACGAAAAGATGTAATATATATATTGAAATTAATATAGGACAAGAACAGATTCATACATACGTATAAGTATATATGTATGAGTAGGTGATTTGTTACTTAATTATTTTTTAAGTATTTTAGAATTTAAGTTAGTGAAGGTCTGTGTTAAGACCTGCTTATGAGTGTTTAGTCGGATGACCCATTGTGTGTGTGTACGAGATTTATTTAAAATTACTTTAGTGTCGATATTGATTTTACCAAATTATTACCTATTAATAAGTCTAAACTAATTCATATATATGTGTGTTGATTGGATATAAAATATATATTACTTAAAGTATGTAGCCCTGGTAATATCCTCCAAATTCTTTCAAATAGTAAGCATAATTAAGTTATGTTTTCTGGCTTCAGATTATACTCATCTTGTAACCTATGCCATTGTTAAACAAGTCACAATATATCAGGAAATCCTATATAACAAAAAGTACTATGTGCGTATGATTTCTTCTAGATTTTAAAACCAGGTATTACATGCATATAAATGTAATCAATGACAAAAATAGCGAATAAAAACTGCAGTTTTGACACATTACATCGTTCAAAACAATACTATAGGCCAGTGATGTAGAAATTTAGAGGACTCGTGTCAATTATCTCTGAATGAGAAATTTAAAATGTTAAAGTATACGGACTCTAAAAACCGGATTAAACTATAGAAGTGAACTTCCAAACAACTGTATACATAGAATATATATATATAAGATAAACCGTGCTTTATAATAGCAATGCATTAAATAAACTAAATAAGTAAAAAACTAAACTAAAGCAACATCTAAAATATAGATATGGAGTTTAGGACCTTAAACTAAGCATTAAAAATAAATACATTTTTGGTCATAAGGATTAGCTTTATAAAAACTGAAATAAAATATTACTAAATAACTGATTGCTTGTTTTTTATCGGTGAATGTGCGCTGCAAATCAACCTATTCATCTACGATTTCGATAGCGCATTTATCTAATTGATTGATTGCATATCACGTGGAAACTTTACTCGTTTCCAAGGGATCGAATAGCAAAATCATCATATTAAATGGCATATCGAACTCATTAAAGAATTCCAAGCAGAGATTTCTTCCTTTTCACCCGGCGCATAGAACTTGCTCAAAGGTAAAATTGCTGACTCTAAGCCAAGGAATTATTAATTCATAACATACATCGTTTGCTGGTCGAACTCGGGTTTACGTTTATGCCGAGCAGCTTATTACGTTGACATCGTGTCGTATATGAGCCTACATCATTAATAGATGCAAACAGCTTTTTTTTTTACCGTGCAGAGATTTCGTATGATTATATATCGTTGTGTGGCTATCAAATACACGTTTACGTCAAGGGTTATCATTCCAATCCAGGATCATCTAGCACTTATGTCATTATAGCAACCTAAGGACTGCCTTCCTTTAACGAAACCCTCCTTGGGCTATGTTTCGGCTTTTTATATTTCTTTTTTTATATATATTTTCACTCCAAACAAAGCACAGTGCCACTTTGATGTAGGGGGCTACTATCAGGGAAATAAGTTGCAGGGATACTATGTAGGGAGTTGAGCAGCAAGATGTCTGTTCACATTACACTTGCACTTCTGCATGTCAGTACAGTTGGGGAAGCTGGAACCCAGAAAATTTAGCAGTTCTGAGGAAGAAACTATTAGTAGAAGGCTTTCTTACATCTAGGGATCTCTTCTGTATAGGGATGGGACTTTGCTGCTTATCGGGTTTATCCGAAGTATTTAAGTCGAGCGGCCACAAAAGCGTGTAGTTCGTCGGAGTATCTACCATTTAAATACTTATAGAACAGGCATAGGGATGCAAGATTTCTGTCGATGGGACAGAGGTTGAAGCTTAGACGGCAGTTCATGTATGGCCTATCAGGTTGGTGATTCTTTTCGAGTCCTGTCAAGGTGGGAGAGTGTAGTAGCAGATACACCAATCCAAATATATATATATATATATATATATATATATATATATATATATATATATATATATACGGCACAATCACGTTGACACACGCCAGATCACCGAAATTAAGCAACGATAAGCCTGACCAGTACCAGATGGGTGACCATTTGAGAAGGTTAGGCTCTGTATGTACCGGGCCGAATCATAAGATATTTCCAGATTGGTACCTGTAAGCACATTAATTCACTGGAAGAGATCAACCCCTAGTCTTAGTTAAGAAATGCATCTAGGTGAAGGTAACTCTGATGATGACGTTGGATGGCCACGATTCGACTGCACGTATGGGGATGATTAGATTAAACGACAGTCTCTCGGAAGAACAAGATGTAAGCGTGACACACAAAATAACGCACATGCTACCGTATTAATATACACGTGTGTGTGTGTGTGTGTGTGTGTGTGTGTGTGTGTGTGTGTGTGTGTGTGTGTGTGTGTGTGTGTGACAGAAAGAGAGAGAGGAAAGTTTCTTGGGAGACATTCATATCTTTATTCTAATAAGATCAATGAATGGATTTATCAAGAATCTAAGAACCTGCATCTCTACTGAAATGGTAAGAGACAGGGTAGGCACTCTCTGTGATTGCGCATCATGTAACTAGCGGGCTGTAAATGTCGTGCTGTCCTTTCATGATACGAGGAGAACATCACAGCAAGGTACAAATTCGGTGTGATCAAAGAAACTCAGTTTTTCACAAGTAACCGGAAACGAAGGACTGATTCGGGCTCTCGAGGAAGTGGCTGAAGAACAGAGAGCGGGTGCGAAGAAGATTCAAAGATAGTGCAAAAATGGTGCAAGAGGAAAGGGGGTGATTCCAAGTGCGCCATGGTAAGGGGAAATCTAATAAAGAAAGAAGCGTAGATCAAGACCAAACTGGAAAAAAAGAAAATACAGATAGAAGACAGAAAAGATGAACAAGTTAAATAATGATAAGCAATAAGAAAACGAAAGAAAAAAAATTAGAAGATAATAAAGAACCGGTAACGATGACGAAAGAAAAACGTAAAAGAGACATGCAAGTCAAGGACTAACAGAAAGCATAGATTAAAAAAAATATTATAAGCGAACAACGGTACTAGGAAATACAAAATTGTTTCGTTGTTTTGTTTAGCGGCATATCAAACCTTTTCAGATATATTCAATGCCGAATTCGCACAGTTTGAGGAAAACATCTTTTGCTTCGAGTTGTTTATATTTCAAATATTTACTTTTACGGCATATCAACTCTTTTCAGGTCATTTAATACCGAATTTGGAAAAATATTTCCCAGTTCCATAGTTTTTATATTTTTAAATATTTCGCTATGGTGTTTAGTTTGTTTATTAGGATTTACTATATATTAACACTTCTTCAGTAATTAAAAAAGATATATATCTTGGAATATTTATTTATGGTATTTGGTTTGGTTATTTTGTACTACGGCATATCAATCCTTTTCATATTATTTAATACCGTATCAAGCCATTTTTGTGAAAGTTTTATACGTCTAGTTCTTTATATTTTAAAATATTTAATTATGCCTTTCGTTTGTTTTTTTACGGCATGTCAACCCTTTTTATATTATTTAATTCCGTATCAATGTTTATAAAAGTTTTATACGTCTAGTCGTTTATATCTTAAAATATTTAATTATGTCTTTCGTTTTTTTTGTTTTTTTTTTGTACTATGGCATATCAACCCTTTTTATATTATTTAATACCGTATCAATTTCTGCAAAAGTTTTATACGTCTAGTCCTTTATAACTTAAAATATTTAATTATGCCTTTCGTTTTTTTTTTTTTTACTTTTACGGCATATCAACCCTTTTTATATTATTTAATACCGTATCAATTTTTGCAAAAGTTTTATACGTCTGGTTCTTTATATCTTAAAATATTTAATTATGCCTTTCGTTTTTTTTTTTACTTTTACGGCATATCAACCCTTTTCGGTTTATTTAATATCATATCAAGTAGTTTATTAAAATATTATACATCCAGATTTTTAAATGGTAAAATATTTATTCAGCGTGTTTCGTACTGTTGTTTTGTTTTATCGCATATGTAGTGTTTTTTTTTTAATATCGTATTCAATAATTTTGGAGAAATATTTAATGCGTCAAGTTTTTTATATAGTAATTGTCTGTATTTTTGAGATGAGGTGTTTTCATTGATTGAGATTGTCGGACTGACTTCCTCATCTTGGTTGTTATAGTCACAACGTTTCGGCCGTTTTGCCCACCGGCCTCCATCAGGTGTCTTGTATCGAACTGGGGAACCGTTTGTTAGGAATCTCGAACGCCACCCTTTATTATTATTACGGGGGTACCGTGTTCGGACTCCAGCTAGGCTCTGGGACATATGGCCGAGTGGTCCTAGACGTTGTATCAAAGTTACAGTTACCCAAAGGTGCTGAGTTCAATTCTGAACGAAGGCAGTGAAAAGTAACATTCATACCAGAGAATCAGCAAATATGTCTCAGAGCCTAGCTGGAGTCCGAACAAAACACCTGATGAAGGCCGGAGGGCAAAACGGCCGAAACGTTGTGACTATAACAACCAAGATGGGGAAGTCAGTCCGACAATCTCAATCAAGTTCTTTATATATTCAAATAATTATTTATGCTGTTTAATTTGCTTATTTTATAGAGGAAAAGTTTTTTTATAACATGATCAGCCGGTCACAGGCGTGTGGCCGACCCACCTGTTACACTAAATGTCTTAGAAACGGTTCCATGATGATGTGAAGATAAGTAAGTCATTAAGGAGTATCAAGAGGGAACGCATACCTGAGATGTTTGATGTGGTTCCTTATTCTCCATGAAAACGTCTTGCCTGTTGGTTGCATTCGGGTTGGAATCTTCCTTTTCCTCAGGGCCGATTCATTCTTTAATGCAGAAATTTATGACAGACACACAAAAAAAAAACATACACACACAACACGATACAATCGTAATATATATGAAATATAATTAACTATTTATTTTACAAAATGCATGCACTATATATATATTACAATATTAACATACAATTTACATATCCTACAATTGATTTTCACCGTTACTTCATTAAAACTAACTAACCTACCTTAACTAGTGTTGAGGGAGAGGGGGTGCGCCCCTCATTTACAGGGAGACAGAAATATACATGCTCACTTTATGGCGGTCCGGACAGAAAGAAGTCGATAAAACAAAGGGAATTATAGAGTTGCCTTTCTGTGTATTCCTCCGCCTACGGCCAAATCACGACTATGTAGGGAGGTGTTAACAACCACCAAAACTAGGCCACTAAGATATACTGCCACAGTTTTTTTATATGGTTTAGCAGAACATGATGGAGTTTATCAAAGGGAAACGAAAAAATGAGATAAATATTTGATGCATTTTATGCCAGAGGACCAGTATCTTCAGACATCATTATCTAGAGCACCAGTTTCTACAAAATATTATATAGATTAAGGCTGTAAAAATGAAAAAGACACAGGTGACAGGAAATAATAAAAAAAAAGAAAATAGCGGTTACTTGTAAGAAAATGTAAGGAGAAAAACATGTAAAAGAAAGAAAGGTCGATTTAAAATATAAGTAAAATGGCAAAGCATGCAATTCAAGACAGCATCGAAAGACGTAGAGAAAAAACGAGGAAGAAAAATATGAACAATGGCAAGATGAAAAAAATAAATTTTTTAAGCAAAAGAATCGAGAAGTGGATGAAGAATGGAGAGTGGTTGCAAAGAAAATGATAAGATGCTGCAATGGCGAAAAAGTTCCCCCTGGGAAAAAAAATAAATAAAAAATAAACAACGGAAGAGAGAAGAGATTGAAAAAATAAATAAAGATCGGTAACAGATAAGTAATAGTTTAATAGAGGAGAGTAACAAAGAAGAAAAGTAAGAAAGAATAAGAACAAGGGAAAGAAAAAGAACAGGAAGAAGAAGAACAGGAAGAAGAAGAAGAAGAAGAAGAAGAAGAAGAAGAAGAAGAAGAAGAAAACGAAGAAGAAGAAGAAGAAGAAGAAGAAGAAGAAAACGAAAAGGAGGAAGTCAACAGGCACGAAAAAGTACACCAAACTAAGATAGAAATACAGTGCGAAAAGAGCCAGTATCGATAACAGATAAGTAGTAGTTTTATAGAGGTGAGTAAAAAAGAAAAAAAATTAGAAAGAATGAGAACAAGGGAAAGAAAAAGAACACGAGGAAGAAGAAGAAAGCGAAGAAGAATAAGAAAACGAAAAAGAAGAAGACGAAAAAGAACAAGTAAACAGGCACGAAAAAGTACACAAAACTAAGACAGAAATACAGTGCGAAAAGAGCCAGTATTCAAAATAAGGAATAGCAGAATGTGATAATTAAAAAAAAAAGAACTTGGAACGTTGCTAAAGAATGAAGGATGGGCACAAAGAAAATAGAAACTGGTGCAATGCATATTGAGAAACGGAAGAATCTAAGTACGGGATGGTAGCTGGAATTCGAATGAAGCATAGATCAATATCGAAAAAAAGAAAAGAATAAAGTGAGAAAAGCAGACAGAAAAAACGATTAAATAAAAATAATGGTAAAAAAAACGAAGGAAAAGAAAACAGAAATACAGAAAAGTTTATAGAGAAAAAAATTAAGCAAAAGAAAAACACAAAGAAGAAAGGGATGTAATAAGGTCTGTGGGTTCACACAATTTTTCTTCATGAAATCAATTAGTTTAACTAGTAGTCGCCAGTCTCTACACGGGAGCTAACCCCAAGTCCCAGTGTTTACACTTTTTTATATTCATCTACTGAGAGGCCCTTCAAAATCTAACCAGACACTCATTTGTCAATGGGAATAATTACTCTGGTGCTCTGAGCGCACAAAACGTGCACGACCCCAAGTCCGGGCAGCAATACCTTTAATATGCTGGCTGTTCGTTGAGTCGTCGAGGTTAAATTCTTCTCTCACAGGTGCATTCATCAGAAGATATGGGCTTTTCGCAGCTGCAGCTTTTTGTCGGGTTATGGGTAGATGCGGGAATTTACTGGACTATCTCTAAAATCAAACTAATCAATAACCAATGATAACTCGGATATCAGAAGTTCGGGAGAAGATTACGTGTTTGTTAATTAAAAAAAAACTCTGTGGAACACTGCATTTTTTAAAGCTAAAATCCCTTCAACAGTTTGCATTTTTGAAAATAGGAACACTCTCGAGATAAGTTGTGAGATATTAATTTTAATTTTTATCTTTTAAGATTCAAAGTCAACTACATTTTATTTCAGTATTTAATTTATATTTATATGTTTGGATTGCTTTATTTAATAATAGATTTTCTCGCCCATAAATGTGTACTATATCTACCAAGTTGATTACATAAATATATTAGGCAATTGCTTTCCTTTCCAGTTAGTAAAAGCCGAATCTATCACCATACATTCCCTTAAACAAGCCAATTGGAGTTTCATTAAGTACTTAAATTATATTTATAATTCGTGCAGACTTACTTGCAACTAGATCAAAAATTAGAAACTTTAGAGTGCAGAGCTACACTCTTTTTCCATGTTAGAACATGGCGACTAAATAATCCAAACATTTATACCTAATCGTAAAGACTGTAAGAAGAATGCATTTATTTTTTATTTTTTATTTTTCTACTAGAACTACTACTAATATAATTACTACTACTAGTAGTAGTAGTAGTAGTAGTAGTAGTTGTAGTAGTAGTAGTAGTCAAAACGAGCTGAAACAAAAGGAGGAGGAAATAAAACAAAAAAAAATTCTGAAAAAGACATGATGTAATAGAAAATCATTCGGAGATATGGAAGACTTACTACTACTACTACTACTAGTAGTAGTAGTAGTAGTAGTAGTAGTAGTAGTAGTAGCAAGTCTACCATATCTCCGAATAATTTTCTACGTCAAAGTCTTCTTTCACTGCTTTCGACATCTCCATCGCTCTTAAACGTCGATAACGTCCTCTACATTTTTCCTCGCTTAACTTTATAGAAAATTTTGATCATATCTCTTCCTCATCTGCAAAGCGTGCTTGTATATGTCACCCAAGTTTACTTGTCCTCTCCCGCCATTATTATTTTTTTCTTTTACATTAGATCCTTTCTGTTTCAACATCATATGTTCCTCTTCCTTCTTCGGTTACTGCTTAATCCTCATTTCCATCCTCCGCTCTAAAACCATTCATTATTTACCTCTCCTTCTCAGAAACATTTCCCCTTCACTTTCTCTTCATTTCTGAAGCGTTCTTCCTCGTGATCTTCTTTTTCGTGGTCTTGTTCTTTTTCCTCCTCCTCCTCCTCCTCCTCCTCCTCATCATCATCATCATCATCATCATCATCCTTTCCCTTCTATTCCTCTTTTTCTTCTCTTCGTCTTTCTTTCACATTCGTCTTTCCCCCCCCCCGAGGATTTTCTTCTCCTTTTTTCCTCTTCCTCCTCCCGATACACCTCTTACTTCTTCCAATCTTTCTTGTTTTTTTTCTTTCGTTTTCTTGTTCTTCTTTTTCTTGCTTTTATTTTCCTCCCCTTCCCTGACCCCTCTTTCTTCCAATCCTACAATTTTTCGAGTCTCTTTCCTTCTTCTTCTCTTTCGCCCTCTTTTCCCCACTCTTCTCTCTTGTTTCTGAAGCTTTTTTCTTTTCATCCTTCTAATCCTCCTTTTTTCACGTCTTTCTTTTTTTTATTCTCCTTATCCTTATCATTCTTCCTATATCTTTTCTTTGAGCTTTTCTTCTTCTTCTTCTTCTTCTCTTTCTTCTTCCTCTTTTTCTTCTCCTCCTCCTCCCATCCTCTTTGTTGTCGAGGTTTTCCTTATCTTCCATATAGCTAGACCACTCGAGTTCTTATATTATCGAATATTGCTCCCGGTCATGTTTCGTATGAGTTTCGGATTCAAAGGATATTACCATGACAAAGGAAGCGTAAGGACCTCAAAGAGTTCTTGAGAAGAGATGCGGCTTGCGATTTAAAATGCAAAAGAAAACAAAAATAAGATTACGTACATTAATACATACACGAACGCACACACATATGTGTGCGTGCGTGTGTATATGTGTGTGCTTGTGTGTGTGTGTGTGTTGAGAAATAGTCTTTGATATACTTAATAAAAATCCATAGAATATTTTATTTTATAAGGGCCATTTTTACCTGAACCTGGAATTTACCGATTAATGAAAGTATTAATGCATTGTTGTGCAAGTTCGCTCTCTCTCTCTTTCTCTCTCTCTCTCTTTCTCTCTCTCTCCCTATCTATCTATATATATATATATATATATATATATATATATATATATATGTGTTTGTGTGTATGTATATATGCATAGATATGTATATATATGTGTGTGTATGATTGCGAATGCATATGAAGACACTTCTTAACCCATATATTCAGCGAGTTCTTGATCTACAAACTTGAAATTTAGAATATAAGGTATGCAGACATACTTTAATTCCTTCCGATTTCTTATTTCTCATTATAGAGTCAGCCAAGTAATGACTACTATTCAATATATAGTTATGATTATAAAAATTATCAAAAAAATATGTTTGGGTACCAACCGTAAGGAAATAAAAATATTACTGGAATCGAAAATTTTAAGATTCAGCGAATTTGAGTCATGATGTTTAATTTGTAGCATGCTTAAAAGTAGCACCAGTAGTAATGGCTTATGTGACTCACCCTGCCAAGGTCAACTGATTCTTTTAAATTTTGATCCTATAGCAGCAATTTTTTCAGGCTAAAATCAAATCGAAATTGTGTTATAAGTCCAAATACTCTATTGTAAAAATTCTAGAGAGGAGTTAGGTAGAGATTTTTCGCACACATAGCAACATGTTCACTTTCATATATATATATATATATATATATATATATATATATATATATATATATATATATATATATATAAATGATTGTATGTTGGTCTGTCTATTGGTTTGTCTGTCGGTCTCCATATTTTCAAACTCTATATCCTCTCAAACTAAAACTCGTACAGCGGCGCTAGGTGTCTCAAATTATTTATTTTTTTACGTGCCATTATATATATATATATATATATATATATATATATATATATATATATATATATATATATATAGTGCAAAATTTTGTTGAAAATTCAAAGACTCGCGTTTTCTTTTTTATAACCTTCGTTTATTTCCTGGAGTTTTCTATTAGAGCTGTTTCATTGATGAGTTGGCAATTTTACAATCTATGTTTCCATAAAAATATCCAGTCCCAACCAACTTCTTCAGATGTTTATCCATTAGAATTTTACAAAAATATGTATATTTTTAACATGCTGGACATCGGATTCGGGTAAAACGATCTCTAAAGCCATGCTTCCTCACTTCCTCCATCTTTTGGTGTTATGTATAGGATATAGGAAGGGAAGACTTTTATGATTCATGATTAAAAGTAAATTTGTATATATATAAATATATATATATATTCCTTTAATCTTCTTTCCAAAAATTCCTAATTGCAATATTTAAATTTTCTATCTCTAAAACATTATGAAAGATATATATATATATATTTATATATATATAAATATATATGTATATATATATGTGTGTGTGTGTGTGTGTGTGTGTGTGTGTGTGTGTGTGTGTGTGTGTGTGTGTGTGTGTGTGTTATTTTTTATTACCGTTTTATCTGTTTGAATACATATGTTTCGGATGTTGGACTACGTTTACAATCCAGCAGCCTGGTAAGACCTAGGTATGACGAGGCTTCTGGATCGTAAACATGGTCCACTGACGAGGCTGTTGCATCGTAAACATGGTCCAACATCCGAACATATGTAACCTACCAGATAATAAGGTAATAAAAAAATAAAACACACAATTGCTCTGCAATAGTATTGAGCACTCTTTACAGGTTTTTACTAATTACCAGTTTTACCAAATATATATATAAGGCAGTCAACTAATGTCTATATGCATAGCCGTAGATTATGGTTCTATTAATAAAATAAAAAATGATAAAAAATAAAATATTATTTGTTTACGTACAAATAAAATGTTCCAAGAAAAACGATTTTCAAAGTGCAGAAGTTAATTAACTGCATTATCGTTTAAAAATCAACAAGAAATCTGCAGAAGTTAAAAAAAAAGTTTCGTGGCGTAAAGGATAAAGCACCAGACCGTAATGCATGATTTAAGGTTCGTATTCCCAGAAACAGTCAAGCTACGCTAAAGAGAAATGGTATAAGTATTTCTTAACGTATTTTGAAAAACGCTTTAGCAAGAGTTAAAAACATATTTCTTTTTCGGAAAGGAAACGCAAATAAATGGATTTCCTTTTCGAAAAAAAAATTCCTCTTTGTTTCTCTCTTACTTTCTCTCTCTGTCCTGCTCTAACCAAGTCTGTCGACCTGTTCCACAAATCCTAATCCTCAGCATGAAATATCTCCAGAAAAATAACACGTGTAAACCTAGAACCTCATCCTCCAACGTAGACCCCTATTACCATGTCTCCTTCTCCAACATCAGGGGTCTACGTCCCAACCTTCCAGAGGTTGAAACCCAATTACAGGAGACGAAATCAGACATATTCTTCCTAAGCGAAACTGGCATAAGGCCGATCACTTCCCTTGCCGAATTCATAATTAAAGGATACTCTAACTTAACATCTAAATCTGACTCCCAAGATCGCCATGGACATGGAATATGTGCCAACATTAAAGATGGCTTTCCGTGTGGTAAGGATATCTCCAGAGAAGACCCTAATTTACCTTATATGTGCTTCCGTGAGGCACTTGCTTACATCACTGCATTTATATTTGCTCTCAATCGCCCCCACAATAGCGGAGTTACTATCCTAAAGAGCATATCTGAAATAATTGACCACATCCTGTCTGTTCACCCTTCAACTAACATCCACATTTGAGGTGACTTCAATGTCCATAATGTGGAATGGCTGATCCACTCTAACAGGACAGATGATGAGAAGAGGTTCTGTCATGATTTTACCATTGTCTATGACCTCACCCAGGTTGTTCACGAACCCACCCGAGTTCCCGATACTTCCGGTCAATATGCTAGCCTTCTAGACCTTTTTCTCAAAACTTCCCTTGAGCTATGTTCAAGTTCTGTCTCCTCTGGGATCTTCCGACCACTCGGTTGTATCAGTTAAGATAAAAACAAAATGCAATAAGTCTTCAGATGTACCTCTCCACCGTACTGTATATCGATACTCTACGGCTGACTGGGATAGCTTCTGTACACATATCTGATCTACCCCCGCATTCCATGTTTAAAAAGGATGTGTCCTCCATAGTATCATACCCGACCGAATGGCTAATTGTAGGCATAGATCGATTCATACCATCCAAAAAATTCTAGCAAATACTAGCAAGGCAACTGATCTTGACAACATTCCACTTAAAATGCTTCAGAAGCTACCAGCAAAACAAGTTTCTATTCTTTTAAATTGTTTAATCGTTTCCTAAAGAAAAAACATATGCGTCATAATCACGTTGACACATCTGTTCTCGTGGGATCAGCGAAGTTATAGAACGTTGAGCCTGGTCACTACCAGATAAGTGACATTTTAGGGAAGCAGGCGTTCTATGGAGCTTATCGAGGCGGTGATTCAGGCTGAAGGCTGCTTCATTGAATAGATGTCAACGCTACTAATAATCAAGTTCTTGGGCTGATTTTTCCAATTCAAGTTTTATAATAAACCTGTAGTGTAGTTTTCTTTTAGGGCGGTAATTTTATCGTCATACCATATATATATATATATATATATATATATATATATACTCCTATAAATCCGTTTTATGTGTGTGTGTATTGATATTCATATTAAAAACCCTCTTTTCTATTTATTTAAAAAGAAAATACAATTTTCTTATACATGGGTTGTGGAATTGCATTCACTAGCAAAAGATCTAGCTAATTTGCATATTCTCTTAAACATTCATTTTAATTCATTTCCTATTAGTTGATTCGGTTTTCTAATGGGATAATCATCTTTAGTTAACTATTACGCGTAATTATATTCATGCAGATATTCTACATGGTTTATTCTTGAATAATATTTGCGTAAAAAGTTTATAGTAAATACAAAATTATTTCCATATATATTTATGTATACGTATATATTTTTGTTTAACAAATTTTGCCTACCAAACTCCTCCTCGAAGATTTGGTCTGCAGACATGAAACTTCATTTATAAGGTATTTATATCCATGCAAAACTTTATATTTGGGTTTTACCCCGGAAAAATCGGTGCAAAAGTGTAAAAATTCAAAAATAAATAAAATTTGCCAGGTCAATGTCGAACGCCGGCATTACGAATGCATAATGTAGTAGCTATTGGTTCATTTTTTAATGTTTAGCTTTGAGGTAAACATGTTTTCATAGCCCAGTCATTAGCGGCAGAGGCGAAATAAATCGTGAGCTGAATTTTTTTGGTTTCGATTCTCGGTGGTGGCGCATGAGTCTTTTTTTTATATTTTTAAATCATTACTATATATTACACCCAATGCATATATCTATCTATCTATCTATTTATATATCTATAAAAGTGAAAGGGTTTGTCTGTCTTTTCTCTATGGTAGTTAAGGAAGACTATTATACAAAAAGGCACTACTTTACATATTCACACTTTTTAATATATACATATGTACATAACCTTATGAACAGTACATAGGGCCCGAGCAAAGCCGGGCGGAACTGCTAGTATATATATATATATATATATATATATATATATATATATATATATATATATATATAGTAAATTTGCAATGTAAAAACGGAGAAACAAAGTCAAATCTCTTTTATTCACTATATTTTCCTATCAATCTTTCTTTTTACCTGCTTCTTTAAATGCGGAAGAATCTTATAGCTATTGTTTATATGCCCTATTTTATAATAGATTTCATTTGTCCATTTCTGTATTAACTCAGACTGTTAATAAACAAATACAGAGAGAGAGACCAACAGGAAAGTATAAATGCAGTTTAACCCAGGCCCGCCACCGTCCAACTAATGGGACGTTCAAAAACTCTACATTTACTTGTAAAAGTTTCACTTAATTCGGTCGCTAATGGATTAACATAAATTACAACATAAAATAAATAAAATAAAATAAAATGAACGTCAACAACCATCCGTCTCGAGAAACTAGCTCTGGTGTCTATCTGTACTTCCGTAAAGTGCTGCGCAGAGCAGCACGGGAGAGGTAGTTTTTGCCTAATTGAGCTACATACTGTGGTAGGGTTATATGGAGGATAAATCTTGTCTGTGCAACAGTCCTCACTTTCCACGAAGCCAAAGGGTCCAAGGGAATGAGAGAGTTGATACAGGTGTTTCCGGTGATGATATAGTTGGGCCGCCTTAAGGTCTTCTTCTAGACGTTCCCCTTATGGAGGAACCCTGCATGACGGCGGGGGTTTTGAATCAGAGTAACCTTCTCCTACATGAGTTATCATCAAGTGTTTTGCCTGCATTATCATTATTTTCATGGAAAGAGCTCGTCTGAGCTTCAATCTATGTCCACCCCCCCCCTCGTCAAACTTTCACGAAAAGCATTCGTCTAGCCAAAACCACTATTAATAATTCCCCACGCTCTTTATCTGTGCTTAAACCTAAACGAACATTCAATGAACAAAGCTTCTTTATTAGAATTACACGCCTGTTCAACTCTCTTCCGTTTGCCTGCTTTCCAGCTGACTCCAATTTGATTGTCTTCAAGCCCAACGTAAACGAGTTCTTGTTGACCTCCAAGTTATCCAATTTACAAAATTTCCACTACTTATGTATACACATTAACCCTTATCCTCGAGTGGCCTCCGGGGCTTGATAAGTGGTAACTCCTTTGTAAAAATAAAAAATTAAAAAGAGCCCCCTCTTCCCCAGAGGATAAAAGATATAACATAAATTTAGTATTATATTGCCTAGAAAATTCTTGTGGAATTTTTAATTTTTGATTTCAAATTATGTATTTTCAAATAATACCTTTATTTTATATATCGTTTTAAAAAGCCATGTTCGCTCTATCCAATCTTTTGAATTACAATCGTTTTAACACAATTCCCTCTTCTTTTTATAGCGTTGAATAAAAGATGAAAAACGAGAAAGTTCGCACAATTTTCTTATTTCAATTCTGCTGAATACACAACACAATGGTGGTTTAAGAAATTTCGTGGCGGCGTCGAGAGTCTTAAGAATGATAGGTGTAGTGGTCGGCCATCGGATGTGCGCATCGATTAATTAAGTGCCTTAGTTGAAGCCAATTCACGGACAACTGCTCGACGACTTGCTTCTAAATTAGACTTGACGTATAAGACGATTTCCAACCACTTAAAAGAGATTGGAAAGACAAAAAACTTGAGAAATAGGGGTCTCCTGAATCGAACAGCATCTTCCGTGATGAACCATGAAGCGACAAGAACCATATAATTGACACAACTGTTCTTATTTGTGAAACCATTAAAACAACTCTTTATATTTTTGTAATATAAATTTATTACAGTTGTCTCAATTGGTTTTCACAGGATCTGCAGTTAGTCTACATTTTCTGTTCATACAGCTCTCTCCTAGCTGTCTGTCCACCCCTGTTTAGACGTCTGTCTGCTCTGGTGGTCAATCCTCAACTCTCTCAATCTCTTCATAACTAACTACATCACGTGTTCTCCCACGTCACCTAATTACGTGTCTCATACCAATCTAATCCACAACTAGTTATTTGTTTATTCAAAACCCCAAAATAATGTTTACATACATTTTCTATTTTTACATTCTTTTTGCGATTCACACGTAATCATTTCTTTCGCAATTTTATTGTTTATTCTTCTAATCATAATAACTGATCCAGCGACCATCCGTTGCTCAAATCAATTAACAAGAATACAATAATAATAATAATAATAATAATGTTTTGACCCTTGACCCCGCTTGCCACAGTTAACAGATACTACGCTATGATCATAGACTAAAGGGCTATAACAGTACAAGCTCAGTGGTGAGACGCCGACGAAACTCCACAACACTTCCCGAAGCCAGACATACACTAAAATGTCATGCTGGCTATTAAGTAGTCTACTACCCGTTTCACTCATTACAGTTTGTTTTGTTTTTTGTTGTTTTTTTAATGCAGGCGAAACCGTTACGGCAGAGAAGTACTGTCAACAAATGAATGAAATGCATTGGCAACTTAAAGAGCAACACACCGCATTAGTAAATAGAAACGACCCAATTCTTCGCCACGACAATGCCCGAATGCACGTTGCTAAACCAACCATGCAGATGATTAACGAATTGGCCTACGATACTCTGCCTCATCCGCCATACTCTCAAGACGTCTCAGCTACTGACTACTACTTTTTTAAGCATGGCGACAACTTTCTGCGTGATAAATGCATCAAAAACCGAGGTGATATCAAAAACGCCTTCAGCGACTTCATCGCCACCAGAACGCAATTTTTTTTTACGTTACTGACATAAATACACTTGTTTTGAGTTGGCAAAAGTATATTGATTCTGATGGTGCTTATTTCGATCAATAATTTGTTGTTTGAGTCGAGATATGTTAATCTTAATTTAAAAGTTGAAAACCGCGAGAACTTTCTTGTCAGCATGATATAATATGAATAGTAAATATAAATTTTATCTTATATACATCATTAACTTTAAAGAGTTGCCTTTAAGATTTCATCAGCGGTGGTTCGTTAGTAGAAAAACATCTGATTCTGCGATTGCAGTAGCTTTTAAAGATCCTTAATTTCCCTTCATCATAACTAAGAATGAAAATGCTTGAAGAAAATCGCCTAAAAATCAATTATGTTTCTCCTTTTCAAATCGCTGTTGAATATGTTACCCTAAGAACGAAGATATCAGAAACTATAATTGGTTGAGGCGTATCATGCCAAGTGAAAACGGATATTTGAAAGAATTCCGTCGTCAAATTGCTATCAGATATTGGCAGCATACAGATGCCTTCTGGATCTTCGTCTTTATTCACAAGCTGGAATTAAAATATTGATAGAAACTTTGTGGCGAGGTAGTATCGCTCGGATAGTGTGTGTTGGCAATGATAGAGTCTTTGAGACGTGCCAGGAACTGCACTAACAATTAATATGCATGTAGTTAAATTACCGAGTGAACAAGCGTGGATAAAAACGTGAATGGGTCCAAGTATGCAACTACAAACTCAACAACGGAAAGTTTGGAATGAAAGCGAAAAAGCAGGAATTTACGTGCAAAATATACTAATATCAACAATTTTGCAAAGGTTGTAAAACATATTTTAAATATATTTTCTTTTCTTCAACTTAACATTATGGCGAAGGAAGTAAGAAAATAAATATATTAATTTGAAACAAGTAAATACTTCCATTTATTATTATTATTATTATTATTATTATTATTATTATTATTATTATTATTATTATTATTAGACAATTATCCTCATATTCTAGTTGTTGTTTCACGACTTTTCAGCCAACTTTTCCTCAGGTGGTTAACCCCGCCGGGATAGGAATGCTGAATCTCCTAATAAGAACAAGGAATGCAATATCTGCTAAGGATACGCTTAAGAGATTCAGCATTCCTACCCCGTCGCGGTTAACCACCGGACGAAGGCCAGAGGAATAGTTGGCCGAAACGCCGTGAAACAACAAAAAGATGAGGAAAATAGTCCGAAATAAATAAAAGGATAAATAATACAAATTACTAATCTTTAAAAAAATCCAATTAATTAAATAAATAACTGCTTATTTACTTCATAATATTCCGTTGTAATTCGGCTTTCAAACGTATTTCATACGGATTACAGTTTAAATTCAAATTCAATCAACGCTTTTAACACGGAAAACTACTAGTGGGGCAGGTTATCTCAATAGTCCATAAGAATCTTTCCCTTAGTAGTAAAAACACCAAAATTGGCACAAATGATGTTCTGAACATACATTTTAAGAGAAAAACGTTAGCTATCAGAAAATTCAAGATGGCTGCCACTTTTCAAGATGGCTGCAGAAGCAAACCTGACAATTTTCAATTTTGGTTCTGGTATCACTAAGTGAAAGATTGTTTCAGCAATCTACTCCACTAACCCTGAACTTCAAATCGCATATCTAAATGTATTCTTTCGGCATTTCAAAATAAACACCGCAGATAACAGCACACGGACTCTTCATTAAGAATTTTTTCATCAACTTAGCATCATGGCGGTGACAAAAAAAAGAAAATATATATATATAATTCTAACGAAGGAGTATAACTCAGAAATATATTAATTTTAAACAAGTAAAAACTTGTTTATTTTAATAATATTGCGTTATAATTCGGCTTTCAAACGTATTTTATACGTGTTTCAATTTAAAATTAAAATTTAATCAACGCTTCTAACACGGAAAACATTGCCCTCGAATATATTTTAAAAGGTCAAAGTATGTATGATTTTACCTTCTTGGTAGCTATGTTAACTAA
Source organism: Euprymna scolopes (assembly GCF_053919585.1). Taxonomy (NCBI): domain Eukaryota; kingdom Metazoa; phylum Mollusca; class Cephalopoda; order Sepiida; family Sepiolidae; genus Euprymna; species Euprymna scolopes. Next base: position 21,690,798 of record NC_136496.1, on the reverse strand, counting down.
AAATATAGCATCAAATTTAAAGGAATTTCAACGTGGGAATTCCAGACCTCTACAATGGTCTAATTGATAATCTGAGGCAGGATTGTTACATCTTGCGTTCGATACGATCTTTATTGGTCGGTAAATATTTGGAGACGCAATTTCTATTCTTATATTAATAACCTAACCTGCAACATTATAGTAGGGATAATAAATCTCAATGTCTTTTTGTTACCTATGCAGAATACTGGCCGTGCTGAAACAATAACGGTATTTTTTAGAAACCCATTCTTAACATGGGAAAAAGAGATTTTATAAAATTATTTCGTACTTTCATCTGATATTTTCAGGAAACTTTCTGTCAAAGACATCTAGCTTAGTGAATAAAGCAATTGTAAGTTACGCTTTTATGATGATAGTATTTTTCATCCTCGGTACAGGCAAAACTAAAAATATAATTGCGAATTATTATAACTTTTACCCAGGCATGAATGACGGAACGAAGACATACTAATTTAATAAAGAGGTTTTATTCTAAATTAAGTGCAGCTTTCCTAGTTTGAGAGAAAGATTTCTGATTTCGACAAAATACATTTTAAGTCAGAGGTCACATCAACCAAAACGATTTGGTTGATGTCACTCAAAATGTAAAAGTGTCGCACAGTGCGGAAACATCTGCATGTGTTCGATTGTCAACGATAGCGGAGGCCGGATGTAAACGTTGATGGGGTCACAGGTTAAAGCCGTTGACATCGCAGGTGCATCGGGGAACTCGAGACTGATATAAACAAAGCGGGTAGTTTGTCAGAGGCAGAGGAAGAGAAAACAGACACGCGCCCGGCTGTTGGGACACCGCTCGATTGTCCACCGTCCACCGTTAACCGCCGCCCTTTCTACTCCACGTCGTCGCTAAGTTTCTCGTTGCTACGCGCGAACAATTGTAAGAGTAGTCGCAGCATTTTAGAAAGAAATAAACCCATTTATTTTTCTACAAGTTGTTTCGCGTCTGTTTTGGCCGGAGAGCGCTGGGAACGCATCAAAAGTCTTACTACCATTAAAGAAAACGGTTCCAGCAACTCCCCCCGATAAAGTCGACAAGCAGCAAACGTCTCACCACTACACAGTAGAGATCGCTAGATGTAAGAAAGCCTTCTAATCTAATAGTTTCTTTCCCAGAATAACAAGACTTTGGAATTCCCTTCCGGGTTCCTGCGTCCCCAACTGTACTGACATGCAGAAGTTCAAGTTTAATGTGCACAGACATCTTGCTACTCAACTCCCTTCATAGTATCTTTGCAACTTATGTCCCTGATAGTGGCCCTTACAACAAAGTGGCACTGTCCCTTGTTTCGGATAAAATGTAAAAAAACTTCATCTTCATGAAATTTGAAATGCAGATAACGCACGAAAGCTATTGTAATGAGTTCTGTTTGATTTTCGGAGTTGGGCAAAGTTCTTGAATAGCACATTAGAAAATCTCTTATTTATCCATAATTATAATAAAAAATATATTTTCTCAAAAAGCTCTCCCCATTCATTCATTTGATGGGCGATGAATTTGGAATTACTTTGAATAGAACATATTCTGATGAACGATTACAAGAAGTATTTTACCGTTTTCTCTAAATTAGGAAACAGTTCGATGTAAATGCTTATGGGATACTTTCACGTCTATTTATTTCTGTTGTTAGACGTGTAAACTTGAAGTGCAAATGAATTATTATTCAGGCAAAGTAAGATGGTGTGGTATAACATTAACGCGGTTCATGACAAGTGCTCGACAAGACTGAATAAATTGTGTGTGTGTGTGTATATATATATATATATATATATATATATATATATATATATGAGAGAGAGAGATGTGGGAGATGCGCCGCTGTATAAATCATGCTCTCTATCGATTCAAGTTATAATAGCAGAACTATTTTCTGCACCCTCAAAATGCAAATCCGGACGGTTCAACGCTTGAGGGCTCAAATAAGTTTTCGGCCACGGTTACAGTTTTCGTGTGGTTTCAGGTTAGGGCCACACTTTACCACCTCACATTTCCGAAGTCGGCTTGAAAGTCAACAAGAAAGTATACCTGGATGTACCGAAGTGTGTGGTGATCCCCTAGTGCAATCGGGTGGCTTCTTGCAGATCCTGGGTCTGACAGCAGGGCTCAGCACCGGCCCACAACTCAAGGAAACCCAGGCTTGACTTCAGAAGGAGTGCTGCGACTTTGTACACTTCTATCACTGGCCGTCCCTCCTCCACCGACATCAACCCGCTAGACTACTTCATTTAGCCATACATCAAGAACATCATCAACATGACCTCTCACACCACCAAAGCCAGCCTGATCTCCGCCATCCGCCGAGTATTCGCCGAGCTTCACGCGGCGTTTGTGGAAAAAGCAAGCTTACAGTTCCGTGTCGGTATGGAGGCAGTGATTGAAGCTGAAGGCAACTACATTGAATAGATGTCAGCTCTACTAAATAATCAAGTTACCTGAATTGATTTTTGCGATATTTTTTTAAAATAAAGCTGTGGTGTTGTTTTCTTTAGGGTGATAACTTTAACGTTTCACCCTATATATATATATATATATATATATATATATATATATATATATATATAAGCCTAAAGAGTCCTAGAATGGATGAAACGCGGTATATTCAGTGTAGCTTAATCGCCATATATATTTTATAACTTACTATATATATATATATATATATATATATAGAGAGAGAGAGAGAGAGAGAGAGAGAGAGCGAGAGAGATGTTTACAAAAAATGCGTTGTTTTTTGCCTTCTAAACGTATTTATATACGTAATTCTTAAATTCAAAATATATGCAACGCTTCAAACGCAGGTAATATTTTTAATTCATTTTGCGCGGCTAACGCGACAACCTACTGATTATTGTTTTTGAAAACCATAATGTTATAAGCAATACGAATTAAGACTCTCGCTTGCGGATTAACCTTTGCGGACCAGAAAAAAAGAGAAAAATAAAGCAGGCTTTCATTCACAAGAGTGTATCCACTGAAATATTTTTATTAAACAATAAATTTGTTTATAAAAAAAATATGCGTTGTTTTCTAGCCTTCCGAACGTAATTATATACGTAATTATTAAATTTCAATGCATATATATATATATATAACGAACAAACATATATATATATATATATATATATATATATATATATATATGTTTGTTCTTAAAGGAGGGTCGTTTCAAAAGTAAAGCTGACAGTTTTTCTTCCAAAAGTTGAATAGCTACGGAATGGTACCATGAGAACGAGCAACGGTTTGTGCTCCAGTACTTATTTTCTACATAGTAACTATCATTCTTTGTGCAGATTTGCCAGCGATGAACTATACTCTGTATGGGCGTCCGGAGCGCGACTTTATCATAGCAGGGTGATTCAAAAAGTAAAGCCTTTTAATTTTTTTATTCAAAAAGTTAGAGAGTTAAAAATAAAACAGGAGTAGTACCATTAAACGAGCTACCTTTTGCTCACCAATATTCTCAATGCAGGAAGTCAATGATGCATTTCTGCTTCTGACTCACGTCTATGACAGGGATTGCTTTCTTAGAGTATCGCACAGTCAATATCTGCAAGAGAGAAATGAAGCTTTTATATTGTGAATGCATTAGTAAAATCATCATAACAATGCCATTTGTAATTCACTCTGATCTATTTGGTGGAATAAAAATAGGGGAAGACTTCTCGTATAAATATATATATATTTATATATATACATATATATATTACATAGGCATCACCACTTATCAAGTGTTACAGAGAGAGAGAGAGAGAGGGGGGGAGAGAGGTGAGTAAACGTGGAGTGTAGACACGTTTACCAGAACCGAAGGTCAGCTAACCAGATTACGTATGAGTGACGTGGTCAGGTTGGCTAGATCTGTGAGATTTGATTTGGGCTTTGAAGAAGACGGACGGCTTCCCGTTGTCTCCCCCTCTTCACTGGGGAGGGGGGAGACTAACGCTGACGTGTGTAGAAGAAGAACCCACACAGGCCGATTTCACTTCCACCTTCTGCAGGACCTCTGGGGAAAGTGATATAAAAACTATAAAACCCATTCATCGTCTTGGAGTGATAAATCTTCGTCAAACAGGTATCAAGTCTCCCTCCAGGATGAGAAATTTCCAGATGGTCCAACATCGAAGAAGCAGAGGTAGGTTCTGAAAATACATGTCACACACACGATTCCCTTTATGATAATCAAACACGCAACCCTTTATATTAGAGACAATCATACGCACACGGAATCCTTTTATGTTATACACCAAACGTAAATGGTGCCCCTCCATGATAACGATATGTAACACAAGGCCCAGGGGCCACTCGAGTTTAAGGATTAAAGAGAGCACAGTAGTCAATTGGACAATATAGTAATTGCCAGTTTTAGAAATTCAGTAAATTTGTAAACTTAAGGGGGCGGCTTATCAAGATCTTGTTTATATTGGACTTGAAGACAACCATATTGTAGTCAGCTGGTACGCAGGAAAACGGAAGACAGTTCCACAGGCGTGCTGTACTTCCTCAAAATGCTCAGACAAGCGTAATACTTAAATACCATAATGTCCCTAATAAAAAATAAATCAACAATAGATCTCATATATATATATATAGAGAGAGAGAGAGTGATAGAGAGAGGGGGTAGATGGAGAGAGAGATGTTTAATGAAACAAACTGTCACTGTCTATCTCTTTAGAAAAGTGTAGGCCATACTTGTAAAAGTCCAGGTATCTTTAATTCTGTTTTTGAATGCTCAAAGTTTTCTATATTAATAAACCTCTTTAAAAATAAAACAAATTTCATCAGACTCGTAGTAATATTTACAAATAATGCGTTCCAGGCAATTATTTCCCCATTTTTTCTGGTCCGCATGGGTTAATCAGCGAGCGAGAGTGTTAGTTCGTATTGTTTATAAAATTAAGATTTTCAAAAACAATAACGGGTGTAGGTTGTAGTGCGATCAAACCTTTTTGTCATATTAATTTTTGACAGTGATAAAAAGTTGCTTCTGTTATTAAAGAAAGGAATTATACCTATTTTGATATTACATTGTTTTCCTTTGCCGCCATCAATCTCAACTTTTGTTATGTATATATGTTATACGCGAAATATAAAGTTATTGCTTCTTTAACTTCGTTACTAGAAATATACTCTTATATTCTTGGAATGTTGCTATTTTCAATAAAAATAGGGTTCTGGGAATGTTTTAGTCACTAATCAATAAATTCTTTCTAAAAATGCTATTGGCTATATATTATACTATACTATACTATACTATTTTAAACTGACTAACTGCCTTTTTCTTTTGCAGTTGAATATTATGGCAGCTAAAACTAGAAGCAAGACAAGTTGTCCTGTCTATAGTGTTATGTCTGACTTACCTAATAACCAGCTGCCAAGCGTTTCTATGTAAAGCGGCAAAGTGATCTACTAAAAACTACTCCCGCGTCAGAAATTGTATCCGATATTGTTATATCTGCCATTGGACTATTCCAACTGTTACACTGCGATGAAATGATTAAAAAATTGTAAGTCTTTGATATGAATTGCGATATGTTTTTTTTAAAAGAATTACAAAATCAAAATGCAATAGAACAACTGAGTGCTAAAGGAAATCTGTTGTTTGACATTGCTGCCTGCCACTGTGAATTTGATTTCTGTACCTGTCCTAAGGACAAAAACGTGCCATGTGCTGAGCAGTCATTTTTAGATGATCAAAGATCAAAACGAGAACTAGTCATAGGAACAGTTGACAAAGAAGCTAGTGAATCTTTAAGACAAAAAGAATCCGAAATGAAAAACGAGAGCAGTATGACAATAAAGTTGCAAAACTGGATGAAGACCTTCACCAGTAATTCAGACAGTTCAAACTCGGATTCTTCTTCTAAGGACATTTACTAAGATGAAGAATCACACAGAGCATCTGAAAATATGACGTCACTTCCTACTTTGGCCAGAGAATGTGATAGATATGGTGTTTCGAATACAGTTGGTGCTGCCATTGCCACATCTACTCTTACTGATTATGGAATAGTGACTGAAAATGGCAAAACGCAGACAGTTGATAGATCAAAGTTGTGGAGAGAACGCGAACGTCTGAGAAGCCAACTTAGAAATAGTGCCTCAGAAAAACTTCAGACATTAAACTCCATATTTTTGATGAAGGAAAAGATGTTACTAAATGTCTCCCATCTGTGAACACGAAGTGTTGAAGTACAGAAGAACATGTTGTTCTACTAAATGAGCCCAATTCAGAGTACTTAGGACATGTTATCCCTTCAAGTGGATCATCTGTTAACATTTTTGCTGTTATGACTAATTTTTTGATGAAAATGACTTGTCTCTAAATGATGTAAGGGCTGTAGGATGTGGTGGAACATCAGTAAATACAAGATCCCACAATGGATTTATTCGACGAATTGAGATGCATATAAATAGATCCCTTCAGTGGCTGGTTTGCATGATGCATATGAATGAATTACCTCTCAGAAGCATCCTCACATTTTTTGATGGCACAACAAGTGATCCTACTGCTTTCAGTGGAAAAATTAGTAAAGCTCTTGTCACATGTCAATCGCTGGCAGTTGTTGAATTTGAAACCATAAATGGAAATTTACCAGAGTTTAAAGACCTATCATGCCTGAGTAAAGATAAAAAATACATGTATGCTATTTGTATGGCCGTTAACAATGGTGTTGTGCCATCAACTCTTGCATCAAAAGAACCAGGAGTCATGGTGCATTCAAGGTGGTTTACCATGGGCAATAGAATTCTGAGACTCCATATTTCTACCTTGAATCCATCGGAGGAGTTAAAGATCGTGGCAGAATATATCAGGAAAGTGTATGCTCCAACTTGGTTTAGCATTAAACTGAGACCCCAATATTTCTATGGAGCTCAATACATGTGGAATATTATTCATATCTCTGGGTACCTTCCAGAAAATGTTCGAAAATCAGTCAATAAATGAATTCAGCATAACGGGTACTTTGGTCATCCAGAAAATATTCTGTTATCAATGACGAAAGATGAAAGGGAATAAATAAGGGAACTAGCCCTCAGGAGAATTGCAAGATCAAGAGAAGTGAAAACTAAAGGAGTAAGAAAGTTCCAAATTCCAACATTGAATATCAGTGCTGAGGAATATTATGAAATGGTGACTGGATCGAAACTCCTAGATGTGAACCTCCATTAACAAGAATTTTCACAGATCATGAAATTGAGGAAGGCATCAGAGGCTGAACCGAATCAGTTTTGGAATTGGATAAGTTTCCCTGCCATACACAAGCAGTTGAGAGACATATAAAATTGTCACTGAAGCATCAGTGACAATGTGTGGAGAATTTCGCCGGGATGGATACATCCGTGCTAATATTGAATCACGAAAGCAAATGGCTAAATACAGCACAAAGATGGACTGGAATGCTTTACTCTTTGTTCTTTTGTTCCACGGTGCAATTATTATTTACTTGTAAAATGCAATTCTTATGGCATAACTGAGTAATAAATTTTCTTGTATTTTTTAATATATGCATTTTCAGTCAAATTTTAAACTTTTCGGCGGCAAAGGAAAATGGCTCTGAAACATAATAAAACCTTTTCTAAACTTACTTTTACTTATAGCAGCAACTTTTTAGCACTATCGAAAAGCAAACGGTATATGTCACTACACCCTAGTGTGTAATAGTTTTAAAATTCTTCAATAATACACTATCATACATTGATATAAACAACACACACACACATGCGCGCGTGCAAATATGTATATATATATATATATATATATATATATATATATATATATATTGTATATATGATAAAAAATACACATATATATTTATTATAATTAAGTCCTGTTTTTGTTTGTGTGTTTGTTCACAATATACGTTATATGATGTCATAACAGATTGCACCATATATGACTTGATAGCAGATTACATTATATATGACAGTATGGCAGATTGTATCGTTCATAACGTTACAGCAAATGACTTTGGCCTTCGGGACAATATCAAAGTGTAGTATCTGTTCCGGCAGATACTGCAAGCAAAGACCATATGTGGGGGCAACCCCACATATAAGACCTTGGTCAATGAAGGGGCAACCCTTCATACCAATTGTCACTATCCAGCTCCGCTACTCCCCGGGGAGTTGGTCCCCATTTCCCCTTCACTCCTCACATTATAAATCGGCCTTGTGCCTAATTTGCTCGGTGGGGGAGCAAATAAATACCTCAAAGTGTAGAATCTGTTCCCGCAGATACTGCAAGCAAAGACCATATGTGGGGAAAACCCACATATAAGATCCTGGTCCATGTAGAGGCAACCTTCATACCAATTGTCACTATCCAGCTCCCCTACTCCCCGGGGAGTTGGTCCCCATTTCCCCTTCACTCTTCACTTTAAAAATCGTCCTTGTGCCTTATTTGCTCAGTGGGGTAGCAAATAAATACCTCAAAGTGTAGTATCTGTTCTTTAGATGCTGCACTTCAATTTCTTGTTCTCTGTCAGTGGAGGAGAAATCCTTCACGACTGAGACAATTTTTATTTTTGTTCCTTTTCTCCACGTTAAAAAACGACCCTGGTGTCTAACTCTGTCCCGTGGGGAGGCATTGTAAATAGGAACGTTACAGCAAATTACGTTACAGCATATATGATGTCATCTCAAAAGATGACATCATATATGACTTCATAGCAGTCGACGGATATTGTTTCGACCTGGCAAAGCATTACATATGCAGTTAGAATATATATCTGTATCTATGTCTATACTATATTTATTAATAATTATTACGTGCATAAAAATAAGTCTTTAATATAGATAACTATAGATTACTTACTTTTATGCACATAATAATTATTCATAAATAATATTTTTTAAAAAATAAAAAAGTAATACGTCCTAAACAATATGGGTGGAAAAAATGTAAACAAAGGGCAAATAACTCCTTTCTTATAATAACGCCCAGGGAGCGAAAACAAAAGAAATTAGTACGGAATTGCTAATAAAAAAAATAAATAAAAAATTCAACAATCTTATATACATATATACTAGCAAAAGTACCCGTCGTTGACTGGGTTCAAAAACAGCCTACAGAAAATGGACTCTGATTTATAAAAGTATGATAGGTTATGAAAAGGAAGGGTTGTAAAGAGATAGCATCGAATTTGGGGGTATCAAAACCAAAGCAAAATATGATGAAAGTAAAATTAAAATAAATAAACCCCATAATTTATTATACCATACCTGTCCACACTGAAATACTTATCACAATATTCTGTGGATTTATATAAAAAAACCTTCTTAAACTTTGTGACATATTTCCATTCTATGGAAGTCAGGTGCGAACGAACACCCCATGATTTTATCATACCATATTTCTTGAAAACATAATTATCAAAGTATACTTACGCAGATAGATATGAAAAGTCTTTATTAAAGTTTGTGCCTATTTCCATTGTATGAAGGCCATTCGCAAACGCAGACCCCACAATTTTATTATACCATCTCTATTAAAGTTAAAACATACTTATCAAAGTAGTCTTATGTACATCTATATCAAAAACACTTGTAAACTTTTTTTTTAATTTTAAATTTTTTATTTCCATACTTTGTGGACCAGGCGCGTACGCAGACCCCACAATTTTTATGAATCATCATTATGCAAGATCAAACATACCTATTCCTGTGTCTCGATACATCTTCTATCATTATATGTGATCATTTTTCTATAATAGTCAGTCATATAGAAGCCTATTCGTGACCAGACACATACACATACGTTCAGCTTTATATTATATATATATATATATATATATATATATATATATATATAGAGAGAGAGAGAGAGAGAGAGAGAGAGAGACAGAGACAGAGACAGAGGGATGGAGAGAGAGAGGGGGAGAGAGATATGGATATAATCCCTCCATTACTTGACTGTCGTGAGGACGTTTCTAGCTCTCTGTTGCGAACAAACGATATTCAACTGTTGAGCATAAATTATAGCACGATCGTTTTGTTTCTTACAACTACGGAAACCTTACAATTGTTTTGCTTTTAGCAAAAGGTTGGCAGGTCGAACTCGTTGTTTTTTTTTTGTTTTTTTGTTTTTTCAACGTAGTTATATTTGATTACTGTTCTCTTTTAGATCCTTTTTTTCACTGACTTTTACAAATCTGCTACTTACCCAAATTCAAATAATACAGTAATTTTAAAATTAATTATTTTCATTATTAAGTTAAATATTAATTAAATTTGCATACTTTATTAGATATCTGATTAATTTTACCAGTCAACTCATGACACTGAAAAAGGTAGTGTCATAGTTACATACTACATGATGATACTGCATCTTTCTAGATAGTCGCCATCATATTGAGTTCTCCCCATCTCGTTGTCCATGCCATCTTAGATGACTGCAGCCCCTTCCCCCGGAGATTTGCACATCTTGAAGCAGACGTGACATACAAATTAAGCAATTTCCACTGGGTTGACTCTGGAAGCTGAAGGGTATTTCTATGAACAATCATATGTCTTCTCAAACCGGAAGTAGACTTGTAAACTTTGCTGCGTATTAAACAAATCCTTTGATCTGGATTAATCGGCACAAATTTCACCTGAACAGGAGTTTTTTGTAGGACCATCAATTAACCCTTTGCGAAGCTCTTGCTTCAGATCGCTATGCGTATGCTTTCTTTTCTCTAGAGCATTGCAACTTTCACAACAAGCTTTCGTCATTTCGGCCTTGGCAGAGTAAGTTCTTCCCACGTGTCGATGTTGATTTGCAAGACGTTCAAATTGTTCTTTTTGCAGTCCCTGAACTCTCCCTCGGCTTTTGCTGACGACGCTTGCGATTTTCCAGCTGTCTATAAAAAAATTGTTTCAGCAGCTTACAATCTTTTATTCGAACAACGTACTACAAAGATACATACATACACACTACATACGTACATAAGGTTACCGTTCATATGTTAAGCTAGCAAGCAGAATTTAATGGGGATTGTTACGATGTACTTTTTAACTTTGCTAATACATTCCTTATTTTTACGTGCCACTCACTTTCCACCTAATTTGAACTCAAAAAGCGGAAACGTTAGAAAGACGTATGACTTACATTTCAATTAAATCGCATATTGATATATGTATTTGAATTCTTAAGAGCATTCTGTCACCCTCAGTCACTTAGCATTTGGGAACGTGTACAGTCAGTACATGGAGGTTCACGTAGAAATCCAGGACCGTTTCCATCGTCTCCAGTGTAAGCTTTATATCTATATAATTATGGGTCTCTGTAGGCCTTGTTTGCTTTCTTGTTTGTTTGCATTTTGTTTTCGACGATCGGATAATTCTATCTTTTCATAAAAGAATGACAGGTGACTTCATTATATATATATATATATATATATATATATATATATATATATATATATATATATATAAATGCAATTTGGCGAGTCCATCTTTTAACAAAGGAATGACAGGTGAATTTATATATACAGAAATACCGTTATGATATAATAATAACAATTTGTTGCTGCATAACGGAACGGATCTGTAAAAAATGTATCGAAAATTAAACATGCTGGAGGAGATTTTTGCATGGAAAATAAATATATACATATATATATATATATATATATATATATATATATATATATATATATACTTTTAGTTAAGGTTTTCTCTTTTCATCCTTATGTAGTTAAATTCTGTTTTAAAATTGAAGACTTTTGCAAAATCGGCTTATGCAAATGCTAAGTCTGTTTCTATTTAACAATTGTAGTAAAGGATTTTTTTTTCTTCATCCTTATATAAATGAATTCTCTTTGGTCATTATAAACATTTTAAAAGTCGGATTATGTAGGTGCTTGGTCTGCGATGGGTTAAAGTTATTTTTTTCCATCCGGGAATTTAAACTGCATTCTTTATTTTTATTTTTGCATTTTTTTAATCAAAGCTTCTTTAGACTATATATATATATATATATATATATATATATATATATATATATATATATATAACAGTATAGTCACATTACAAGATCCAAATATTTATGTTTTATACAAAACATTTCCTCCAGCATATTAAATATTCGGTACATTTTTACAGATCCGTTTCGTTATGCAGAAACAAACCGCTATTGTAATGGCAGTCCTATATCTCTTTCTCTCTTTCTCTGCCTCTGTGTTTCTCTCTCTCTACACACACACACACACACACATATCTATCTATCTATTTATCTACCTATTTATCTATCTTTTTCTCTTTCTCTCTTTCTCTCTCTCTCTCTCTCTCTCTCTCTATATATATATATATATATATATATATATATATATATATATATATATTAAAAACATCAGCTCTTTATTATTAAGAGGGAATTGTCCAATCGTTTAAGACAAGATTCAAGCAGTCAAACAGGCGGCGTTTATACATATATATATATATATATATATATATATATATATATATATATATATATATATATAAGGGCGTGACTCAGATGCTAAAGAATAAAGGGGGAGAGATGTATATTTCTGTTTCGATGGTAGCTGACGGTACCCAAGTCATATATCTGCATATATCTTTATTATTTGTATATTTGTTTAGATCCCACTACTATATATTAATGTAATAATCGAAAAAAGAAATTATCTCCATAATAATGAATGCATAATCTGTATGAATTATAGTATCATATTACAGAGGATCTCACGACCGGGAAACGCCCTGCGGCCTGCTTGTATATGATAACATTTTTTAAAAATGGGGTATATTTGAGGTTTTTAGGAATGTATACCTTCACAGCCTTTAGGAGTGCACATCGAAAGATTCGAGGACACTATCATAAAATTTTACTAGGGAATACGCATTTAGATTTGTTAACTTTCTTTTTATCGGATCTGCACAAATATCACACACGTACATAAAACATTACATTTTATATAGAGAGAGAAGTTATATGAACTAGATCTGTTGTATAGCGCATAAGAATATGATACACGTACGTATATATCGGTAGGTTTAATTCATCAAAACCGAACGTAAAAAGATAAAGATTTTTCGTTCCTTCTTATCTGCTTTGCTTAGAGGCTTGAAACGATTTAAATATTTCGTTATATTCAAGTCGCAAATCCTTTTGTCTCGAAATCGTAAGAAATAACTGCATACCTATATATTTTTACGCAGTAAATGACTTGAATAGTTTTATTTAAAATCGAAAAAAGATTAGAAAATATAAAAACAAAAAAACAGGAAGGCAAGTTGGTTGAGGTTTTCTTCTATTAGATTCAGGTCTCTTGATTTCTTTTAGTATACTAGCAAATAAATGTTCACACCGGTACCATATTTTGATAGATTAGGAGAATTATATAATCTTAAAAGAGCTACATGCAATAACCAGTTAAAGCATAATTAATTGTCTTGGCATATTAATTTGGTTCTACAACGCTATTGATAAATTTTCCTTATATATTTATTTACTAGCATTTCAGCCCGGCGTTGCCCGGGTGTTTGGATGTGTATGTTGAGCAAAAAAAAAAAACCCGTACCGCAAAGGAGGAAAAGAACGGGGTAAAAACCTAACGTTTATGCTGTTACAACCACCGCAAAACCGGAAGCGACATTTTTTTTTAAATTAAGGTTAGACAATCTAAAGGAGAAGATAACTTTCAAAAATATCGGCGAAAAAAGTGACCCCCCCCCCGTAGAAAGGTGCCTAGTTGAAGGGGAAGATATTAATGATTTTAGCCAATCTTTCTATATTATATAGTGTCATTAAAGAAAATTTGCAGTATACTAGTAAATATATGTTCGGTCCAGTGTCATATTTTGATAGGCTGCGAGTGTTAAATAAACGTGAAAAGGCTACATACAATACATATCTATCTATCTATAAAAGTGAACGATTCTGTGTGTCTGTGTGTGTACATTTCCCTACGCAATAACTCTGTCAATTTTTAGTCTACAGACTCGAAATTTGATATACAGGCTACTGAGATTTGGGGAAATCTTTGTGGTCAGTTTTTGACAAGAAATTTGGTGATTAAGGGGTCAACGTTCAACGATTTGACCTTTGAGAACTTTACCAAACTACTCCGACAATTTTGAAATTTTAGATATATGTTCCTTGGACATGGATCTAACTTAATAACTTGATTTGAGCCCAAAACAATAAATGATAAGGGGTCATGATAGGGTTCAAAGTTTTAAAAAATTCACCTTTTTTTTTCTTTTTTTGCTCAGCATACACCTCCAAACACCCGGGCAACGCCGGGCACCCATGCTAGTTTAAAATAATTTTTTTTGGTTTATTAATATATTTTTCAATGTTGTTGATAATGTTTCCCTATATATTTGACTACTAGCGGAGGAGGAGCGCCTCCGCCCAGGCATAAAATACGCTTAATTACGGCATAATCACGTTTGAAACACCGGTTCCTATCAGATCACCGAAGTTTAGCAACGATGAGCCTGGCCAGTACCAGATGGGTGACCATTTGGGACTACTAGGTGCTGTATACGCTCTCAGCTTATCTCGGCATTGTTTACAGTCGTCCTGGACTTTCCTTACCACTGGACTCAAGCAGTGCCGATTCAAGAGAGGTGTGCTTGGAGATTGCTAAACTCTTGCCACATAATTGGGGGGGGGAAGGGTCCTTTATCTTTCGAGACTGAACGGAGGCAGGGAAATTTAGTCCAGATTTCGTACATATTATTATAGAGTCGTTATTTTAAATGTAAAAACAGGATTTGGGTTCCATCAGTTAAAATCGAAATCGAAGCATTCAAAACTGGTGTACCAGCGTGACACGTATATGAACTGAATTAAAATTAAACATTAAAAAGTCCCATGAAGATTATGTACAAAATATATAACGATTTTTTTTTTAATTTTGACCCATTTTTGATTCCTTAAAAACATTTTAACCGGCTAAAGACCCATAATGCAATTTTGCCAGCAGTGAGATGTTGGCTGTGCATGAGCGTTTGGAGCGCACTTTGTCACTCACACCTCTGTGTATTAGCGCGCCAGGGTAACGTCAGATAATTCTGAACGATTATTACTATTATTATTATCATTATTATTATTATTGTATGTTGTTGTTGTTTTTTGTCGTTGTTGTTGTTGTTGTCGTTGTTGTTGTCGTTGTTGTTGTCGTTGTTGTTGTCGTTGTTTTCGTTGTTATTGTTGTTGTCGTTTTTGTTGTTGTTGTTGTTGTTGTTGCTGTTGTTGTCGTCGTCGGTGTTGTCGTTGTTGTTTTTTGTTGTTGTTTTTGTTGTTGTTGTTTTTGTTGTTGTTGTTGTCGTCGGTGTTGTCGTTGTTGTTTTTTGTTGTTGTTTTTGTTGTTGTTGTTTTTGTTGTTGTTGTTGTCGTCGGTGTTGTCGTTGTTGTCGTTGTTGTCGTTGTCGTTGATGTTGTCGTTGATGTTGTCGTTGTTCTTTTTGTTGTTGTTGCTTTTTTTATTGTTGTTGTTTTTGTTGCCATTGTTGTCGTTGTTGCTGTTGTCGTTGTCGTTGTTGTTGTTGTTGTTGTTTTTTTTGTTGTCGTTGTTGTTCTTTTTCTTGTTGTTGCTGTTGTTGTCGTTTTTGTTGTTGTTGTCGTTGTTGTTTTTGTTGTTGTTTTTGTTGTTTTTGTTGCCGTTGTTGTCGTTGTTACTGTTATCGTTGTTGTTGTTGTTGTTGTTGTTGTTGTTGTTGTTGCTGTTGTTGTTGTTGTTGTTGTTGGCGGCGGCGGCGGCGGCGGCGGCGGCGGCGGCGGCGGCGGCGTCGTTATTATTTTTGTTGTTCTTCTTCTTCTTGTCGTTGTGGTGGTTGAATGTTATGTAAAGGAAAATATTCAGAGAAAATATTTTAATAGAAAGGAACGTTACAAATCAAAACATATCTGTTCGTAATTTTAGCTGATACTTAATTTTTCAATAAACAAAATACGGATAATTTGCATCATGTGATTAGGATTCTTTGGTTACTTGCGTGGTGATGTAAATAGATAGAGAAAGGGTTTAGATGTACGCATAAGTTTTCATTGAGACGACATAGTCGAAAGTTGAACCTAACTAACGACAGGATTGAAGATTGTCTCCACGTCCGGGAGCCGGAAAATGTGAGATTAGCGAGATGTAACCGTTACAAACTCCAATGCATGAAATAAACGTTATGGATAAAGTAGATAGTTCGTGTTTTGATGGATTTTTTTTCAAAATGAAATAAACGTTATAGATAAAGATTTCAAAATGAAAGGAAGCAACCCGGAGCGTGGCAACATGTCACAACCATGAAAGAGAGAGTGGAGAAAACATACAAAAGTGAAGTAGGTATGCGTTTCCAATTGTTGATTAAAACCTCAGAAATGGTTATTCGTTACCCGTAAAAAAGCTGGCCGTGTTACGTCCATTGTGTCATTATTTAACTGTTGTTAAATGTCTACATATAGACATAAAGAAATACTTGCACCCACAACGAACATTTCTAGACAATCGCATTTATTATTTATTTTATGTAAGCGCATAGGTTAAGAGGCACCTATATATATATATATATATATATATATATATATATATATATATATATATATACAAACACAATGCAAAGACATATATAAACCGCTATATAATATCTGTGGCTACTATGAAACTGACAAACTCATCTACTAACTGTGATGACATCAACGGCATCGGCTTCGTAAACGTTACACGAGTGTCGGTGATTTTTTTTCACCCCAAACAAGGCACATTGCACCTTCGTTGTAGGGGGCTACTATCAGGGACATAAACAGCAGGAGTACTGTGTAGGGAGTTGGGCAGCAAGATGTCGGTTCACCTTACACTTGAACTTCTGCATGTCAGTAGAGTTGGGGAAGCAGGGACCCGGAAGGGAATTCCAAAGTCCCACTGTTCTGGTGAAGAAACGACTGGAGTAGAAGGGTCTCTTACATTTAGGGATCTCTACCGTGAAGGAGGGGGGGATTTAGCTGTTTGTCGGGTTTGTCGGGGGTATTTACATCGAGGGGGCACAAGTGCTTGCAGTTCGTCAGAGTATTCACCGTTAAAGTACTTGTAGGAGAGGCAGAGGTATGCAACATTTCGCCGATGGGACAGAGGCTGAAGTTTAGATGACAGTTTAGGACCTTTCAGACTGGCGACTCTCTTTTGAACCTTGTCTAGGAGCGAGAGACTAGTGGCAGATGCACCAGCCCAAATGTGACAACAATACTCCATACATGAGCGAATGGTGGCCTTATAGAGGTATAGGATACTTTCGGGCGTTAGTAGTTTTCTAGCACGGTAGAGAGACCCCACCTTCTTCGCAGCGGTCCTGGCAATACTCTCAAATTGTTCCAACTCATATTTCCTGTGAACGTTAGGCCGAGCAGTTTAAAAGATGCACTTGTGTAAAAGAATGTTGATTGGTTAATTTTTTTCTGCGTTGACGAATTCAATGACGCATCTCCGCTTCTGATGCAGAATGGTTGCTGTCTCGGAGTCTCGCATCGTCAATATCTGCAATGGAGAAATAAAACTTTCATGTCATGAATGCATAATTTCTCGTCCAAACAATGCAATTTTCAATTCCCTTTGATCCATTTGGGCGGAATAAAAATAGGAGGCAGTAATTTTAGAACGCACCTCGTATTTAAAAAATACGATACGTGTGAAAAAATGCCGTAAGCGGAACACGAATCACACACACGCGCGCACACACACATACATACATCCATACATACATACATACATGTCTGTAGGTATTTAATTATTATAGTAAAAAAATAATTATGACAGCCCCTTTAAGAACTTCGTTTCTTATCGTTGAGCACTTTCAGTTAAATTAAGTCGGTCAATTTAGCTATTATGCATAGATCATCGCATAACGATTAGATCACTGTCTGGCTGACGTAAAGAACATTTAAAATTAAAATGTTTAAAATTCGACGTTATTTCACGCGGTTGATGGTAGCCGAATGGATTAGGTCTTCGCTAATCGAGCCAGAGATGTCTCGTGATGCGGGGTTCGAATCGTTCGACTAGTATTAATCGTGGCACCCTGCACTGAAGATTCCCGAAAGGATGAAACACTAGTGTCTGTAGGTATTTAATTATTATAGTAAAAAATAATATATATATATATATATATATATATATATATATATATATATATATATATATATATATATATATATATATAAGAGAAAGAAAATTGAAGCTGTAAGTTGAACGTTACAATCAAAATTTACTGTTCGACTGAATACTCCAAAAAACAATTTACAAAGTTCTTATTCCGCGGAGTTTCAAAGAATGCTATTCTTACTATTCTTCTCATCAGAATAATAATTATTATTATTATTATTATCGACATCTTTATTAGTTTTCTTTTACTAAATTTGTTACTTTAATTACTAAATTATTATTATTAGTAGTAGTAGTAGTAGTAGTAGTATTATGTACTCTTTATCATCATGATGACTTTTTGAACGCTTTAATAAACTATGATTCGGCAACTCTTAAAAAATTACAATCATCACTCCTACTCCTTTTTTTTAAATAATGACATCGAATTTCTTTATAGAAAGATCCGTTTCATTCTGTCTAGACAATTTCCGGTCACAGTAATACGAACTTTCACGGGGGTTTTTTTCTGTTGTTTTTTCCTCCGCTTGAAATCACTTTTTCTTTGAAGGTTCTCATTTTGGATTTCTCTCTTCCTACTATTAGGCCCCATGTTACGAGGGACAGACTTCTCTTTGGACTACTGCACTGGCCGGAAAAAAAGAATTTTCATTATTTCAGCTGTTTTGTAAACTTTCCAATCGGATTTTTTAAAACTTTCCAATCGGATTATATGCCTCGTCATGCTGAACTTATTTTGGAATACATTCTATCTATAAAACTATTTTGCATTTTGGATCAACTCTAGAGGAGTTTCATTCAAGCTGGAATATTATGCGCGGTTTGTTTTTATATTAGTTTTTTTTTACATATCCAATATTTTTCTTTTTTTATTTGGCAATTTATAGCTACAATAAATTGCGGTTTCACTTAATGCCTTAACTAGCAAATTCTAGCATTGCTAAAAATATAATTTGCTGCTTTCTTTATGTCCTCTTATGAGAAGAATAATAAGAATAGCATTCTGTGAAACTCCGCGGAATAAGGACTTTGTAAAATGTTTTTTGGAGTATTCATTCGAACAATAAATTTTGATTGTAAAATTCAACTTACTAATTTTCTTTCTCTTATAATAAGCTCTACTCTCTATTGTGCATCGAGCTTTGTTAATTCGGTTGGGATTACATTTTCTATATATAAATACTTTTATTTATATTAGTTTTAAATTCATCATTGCGTATATTAGGTAAACACTACATCCTTTTGTTTTCATGAATATATATATATATATATATATATATATATATATACAGAGAGAGAGAGAGAGAGATAGAGAATGACAAAAGTCTATATTCCAAAGTTCATGATGTTTACCATTTAAAAATTTTATTCCTTAATTCACTTGACATTTAAAATTCTTGACAGTATCTGTTTCGTAGCACAAAACCAATCACTTAATTATTATATCAATTAGTGAATCTATTTTGCCCTTAACTCATCAGAATAAATAGCAACAATCAATTCATCAAAAGGAGATGGCATAGTGCCTTCTTACATGATTAAAAATGCGAAAACTGGAAGAGAAGCTCAAATACCTTATAATACCTTTTAGATTACGCCATTTTAAATTCCAAATGACGTAATGTAGGCTCAAACTCCGTACGTAAATTTCTTTTTTTCATTAATTGCAAAAAATTTTATAAGACTTGTAAAATTTACGTTTTTTTTTTTTTGTTTTGTTTATTGCATGACGTGGTCTGTAAAGTGTTAATGTTTTTTGTTGTTTTTTTTTTGCTTTTTTTTTGTAAACTGGAAAGAAGTTTATACCAAAATGATTTTATAAAAGATACAGTAGGTTCTCTAGAGTGCAATTTAGAATAATATATATATATATATATATATATATATATATATATATATATATATATATATATATATATATATATATAAGGATGCAACATTTCGTCGATGGGACGGAAGTTGAAGCCTAGTTGACAGTTCAATACCAATTCAATAGATTAGCGACTCTTTTTTCCTTTTGCATCTAAGCTCCAACTGACATGTTGAGCTTTTTATTATCCCGATAAGTTTCCATTTAAAATATTATTTTTGGATCCCATCTCGAAACCGAAACCCAAACTTATGAAGAATTCTTGATTAAATTATATATTAAAAAGATAGATTAGTGCAGTGGTATCAGCTATAAGCGAAACCAAAACTTATTAAAAAAAATAGATGACTTAAGAGCCATCAGCGATAATCGAAACTGAAACCAAAACTTATAAGAATCCTTGTTAAAATTATTTATAACAAAAATGACTTCAGTGGCATCGGCTATAATCGAAACCGAAACCAAAACTTGGTCAAATTATTTATTACCAGAAATGAAAGTCCATAACAATTAAACGACAGTCACTTGGATGTAAGCGTAACAGACAAAGTAAATAACACACACGCTATCTTATTAATATATACACGGATAAATTATAAAAACACGGAATCCATTTTTTTTTTTTCAATTGCTACCGTTTTTAAGTTTCATTTTTATTGTGTAAAATTTAGACTTGTTTGGATCTAAAACTATATTTGACTCATCCCTAAATTATGTGTTGAAATAACAGCCATGGCCTTGGATAAGTTGTCAAGGGCGGTAATTAATGTCCAGTTAATTATTTATCGAGCAAATCTGATATATTACTTAACGCGTGATCCCTTTATATCGTATTATATTTCTTACGGGTGCAGTTTAATATTTAAGAAAATAGTAATTAAACAAAGGTTTTTACGTGTTTTCTTTCATATTCAGGCAATGAAAACATAAAAAATTGTCATCACGAAATTATAAAAATTGTTTTAATAATTAAATAAATTGATTAATAACATAATCGAATTAAATAAATTAAGGCAATTAACTGTAATAATTACAAACTTTCACGAAAAACACTCGTTTAGCTGCAACCATTATCAATAATATCCCCCACTGTTTATGTGTTCCTAAACATTAACATAGATTCCATGAACAAAGCTTCTTTTTTAGAACTGAATGCCTGTGGACTTCTCTTCCGTTTGCCTGCTTTTCATCTAACTACAATATTGTCGTCTTAAAGGGCAACATAAACAAATTCTTGATGAGCCGTCCCCTTAAGTAATCCAATTAACCAAATTTCCCCTACTAACGATTACTACGATATTATCCCATTGACTACTGTACACTCATTAACTCTTATCCTCAAGCGGCCTCTGTGCCTTGATAAGTGGTGACTGGTGACTCATATGTAAAAAAACAAAGTTGGATTTCAAAGCGAAGTTATTTTAGACATCGATATGAAAAATACAAACCCGGAAGTTCTGAAAGACTTACTTAACACCAATTGTTCTGCTGGTTATCCTTCGTCACTTGTGATTGCTGCGTCTTCAGGGCGTGTCACTAGTCGATTCGTGACTACTTATAAATAAGTGGCTCATAGACATTAATACCTTAATCATATAGATTTTTTTTACTTTATCTTCAGTAAATGCTTCAGACAGAGATAGAGAATGATATTACCCGCGCTATTTTAAGCGATACCTTCCAGGACACTTGTTTCCTTCGCCAAGCAACCCCTGTCCCTTGCTTCTTGCCACGTGGTCTCTGGTTTCCAATATCCTTCTAGTGTTACATCGTGCTTCTTCATAAGGGCGTATCTTTGCCGATTTGTTTGTTTATTTGTTTGTCTGTTTTGTCTGTTTTTGTTTTACGGCATATCAACCTTTTTCAGGTTATTTAATGCCGAATCCAGTGATTTTGAAGAACAATATTTTTAATGGAGTATATTTGTTTTATTTTTTTAAGTCGGTTTCTATTTAACCCATAGTTGGGACCCTAACAGGTACTACCACTCCGAGTTAAAGTGGACCTGGGAGCAATGGCAATTAAAGGGTGGCTCAAAACTCCCCAAAGCCCGCAAGCTGGGGCCTCACCATCGGATATAGTTTAAGGTCATATCCAGGACTGCGATTATTCATTAATTACTAAAAAGTTAAAATACATTTATACATAAATTATATATTTTTTATTTCACACTACCAGATTCATATAGCGATGCCTGACTATCAAATATATGGAACATTAATAAAACTTAGCAAAGGTATAAACTCTTAATTGATTGCACCATTACTGTTTGTTTGTTTTTTGCAAGTCATTTTCTAAAAAGTACATGTTTAAAAAATTATATTTCTCAGCATTAAATGGCCATAAAGTTAAATATGCCGTGAGAGAAAATAACTGTAAACTTTATTGTACACCCCTAATCAAACCTCACAGACACCGTTCCTTCCTTGAATCCCTTATGCCACTCACAAACTAATGCTCAATTCATGCAAGATGGTTTTAGAGCAGTCTGTGGTATTCCATACGTTTTCCTGGCATAGTTTCCAAGTTTAAAACAGAATGTCATTGCATATCGTTATTCTAAAATGTCCCTACGTCCAAATTGCATTTTTGAAATTCACCAGTTGTGAAATTCAGGTTTTAGTAGGGTGTATTCCAATTCATTCTGTAGCTATTCATTTGAACCTGAAACCATAAAAATTTGCGAGTCATCTCATAATATTTATAGCAATAATATACTGAATATTCAAGAATCCACTATTTTAAATGCATGTACAAAAATTCTGAGAACTTATTGAAGGTTCCCTGTACAATCTTTATTAATTCAAAGTAATTTATCTTATATAATTACTTGAAAAGAATTCATTCATATGTATAATAACTACACAACAATTCATGTACATTCATAATTATTTCACAACAATTCATCTACATTTATAATTATTTCCCAATTCGTCTACATTCATAATTACTTCACAACAATTTGTCTATATTTATTATTATTTCACAGAAATTCATCTACATTTATAATTACTTCACAGCAATTCATTTACATTCGTAATTACTTCACAATAATTTGTCTACATTTATAATTATTTCACAATTCATCTACCTTTTTTAATTACTTCATTACAATTTATCTACATTTATAATTAGTTCACAATAATCCGTGTATATTTATAAGTATTTAACAATAATACATCTACATGTGTAATTATTTCACAGCGATTTAAATTTATGATTACTTCAAAATAATTTATCTACATTCATAATTACTTCACAATAAATTATCTACATTTACATAAGAACTAAAAAGTGTTTAAAAAGCAGAAAACAGAAATCGTACATAAGCGCGAGAAACGAAGGTTTTGAACCGTAGATGCTATAAACAGCACTGAGTTCTCCCATTCTCTATCTTTGTTTATATTTACATATTTTTTTTTATTTAAAATGTAAAATATAAAGTATATAATTTGTGTTTGTCTTTATCTCTGTTAATCATAGCTAATAATTAATCGATCACAAAGGTTTCTCTATGAAGAAACTCGCGACGAAAAGTTATACATTCAGGCAAGCTGGCCAAGTAAGCTTTTCAAAACGAAGTGTTAGTATGTAGTTATTATAGCTAGCACGATTACTCTTTGTGACTATCATCGTCTGCCGCTTATATGCATAATAATCTTATATAAATAAAACGTAATTATACCCCAAGGATGATTTATAACAAGTATAACAAGTAAAATATTTGTTTGGATAGATGAATAACGCGTACTGAAATATGCTGGTAAGTTGAAATGCAAAAGTGTTCATTCAACTTCCCGACATAGTTTTCTTACTTTTACGCATGTGCAAATTCATTCATATTGAAGTTCACAACTCCATCCTTGTCACGGACTACTTGATCAAGATGGTTATCAAGACAGCTTTTAACCCTTCCTATAGTCCAGACCTTGCTTTCTTTTTGTTATTCCTTAAACAAACATCTCCAAAACAAACTAATTACTAATAAAGGCATATACATTGGTCTCTTACCAAAATTGCCATTATATATACAGTGGTGAAACCCAACGTAGATCAGAGAAAGGTCTCAATGAACACAAGAGATCTAAGAAATTCTTTGAATACATTATTCTCTCATTGCTTTCAGCATAATCATACTTTTGACTTCAAACAAGCAAAAATAGTAAAAAAAAAAAAATTCTGATAAACCGCGACAAAGACTTCTTGCATCAGCGCTTATCGTAAATTCAAAAACAATTAGACGACGTCGAGGTTTCTATAATATATCGCCATTAGTAAGTAAACTCCTATTAAAAACATAATTTAATTGTAAACACGGGTAAACTCTTTACAGCATAGAAAACACCACTTATAATAATTAATATATATATATATATATATATATATATATATATATATATAATCAGTCAATGAATTAAATAAGAAACAGGCACTCATTCATATTTGAATTATAACGAACATATTTGTTCTAATAAGAATATGAATTGCATCATATCTTTTTAAATAAATTAACAGCTATATGACGTTATAAAAATATTACTGTCTTTCAAAACGCTATGCCCTTTGTTTTGAATTTCCAACAACTGTTTCGTTTTTTGCAATAGAACAAAGTCATACATTTCATTACATAAAAACTATATTTTAATAGTTATACACTGATATTATATTTTCTTAATTTCATTCATTCAGAAGAAGCCTTACAATAAAGACGAAACGGTAATGAACACATAGCTTTGTTATTTTATTATCTCTCTATATCGTCGGAATCTTATTTCAATTATACTCTCCATAAATAATGATAAAACGATAAAACAACGACAGGCTCACAACCTCCCTTTGGTGGGAGAGAGGTTGCAGGAAAGAGAATATATATATATATATATATATATATATATATATATATATAGAGAGAGAGAGAGAGAGAGAGAGAGAGAAAATAAAAAGGAACAAACCGTATTATGTGTTCATCAACGTTTCGTCTTTATTTCGAGACTTCCTCTGGATGAATGAGATTAAGAAACCAAAAAATATACCAGTACAAAATATTTGAAAATGTTTCACGTGCACAGTGTGACGCAGTTCTATTTCAGAGAAACGTGAAACATTTTCAAATATTTTGTATTGGTATATTTTTGGGTTTCTTAATCTCATTCATCCAGAGGAAATCTCGAAATAAAGACGAAACGTTGATGAACACATAATACGGTTTGTTCCTTTTTATTTTCTCTATTTTGTCGGAATACTATTTCCATTATTTTCATCATATATATATACATATATATATATATATATATATATATATACACGTTTTATGATATGCATATAACGTGCGTTTATATATACGTATCTATGTACTGTATGTAAAATGTCTTATACTTGAGTGTTATGAAGTAGGTCGAACACAAGAAAGTATTCGTTAGTCATTTATCTGCCTGCCGATATATCTATATATTTAGGCGTATGATCGATATATCTCTCAATTTAGTTATCTATCTATTTCTGTATCTATCCATTTCGATCAATCTATCTATCTATCTAATTAGTGAGATAAAGAAGAGATGGACATGAAAATGTGTTCATAAAGCTGTCAAAATATTATCGAGCTATGTCATAGACAAGTTTACCGGAAGCATCTTACCAGTTGACCGGAACTACGTGTATGTTACCACGTGATCAGGTTAGTTGGAAATCACATTGAGTCGGAACTTAGAATTAGAACAGAGCGGTTGAGTTTAATGGTTGTCTCCCCTTCCCCTTAGGAGGGAGATGACGTGTCTCACAATGGAGACTAATAGAATTAACCAACATGGCAAAGAATCTCGCTTTCCATATTCATCTTCGTTGACAAAGAGTGAAATAAAGATAATATAAAATACAATCAGCGTTTTTGGACTGAATGCATATTCGTTCAAACAGGTTTCAGCTTTCCCTCTAAGAGCAAGATGAACTTCAAATGGACCAAAATCGAGGACGTTTGAAAAGAAGATATGTCGAAAATACATGTATGAGACCCCCCCATATGAACATTTAACTGATCATAACATTGGATCATAAATAGACTGCAACAACATAACTTAGTGTTCAGATAGTGAAAAACCACCATAGATATTTAGTGATACATGCACACATTAAGCTGTACTCTTCCTTTACAAGTACGCCTCTCTGTTTGCGATGTTGTCATTCCATTATACAACATTATATAACATGTGTATATAGAGCCAATAACTCAAGTCTCGACCGTTAACCAAGTCTACTCGTCTATTCTTCGTGGATTTATGATAACCTCTTCTTATTGTTAGTTTCCACGTCACGTAGCTCGTCAATTTTATTGTTCTTTATAAATTGTTTTGTTTCTGAACAAAAATTCCAAATCTACTATAATAAATATCGTGTATGTATTGTATTTTTTTAATATTTATATTCTAACAAGATTTCATATTTCAGAAACATTGAACGTATCGCGATTTATCTTTGTTTCATTCGAGTCCCCTGGCAATCTGCGATACCAGGTTATCACAATATCTAACAAAGAAGTCTGAATCACATAGCATCAGTGTCTCAAGAACTCATTCTGAATCCTACACTCTTCCTGATTTTTATAGATTCTGTAGTGAGATCGCTCATTAGCATCTATGCAGATAGCACAAATACTTATAGCAGCATTGATGACCAATATTTTTCCACCACCACTCGGTGTGTGTGTGTGCGTGTGTGCACATCTTTTTCCAGTCCTGAATCAGGTGGCACAATTTTGTAAAAAGGTGAATTGCTACTTTTGATGTTTTGATGACCTAGATTTAGGAGGCTTCAACGCCAAGCAGCGTTCTCGATTCAAGTGGCATTTTCGTGGAACCAGCTACCCGATGAGCTCGTACACCAGCCAACACGACAGGGCTTCCAGACGGCTTTGGGTAAACGCTGGGCGGACCTCCACAGTTTCCCCCTCCCCCTGTATAGTTTCTCTTGTGTACATAGTCCCCTAAATTCTAACTGACTTTTCCCCCCGGTAAATGACAATCGCTTGTGCGTTAATTCTTTGCCAATTAAATGAATTGGTATGAACAGATCTCTCCCTTTCAACAGACTCTCTCTCCCACCCTATCTCTCCCCTATCTCCCCTACCCCTCTCTCTCTCTCTCTCTCTCTCTCTCTTTCTCTATGTGAGTGTGTCTTCCTATCTTGTTCCCGACCTGGAGCAGCTGGTACAATTAGGCAAAAAAGGTGAATTGTTGCTTTTCATGCTTCTAAAATCAATATGCACATTTTTCACCAACAACGCTTGGACCTTAATTACTCCACAGTATAAATAAATTACTCTCTCACTGACAAAGTCTTCTTTGCTTGCAGCTTACAAGGTTGACTTTCACTCTAGATATGAAATGAAAAAATTGCATCGAATCTGTTGTATAGAAAACAATGGTTGGGTTATTCTATCCCTCCTGAAATACTTCATGCGGATGCAATCCTTTACTCGCATAAGAACCAGATACGTTCCCAGATACAAGTGCTATTGTCATATCATAGAAGGTTCAGCCTCGAAAGATCTTTCTTACTTTGATAGCGTACAAGAAAGCCTTCCAAATCTAGTAGGATTTCTTTCTTTCTATAACCAACAGTCATTTTCATATATACCTGCATAACAACCAGAGACGTTCCCAGAGGAAGTGCAAGTGTCAGACTTGAAAAGGTTCAGCCTTGGGCAATATTTCTTTATTAGATAGCGTACAAAACCCGCCTTGTCAATCTACCGGGATCGATTTCGTTCTATAGCTTACAGCCTCTTTCACACAAAAGAGATGTTGCTAGCCACTGCCCCCTGTATCGTTAATGTTTATGTTGAGTGCACAACTAAGCCTGAATCTCTAATTCCCACTGTAAAACAATTACAAGCACTTACCTAGCTACAAGAGCAAAGAACTCTCTATCTCTCTCTTAGTCTTTCTCTCTCTCTCTTTCTTTCTCTCTCTCTCTCTCTCTCTCTCTCTGTGTACCAGAACATGGAACTTCCATGGAGGAAGCTTATTTCCAAGAACATATCGCTTAAGAAGAAAAATCGTTTGGTCCTGCTTCTTTATATACTACAGCATTGTCGACTTCAAGTTTAATGTAAACAAATAGTTTGCGTAACCCTCTTGGTTAATTAATTCATCTTATTTCTGCCTTATCTATTGTAGCCAATCCTCGCGTGGTGGTAATCACCGACAGACAATCTGTTTAGCGCTTATCCTTGGGTTGTCCGCTAACCTCGATAAAGAGTGACCCAATAGCAAATAAAAATTTTATGAATAGAGATAGAATACATCTGCTCAATGCGTGCGAGGGAACGTTGAACTGTGCTTGTGAGGCACCGTCCTTGTATGGATGCGAGTGTTTTCGCGAGTTGAGCGTATCGAT
This sequence comes from Euprymna scolopes, assembly GCF_053919585.1. Lineage (NCBI taxonomy): Eukaryota > Metazoa > Mollusca > Cephalopoda > Sepiida > Sepiolidae > Euprymna > Euprymna scolopes. Next base: position 21,662,399 of record NC_136496.1, on the reverse strand, counting down.
TACGAACGTCTTCTTCGATCTGGTCCGTTTATTTACGGAAAGAACCTCTTCGTACAATGGCCTTCATTAGGGCTATTTACTTTGATGTGAGATAAATAATCTAAATGAGAGACACGCAAAGGAAGAAAGTAAGGATATACAACAAGAATATACACAATATACACACACATGCATACGGGCCCGAGGACATAAATCAGAGGGCTGCGAGGTTTAATAAAAGCGTACATATTTATTCATATATAAATATATATATATATGCATACATATATATCCCACACACACACACACACACACACACACACATATATATATATATATATATATATATATATATATATATATATATATACTAATAGACAGCTCCGACGTTCCTAGGATTGAATGAGGATCAACGATTGTGCCACACTTCCAATACTTTTATTATCCTATAAATTGGTGAAATCATTCATTTTTCTATCAAATCGATTGATTGACTGCTCTAGTCGGGAACCCACCGGGTGGACTTGAAGTAAGCTTCACATATCTCCCCGTAGTGACTTAGTACAGAATACCTTCTAAGCTACATTGCACTGTAGAGAATATGTTGTTGATTTCATAAATTTATTGTTATATAATAGATTGAATTAAAGTTTTAAATGCAAAAGTCAAGTATCATGTTTCATTTGTGCTCAAAACAGAAACATTTATTTTGAGCGCGCCACTCTTATCAAAATGCGTGCTATTGATTTTATACCGCTTGTACAGTGAGAAAACCTGTCAAATACACTTGTGATGTTAGGTTGTATAGGGAAGTTGACTCTGGTAAAAATCAGATTGTCCTTAATTAAAATGGAGTTTGTCGATTATCGATTTTCAAAACTCATCGGAGGCCGTCCGATAAAAAAGCTATCTAAGAACACTTCCAAGCACACGAAGTAAATTTGCGTGATGTTTAAATCGTCCATTCAGTTTTCAAATCCATAGGGTACGAACTCACACACACACACACAGATTACCTTATATATATATATATATATATATATATATATATATATATATGTATATGTATATGTATATATATACTGCATCACCCTATATATATATATATATATATATATATATATAGGGTGATGCAGAAGTAAAGAGTAGGATGTATTTTTAAAAATATCATGAAATAAATGAGTGTATTGAAAACGACGTAATTTTTCGTCGATTTGTCATTTTATAAAGTACAGTGTGGAATATAATATCTTCCATGTGATGCCCAAATTTCGTGTATATATATATATATATATATATATATATATATATATATATATATATATATATATAGAGAGAGAGAGAGAGAGTCTGTTTATTATACAAACATTAGTTACATAGGTGCATATATGTTTCAGTGGGGTCCCAATTCAGAGACAACACTTCACCAGACTAAAAAAGAAAAAGAAACTAATGCTTGAATGATAAACAGAGTATATATACGAAATCTCGGCTCGTGTCGTCTAGTTATCTCTGAGGGTTGTTACATAGAATCCTGTATGATGACAGCGAATATCGAAGCCGCAGGCAGTAAGAAAAACAAACTCATGTACTCTAGTCTATAGAGTTAATTTTCACAAACTTATGTACAAATGTTTTTACAAATATCATTCAGTTCTTAGTAAGTTTTTTTCAAAGTCTCAAATCTGTTCACAGACAGCGACAGATGGTTGGATGAGGAAGTAGAGGGGTCGCGTCTCTATACAGTCTGTTCTTCGCTTCTTCTGTTCTCCTCTGACTAATTTTAGCACGACACTCGCATAATGAGGTATGTGGATGGGGTGGAAGTTTCCCCAGCCAATAAGATTTCGCCACGAAATCGAAAAGCTTCAATTTTTTTCGTGTGTGCAACTCCCAAATCTGGGCTCTGAATTGCTTATTCTCACGACTCGCTAAGGTCAGATTTCAGTTCTGACATCCGACTTTGAGTTCACCAAGGCCAGACAATGTTATGCTTCCAGTCCCTGTCATAAACTTAACTGGAAAATATATCTATGGTTTCAAACAATATCTATTTTGACATGAAATAAAATATGTATATTTATATTCTCTATTTTATCTGGCGTCACCCGAGAATGGTTAGCTATCTCAGCGTTGTTCTAAAGCCCCTCAATGGGGGATTACGTCAAAGGATGGCTCATCAAGAATTTGTTCCCGTTGAACTTGAAGATGACTATGTTGTAGACAGTTGGAAAGCAGGAAAACCGAACAGAGTTCACCACGCGCGCAAATCTAAGAAAGAAGCTTTGTTCAGGTTTAGGCACAGATAAAGAGTGGGGGTAATTATTGATAGTGGTTTCAGTTAGACGAGTATTTTTCGTGAAAGTCAGGACAGGGGGCATAGATTGAAGCTCAGGAAAATAACGATAAAACAGAGATAGAAGTTGCAGGGAAGAAACAAGGACATTCCCGACAAAGCTACGAAGTTTATTTTGAACTCTGTCAAAGCAGGATAACTTTTCTAGCTACTCCTGTCCAGGCGTTGCAACAGTACTCCATCCTTGGACGTACTTGGCTCTTATGCAGGTAGATGCATCAGTGGTGAGATATCTACTGGAGCGGTAGAACGATCCGACCATTTTTCCAGCAACCTTGGCAACAGATTTGATGTACCTGTCCCATCTCAGATCAGAAGTAAAGGTCAGATGCTTGTCAATACATGGAGCCTTCCTAGGACGAGAGCCACTCATTTTAATTGATGTCAGAAGGGGATCACAGCGTTGATGATAGAAAGATAGAAGCTTGATTTTAGATGCATAAAAATTAACCAGGCACCTCTTCCCCGATTGCACCATGAAGAATCAGAGAGAAGTGTTGCCATAGATGGTAGAGTCGTCAGCATAAATGTTTACGAATGAGATCTATTGATTTGAATGATTTTTATTTTTTTAATATCGGAAACCTTTAGGAAAGTCCAGTTTCCATGTAAATAAGAAGAATATTAGAGAAGTGATCATAAGATTAGGATAAGACTAGAATCGAACGCTGTAGGCAAAGTTAAGAAATAGAATGTTAGAAATTAAGTCTATTGTTCATTCTTTTAGAAATCTGGATATTAAATATGTCAGTAAAAGAATGAACAATGCAAATTAAATTATATTCTTTAAAAATAGTTTAGATTAGAATTGAGGATTTTTCTGTTCGCAGGGGGGGACAAACATATGTAAAACCACGTGAAATTGGTCACGTTTGAAAAACACACTTCTGAGGTCATAGACAAAGGGAAATTCTCAATATAGGATCTAAGAGTTATTTAGTCAGGCAGATGAGCCGAGTTGAGAGTTGAGAGTTAGTCAGTTGGTCAGTTGATCCCTTGGAAGCGAAGGGAGAACATTTAGACTATGTAGATCCAAATTTGAATTCCTGACGTCAATCGACCGGTCGATCAGATGAAGAAAGAAGTCATCATTATGTTGTAACTGTTGTCTTGTGTCATCCTTCCCCACGAACGAAAGGCCATTGTGTTTATCATCTTATAATGAACATTTTTAACCCTTTGAACATTATGTATCTCCCCTCCTCTGTGTTAAGAACTGTGCGTCATGTCCCCCTCTCCTCAGTATATGTTAAGAAGAACAATCCTCTCAGGAATTGTCACAGTCGTCGTCATGATGCAATATATATAAATGTCATTATCATTCTATCTGTGTTATAAGAAATGTTAATACGAAGTCCCCAAATATAAGAACTGTTATATATTAAGTCTCCAAAAGAAAGATAAGAACTGTATAAATGTTTCCCTCATCCTTACCATCGTGTATTATGTGTTCCGTTATATAAGACCTCAATATGAACACCGCGTCATTTAAATATGAAACCGCTGCTATTCAACGTATATTGCCTTTTTGGTGCTCGTTTCCAGTGCACCCTACAAGTGTGTGGAAAAATATCGAACCTCGCGTAATGTCACTAGTATTGAAGTGACCTCGTCCTTTATTTTATTTTACTTTAGGTGAAGTTCTCGAAAATCAAGCGATCTCAGTTGATCTCTGTCTGAGAGACATAGATATTCCAATATTCTTTTAAACTTATTCTTTGAGTTTGTAAATAAGTGAAGATTATTTCGTTAACTAACGATTACTGCCTTTCACTTACAACTGACTATTACAGTACATCTTTCTTGGGATCTCTTGGACTTACCGCATTCCAAGACAAGAATTCATCTAATCTGGTTGAGCATCCAAATAAGTTTTTTTTACACAGGAATCACCACTCATCAAAGCCCTAAGCCACTCGAGGATAAGGGTTAATGAGTATACATTAGTCAGTGTAATTATAGTGCAGTAAACATAAGTAGTGGGAATTTTGTAAATTGGATTACTTAGCGGGGCGGTTCATCAAGAATTTGTTTACATTTGACTTGAAGACAATTAGATTGTAGTCAGTTGGAAATCAAACAATCGGAACAGAGTTCCACGGGCGTGCAGTTCTAGGAAAGAAACTTTATTCATGGAATCTACGTTTAGGTTTAGACACAGTTAAAAAGTACGGGAAACTATTGATAGTGGTTGTAACTAGACGAGTGTTTTTCGTGAAAGTTATGTAAGTGGAAATTTGATGTGATTTTAGCAGTATAGTCAACATCACATGGGGAAGATGCGCAATTTCCCTTATAAATAAGTCTAGGTTGGCTGTATGGGAGGGATAACTTATTTAGGCTTCGAATACAATGTATTTTGAGTGTTTAGTCAATGGTATGCTTGAAGGGGAGAGTATCTTCATGCCACGTTCATCTGGCAAACCTCTGTTGAGAGATACCTTAAACATTCTGTGATGATCATCGTCATATAATATGAATCTTAGGATTCTAATTGTTGGCATTGGTTTCTCCGATATTTTTCTATTTTTTCTAGGAAGACAAATACATCGGGAATTACAGGAGGGGGCCATATTACATCTTATATGAAAGTGATTATTGTGGAACGAACTGGATTCGAACTTAGGACACTAGGTCATCAGTCAGGCTATGACAAGAGAATATTGTTTCATTATTTTGACTCTCGAGTATATATGTTAATATCTTATATGTTTTTAGGTAGAGTGACGTGGTTATGACTTGATTAACTGTGTCTAACTGTGTCGGACATATACTCGAGAGTCAAAAGAATGAAAAGAATATTCTCTTATAGCCCTAATCATCAGTCCGTGTCGTTAACTACTAGACCGCCGATAGGCAGTGTCTAGTAGCTATTCAATTACTCTCCTATTCGATTATACGCAGACGAATATACTTTTGGATGTAAAAAGTTTTTTTACTTTTGCTTTGAGTAGATACAGAACTTATGATAGTCTTATGATTGTCGAACATTTTATCGTAGATTAAAAACTTAACAACGTAGCATGAAAAAAAAATGAAAGTCGAAGTGAAGTAATCATTGAGGTCGAGAGAATGAAGAAAAAAGCTCATATCTTAAGTGTTTCAAGTCGGGTTATACAGACACAGACCAGATACATTAATGATATATATATATATATATATATATATATATATATATATATATATATATATATATCGAATGATTTCGTGATGTCCAAATCTGACATTACACATGTTAAAGATCACTTAGAACATGCATCCGTAAGTGCACCAATACTTAAATGTTAATCTACTCTATATCTATTTTAAAACCAGAGAAATATATATATATATATATATATATATACAAACATATATATATATATTATATATTTATATATATATATATAAACACACACACACATATATATATCTTCTCTTCTATCTATCTTTCTTTTCTTCTATTCTTCTTCTTCTTCTCTATATAAATAAAATGAACTCATTTTTTCCCGTCTGATTTTGACATTAATAGGATTAAAAATCAAGATATTTCATGCAAATATAATATGCACAGACGGCAGAACAATATCTGAGGTGTGTTATAGGCTTATTATTTCTCAAATTCCTCGATAATCTTAGATTTCTATACTTTTTCTGCTGAGAAGTCACGGCCAAAATCGGTTACGATCAATGGAAGTGGTAAAATATTTTCTCTCTAATAAATTCCTCCTCTCCCTGCCACCACTTAACACCGTTTGGGGATCGTTCACAAGGAACAGTTGAGAAGAGAACACTGGTTTGGCTTCGTAGTTCTTTCATGTGAAGTTATTTAAAATCACTAAACTAAGCTGCAGTGCTCTGTGGCGTAGTGGCTAGCGTGCTGGACTATTCACATTATATTTTCACGTTCGCGCCGACCTACCGTAGTCGTTTTTTTTTTTTTTCCTAAATAACTGGAATGGACTTTTCTTGGTGGTCGAACTGTTAACGTTGCAGATGTTTGTTTTTTTTTGTTTTTTTTTTTCACACTTTATTTTCCTACTTTTACTCATGACTCCGGGTTTGATCCTTCCTACTTACCTACCATAACATTTTTAAAACTCCCCCCCGTCCCGGAAACAAACACTCGGGCAATGCCGGGTACCACCGCTAGTATATATATATATATATTAAATAAAAAATGAGGACTCTAAATAGTTTAATGTTAATCTACTCTATATCTATCTTAAAACTATATATATATATATATATGTATATATATAGTTTTTGTTTTTGATTTTTTTAAACGATATTAAAATCAACGTCTCCACCTTGGAGATCCGGTGTTTTCTTAGAAAGTCGCCCATTTTTTATTTGGACGATTTTTTTATTTATTATTTATTTTTTTATATGTACACATATATATATGTATTTTTTTATATACCCAAATATATATTTGTATACACACACACACACACACACACACACACACACATATATATATATATATATATATATATATATATATATATATATATATATATATATATATATATATATATATTACATAAAAGATGGAGACCCTATAAAATTATGTTTCTGAATGTTTGAGTTGAGGATTGGATATTCGTATTACTCAATTTTTCAGACTACTGTTCTCATCTTGAGTGTCATTTTCACAACCTTTCGGTTGATGTAACCTACAGCTCTCTTCAGGTGTCTCTTATCGAACTCAAGAGTCTTTCTGTCGGACTCTGGAATCTGCGTGAAAAAACCTGTGGCGCAGTGGTAAGAGTACTTGAAAAAATCATTTTTAGAAGTGACAGTCTTCATAAGGTTGAAGTTTCAATCGTCAGTGTAGGCGACTAAAAATACAATTGCTAATAACTATGAACTGATATGCGGTCATGGCTGACGGAAAGAGAGCATGCTACCTCGGGAATTGAATAAAAGGTTCCATCTGAAATACAGATTCCCGAATTCGACTGAAATATTTCCGAGTTCGACAAGATATATCTGAAGACGGACCGAAATGTTATCAAAGTGAGACTCGAGATAAGAATAGTAGTCCGAAGAATTCAAATCATTCTTTATTAAATTACTAGCCTGGGTGCTCGGTGTTGCTCGGGTGTTTGGAGGTGTGTGTTGAGCAAAAATTAAAAAAAAATGGTAGTAGGCAGGCAGGCTCGAACCCTTACCGCGAAGGAGGAAAAGAACGTGAAAAAAAGTTGCGCCCATCGCCAAACCTGAAGTGATGAATGTTTAAATAAAGGCTAGTCAATCGAAAACAGGGGTTAACTTTCGAAAATATCGGCGAAAAAGCGACCTCTCCTTGTAAAAAAGTTCCAAGTTGTGGGTGGAGGAATTAATAGTTTTAGCCAATTTTTCAATATTTACCGTCCGAAGTGTCGAGCTTCACCTAGTCTCGGGAAAATCCGTCGCTTCCGTCAAAAGTTTTAGGCATATATACATACAAACATACATACACGCAGATATTTAAAAAGACAGGTGAGATTTATATAATAGATTATTACAATCTTTTACTTTTAATATCATTACTCGCATATACATATATATACTAGCAGTTCAACCCGGCTTTGCTCGGGCCCATGTACTGTTCATAACTTTATATATATATATATATATATATATATATATATATATATATATAATTTAACACATGTCCAGGTAACATACATCTAAAATTTCAAGTGTTTAAAGCCAAAATTGGCGTAGAGGTTTGGTAGAGTCTGCTAAGGTCAACTCTTTCAATTTTGACCTCTTGGCAGTCAAATTTTCGCCCAAAAAACTGATTTAAAAGCTTGCCGCATGTCTGAATACCCTTTATGTAAAATTTCACATGTTTAGACACAAAATTGGATGAATAGTTTGCTAGAGACCGCAAAAGTTAAATCGTTTGAACTTTGGTCCATTGACAGTGAAATTTCCGGCCAAAACCCGATTAAAAAGCTGGCCCTATCTGCATAATAATATTTAAAATACACGTTCGTACACTGCACAAGCACCCTTATTATTATCATATTAATAATAATAGTAATAATAATAATAAAAAAACTGGTGTACATGACATCGACTGGCGGCACACCAACTAGTTCTGAAGAGTCAGGGAGGATGGAAAGACTGAGGTGGGAGAGTACTAACCAAATCTCTCCTGGAATTGTGCAATGCAAATATGGTACCTTGGTGAGGCTTTTTGTCACCCAAACTCCAGGAAACACCAATGGCCGATGCCAACGAGAAATCAGTGAGAATTGCGATAACATGCAATCATCTGCACAAGTGGTCAAGAGGTGGAGAACACTGGAAATCTGGGGAAACTTACTGTCGGTTTACAGGGAACTCCACAGGTTACTGTCAGTGAGCGATCACTGATGATGGCCTGTGAGACAACTAATACGCTGCACATTTTGATGAAAAACATGGAAAAAAATGGACATAGAACAGAAAACCAAAACTTTAAATATAATTTCTGTCTTTAAAGTAATAGCTATTTAAATATTTCAACATATAATCCTGTGGGCAAAATCCAGCTTCCCAATAAAGAGCACTCCGGATAGGAACAAAAATAATCTCAGTCATAAAACATTTCTCCTCAACCGATCGAGGACAGAAAAGGTAAAGTATACATTCAAAACAGATACTACACTGTGATCTTGTTTCGAAAGCCAAAAAATATTTGTGTTTAATTTTTCTTTAATTGTTTGTTCACTAAATTCATAATTCAGTTTTGTCAGTATTAAATTGTATATTGCTTTAAAATTACGTAATTTTACATAGGTAATATTTATAATTTATATTGAATAAAGTTCAGTTTAAGTATTAACTGTGTTCGTTTTTGTTTTTTAAAAATGTTTTATTGCTCTTTTTCAAATAGCCCTCATATAGTACTGACAGTCTGACAAATCTTACCTACATTTTTCAGTTAACAGGCCTTCATCTTACCTCAGTAGCCGTGGTTAAACTAATATTTGCGTAAAAGTTTATAGTTAATGCTAAACTCTCTCCATATATATTTATGTATACATATATTTTGGTTTAAAAATTTGCCTACCAAACTCTTAGAGATTTTTACTTACAGACATGAAACTTCATATCTAAGGTATTTGAACCCATGCGAAATTTATTTTGGGGTTTTAGCCCTAGAAAAACCGGTACAAATGTGTGAAAATTAAAATAAAATTAAATTTGCCAGGTGAAGGTCGAACGAAGGCATTACGAATATGCATGTATAACGTAGTAACTATTGGTTCATGTTTTAATTTTCAGACTTGCAGCAAACATGCTTTCAGGGCTTAGTCATTAATGGCAGAGAGAGAAAAATAAATCGTTAACTAAACGTTTTGGTTTCGATTCTCAGTAGTGGCGCCCAAGTCATTTTTATTTTTACTTTTTCATTACTATGTATGGGGTCCAATATAATCTATCTATCTATAAAACTGAAATTGTTTGTGTGTGTACATTTTCCTACCAAACTACTCGGTCAATTTTCAGTCTACAAACTCGAGATTTGACAAAGAGGGTAGGTAGATTTGGAAAAATCTTTTTAATCGGTTTTCAGCCATAAATTTGTCTGTCAAAGTGTCAAAGTTTAAGGATTTCCCCCTTGAAAATTCTACAAAACTCCTCTGCTAATTTTGGGTCTAAACACTTGAAATTTTAGATGTAGGTTACTTGGACACGGATCAAACTTTTTAATTTGATTTGAGCCCAAAACAATAAATGTTAAGGAGTCAAAATTTAAAAAAATTGAACTCTGCGGTTCCTACCAAATTACTCAACCAATTTTTGGTCTATCAGCTCGAGGACTGTAACGCGTTGAGCAGATATTTATCTAATAGACATTTGATGAACCATTTACGAGTACCGATTCTTAGTCCAGTGGTTGGAGCAGCCGACTGTCAACGCGATGGTTGTATGTCCGATTGGCTGCAATTATGACTTTCTCCACTTAGGATTGCTTAAGCATCAAACACTAGTTTTTGTAGGTAAAAATAACAGATATTTAAAAAATAAAACTATTATATATATGCATATAATATATGCATATATATACATATGTATATATAAGGTATAAAACATTTATATCAATTAAGCTACACAGAGGCCTCCATGTTTCATCACTGTAGGGCATCGTCGGGCTAGTCAAGTATTTCGCTGTATTCACAGAAAATAACAAGTACGAATACACATACACACGCACACATATATATAAATAATTTAATTATATATATAATTATATATATATATATATATATAATTATATATATAATTGGATAAACACATTCATATGTGTGTGTGAAAATATGCTTATTCAATTGTATTTCACATTTTATTCATACCAATCCTTTAATTTATGAAGTTTGATATAACTACAGAGCATACATAACAAATAAATGACAAAAATCTATATTCCAAATTTCAAGATATTGACCATCTTACCGTTTATTCTTTTAAGTATACAGCACCTGCTTCGTAGCACAGTCATGTAATTATTATGTCGATTATTTTTCCATTAACTCATCAGAAAAAAAGCACTTATCAATTTATAAATATATAAAAGCATGTATCATTATTTAAATATATATAAACGTGTGTATGTATGTGTGTATGTATGTTTATGTCAGGTCATGTCATATGCTACTGGTACCATGTAACCCAGTACTACCTGCCTCATGGTCGGGTCACCGGCGACTGAACTGTTTCCCCCACCAGACTTGTTTGGTGAGGAGAGCGGCTAGTCTCCCTGAAGGATTAAAAACAAGACCTTCCAAAGGGCGAATGAACTCTTTTTCTGGGTCAACGGCCAACTAGCACCGTGTATATTTGTGTGTGTGTGTGTGTGTGTCTGTGTGTGTGTGTGTGTGTGTGTGTGTGTGTGTGTGTGTGTGTGTGTGTGTGTGTGTGTGTGTGTATTGAGGTAGAGAGGGCTCCCGTAAGCCGTGGTGAAGGAAACCTTTCTAGGAGAAGCAAATCTCTGATTTAAAAAAACATAAAGCGGAAGACCAGTACCCGCATTAAGCTGGTCTGCAGTTTAATTTGTTGCTGGCTATCTTGCTCTTGCTTGTTGCTGGATCTCAACATTTTGAACCGAGAGAGAGACTTAGCTGTCGTACAAAGCTAAGACTCTGTAACATCATATTTGTATAGATACTCCCTCAGACATTTGGGCTCCTGGATTTAAAATGTCTGAGGGAGTGGCACTCGTCTGACAAGACGTTGCAATCATCATGTATGTATGTAATTCGTATCTTGGTTACATATGAAAGGAATAAATAACTATAGTGTGTAAACACTGTTTATAGTACGTCATCGTTTTTTTTTTGTTTTTTTTTTTTTACTCTAAATCATACCTATTTATCATTCCGATTTGAATGGATTCAAAGTTAGTTTCCAAATAGATTTTATATTTGTTATTGTTGTTTACAATTCACGATGTAAGTCTGACTCAAGTTGACGTGTGCGCACTCTCTGTCTCAGAGCTGCTTCAATGGTCCGATGATTGGTGCGGTTCAGCGCAAAACTGTTGGACGACAAGAGAGATCAGTCGATATCCGGTCATCATATCAGATCAAAGCAACGAAGATGAATGTTTACGATGACTAAGCTGGTCCGGACCCCGGTGAAAATGCGAAGTAAAATCAGATGGACAATTGGAGACAAGAAGATGGAGTTATAAACAAGCGGTGAGATGTCTTTGAAAGAAATCAGCTTGGAAAATACGAGGATAACTGTCTTTCAAGAAAGCTAATGAAGCGGACAGTAGAGCAGGCAAATATTACAGACTCTAAAAAAAATATATCCCATAACTAATAAATATTTCCAAAGATAAATCGGGAGATAGATACATACATAGACTAGTAAAATTAAGCGCTCAAAGCGCTCATATAGAAATAAATTTTAACATTTTTTGAATTAACAAAACAAAACGTTGCGCAATAGGAAAAACATGGCTACTCATTTTTTTAGAAAATTTTAAAAGGTTAATTTTTAAATGTATTGAATTATCAATTATAAACATTAACAGTTGTATAAGGGTGGAATTGGGATGTTTATTAATTTTTCATGGACGACAAATTAAGGAACGATAAATATACGATAAGGCACGACAACTGTTCTTGCTGGTATTTAGCTACAACAAATTGCTCCTATTCTTTTATTTCACTATATTTTTTTTAAATAAACAAGTTTTTTTTTCAGATTTATGGGGAATATTTAAACAAGACCGATAGCCATTAGTCGCGTGCTCTCGTGTAATGAATGAATGCGTGAATGTAGGATTGACATGAAATTCTTAAAGATAAACTAAAATGACCGAAAAATGGGATGAAATGACTTAAATAAATAAAAAGTAATTGACTTAGAATGACTTTAATGAACTTAAGGATGAATTGAATGATCTTAAGAATGACTTAAATGCTTAAAAATAACTGGAATCCTTCAAAAACAACTTGAATGATCTGGAGAATGACTTGAATGGCTTTGAGACTGACTGGTTGTAAAGTTGGTGATCATTTTACATTCAATTAATACAGAAAAGTGATCCCCCTACTTTATATCAATAAGTTACAAACATAAGTACAGCGTGTAATAAGAACAGATACTACACTTTGATCTTAGCCAAAAGGTCAAGAAAAGGGTATTTATTTGCTCCCCACCGAGCAAATTAGGCACAAGGCCGATTTTTATGTGAGGAGTGAAGGGGAAATGGGGGCCAACTCCCCGGGGAGCAATGGAGCTGGATAGTGACAATTGGTATGAAGGGTTGCCCCTACATGGACCAAGGTCTTATGTGTGGTGTTGCCCCACATATGGTGTTTGCTTGCAGTATGTGCCAGAACAGATACTACACTTTGATCTTGGCCAAAAGGTCAAGAAAAGGGTATTTATTTGCTCCTCCACCGAGCAAATTAGGCACAAGGCCGATTTTTAATGTAAGGAATGAAGGGGAAATGGGGACCAACTCCTCGGAGAGTAGGGAGCTGGATAGTGACAATTGGTATGAAGGGTTTCCCCTACATGGACCAAGGTCTTATGTGTGGAGTTCGTGTTTATTTGCTCCCCCACCGAGCAAATTAGGCATAAGGCCGATTTTTAATGTGAGGAGTGAAGGGGAAATGAGAACCAGCTCCCCGGGGAGTAGTGGAGCTGGATAGTGACAATTGGTATGAAGGGTTGCCCCTACATTGACCAAGGTCTTATATGTGGGGCTGCCGCCACATATGGTCTTTGCGGGTATTTATTTGCTCCCCCACCGAGCAAATTAGGCACAAGGCCGAGTTTTAATGTGAGGAGTGAAGGGGAAATGGGGACCAACTCCTGGGGAGTAGGGGAGCTGAATAGTGACAATTGGTATCAAGGGTTTCCCCTACATGGACCAAGGTCTTACATGGTGAGTTGATATTTATTTGCTCCCCCACCGAGCAAATTAGGCACAAGGCCGATTTTTAATGTGAGGAGTGAAGGGGGGATGGGGACATTACCACTTTTGAATGCTACAATTTAGATTCTAGCTGATAGTTTTCAGATACATTTTTTTTACTTTTAAGATAGCGATTCTACAGTAATGATATTTAATTAGTCCACATATATGTAATGATGTGTAATAATAATCGTAATTAATGATATTTATCAATAATATTAACTAGCGAGACTGTTAAAATTCCACAGGGGGCTCATTCGTATGTAATATAACGATGTTGGCATTCTGTAAATGTTCAGTGTAAATAGAGACGCCCTCATATTATTGCAGTTCTTTTGTTAAAACTGTAAACGTATTTATCTAAGCTTAGCAGGAACGTCCGGCAAAGCCCAGTCGTAAAGTATGCGTAAATATGATATTTTAATTGCAGCAGATTTCGTATATATTATTATAGAGTTAATGTTCTATCGATTTTGATGTTATAAAGTTGCGGTTTCAAAAATAAAAAATATATATTCATATGACTTTGGTTCATTAGCTTGAATCGTAACCGAAATAAAAACTTATGAAAAAAAAAAAAAAAAAAAAATATATATATATATATATATATATATTTATATATATATATATATATATATATATATATATATATATATATATATATATATATATATATAACTTGAGTTCCTTCAGCCATAATCGAAACCAAAACCGGCACTTATGAAGAATTCTTGAAAATTATTTATGACAAGAAATAAAAGAACATAACAAACGATAGATAAAGTTGATATTTAAGCCTACTTTTTCTATTTAAGAATTATTAATACTGACTTCTTAATATACTTAATCATATATATGTGAGCGACTACATAAAGGTTAGCTAATTTGCATATTTCCTTGAAAAAGGAGGTTTACTAATTATGTATTCATTTTAATCATTCCTATCAGATGCCAGGTTTCATTTCAATATTACGTTGAATTATTTTTATGCATGATTTCCTCGATAATCGTAGATTCACTGCAAAAATCGGTTAAGATCAATGGAGGTAATAAAATATTTTCTCTCTAATAAATTCTTCCTTCCCCCGCCACTACTTTACACCGTTGTGGGATCGTTCACATGGGACAATTACGAAAGAACACCGGTTTGGGTTCTCTTTACTTCGTAGTTGCTAAAAAAACCTTGAATGGACTTAACCGAATCGAAGGGTTATTTCTGCTATTTTTTTTTAATGCTTTTATGCCATTTTTTTTAATGCTTTTATGCCATTTTTTTTTAATGCTTTTATGCCATTTTTTTTTAATGCTTTTATGCCATTTTTTTTAATGCTTTTATGCCATTTTTTTTAATGCGTTTATGCCATTTTTTTTTAATGCTTTTATGCCATTTTTTTTTAACCGAATCGAAGGGTTATTTCTGCTATTTTTTTTTTAAATGCTTTTATGCCATTTTTTTTTAATGCTTTTATGCCATTTTTTTTAATGCTTTTATGCCATTTTTTTTTAATGCTTTTATGCCATTTTTTTTAATGCTTTTATGCCATTTTTTTTAACCGAATCGAAGGGTTATTTCTGCTATTTTTTTTTTAAATGCTTTTATGCCATTTTTTTTAATGCTTTTATGCCATTTTTTTAAATGCTTTTATGCCATTTTTTTTAATGCTTTTATGCCATTTTTTTTTAATGCTTTTATGCCATTTTTTTTAATGCTTTTATGCCATTTTTTTTTAATGCTTTTATGCCATTTTTTTTTAAATGCTTTTATGCCATTTTTTTTTAAATGCTTTTATGCCATTTTTTTTTTCGCTTTTTTCTTTTTCGCTGTGTTTTTTTATTGTTTTAGTTTTTCCGAACATGTTCAGCATTTTTTCCCCTGATTTTTCCTTTTTGTTTTTCCGATTTATTTTTTAAAGAAGTTTTACGTTTGTTCGCTATTTGTTTTTTTGTTTTTTTTTGGTTTCGCCGATTTTGTACAGAAGTTTACCATCGTTTTTTATTTTATTTTATTAAAACAGCGTTATTACTGCGCTTATTCTTTACTTTAACCCCCCCCTTACACACACACTTCCAAACAACCGGGAAACGCCGTGTACCCCCGCTAGTTATTAATAAATATTGAAACTCCGAAAATATTGAAACTCCGAAAATATTGAAACTCCGGGGTAAAACAATAAATTTGTCGCCCTAAAGAAAACAACACTACATCTATATTTTAAAAATTTTATTGAAAAAAATCAATTAGGTTTACTTGATTATGTAGTAGAGCTAACATCGATTTAATGTAGCCGCCTTCAGCATCAATCATTGTCCCGATACGGGTCCAGAACTGGGAGCATGCCTTTTCCACGTGCGCCGGTGGGGGCTCGGCGAATACTTGGCAGATGGCGGAGATCAGGCTGACTTTGGCGTTGTGGGAGGTCATGTTGGTAATGTTCTCGACGTATGACCAAACGAAGTAGTTTAGTGGGTTCAGATTGGGGAAGAGGGGAGGGGCAGTAAGAGAAGGGTACAAAGTCGTAGCACTTCCTCTGAAGCCAAGGGTGGGTCTGTTTGGACTTGTGCGACGGCGCCGAGCCGTGCTGCCACATTTAGTGTCTGCCAGTGATCACGTGATTGCACCAGGGAATCACTACACTCTTCAGCACATCCAGGTGCACTTTGGTGTTGACTTTCAAACCAACTTCGAAGATGTAAGGTGGCATGATGTGGCCCTCACTTGAAACCGCACCAAAGACCAGAACCGTGGCCGAAGCTTCGTCGCGCTGTGCCCTCAAGAGTTGAACCGTCCAGATTTGCATTTTGAAGTTGCCGGCAGTGGTCCTGTTGTCATAACTTGGATCGGTAAGGAACGTGAGTTGTACAGCAGAGTATCTCCGATCTTGCTCGTTGAACATTGTGTCACTTTCAGACATAATAGAAGGCTCCTATCACTCTTGGGATCTGTACACAACTGGCCAACTAGTAGATTGTCTCCAACAATAAAATACACAGGTTGACCGAGAAACGTGGTTTGAGAATCAGTCTGTCTATGGTTCTGTCGTTTGACAGATCAGCCAATGCTGTAATTATGTTACATAGCGGGGGGGGTGTTTATATATGAAAGAAAAATTATGCTTTGTACCTTTCCGTCAGGAGGTCCTTTGTCTTCCTGCTGCTGGGCGTTGTGATGAATGTCCACTATACTGACACAATAAGATGATTGAGACATATCTGATTTTTCTTCTTTGTGAATCACAGGACAGAACAGCGGCTTCATATTTTATAAATACAAATTTATTTCGGATGCCTCAGTGTTTCAAATGAGTCTGCTACATTTCTACGTGCTTATTTCGTCTAACTTCGCTTGCAGGCATCTGGAGCACGTCTGCACGCCTTGGTGACAAAATCCAAACTCCCTGTTCTAATCTTTTTGACATGTCAGTTCCCGTGACGTAGCCTATTAGAGGACACATCTCCTTAAGATGATATCTGCTCTAAATATGTCGCGAGCAGTTTCCTTTACCAATTATTGTTCTGGATTTCTAAATTCGTATGATTACAGTCAAATCTAAACACATCACTTAACTATTTACATAATTAACTTTCAGCTAACGTTATTTTACCAAAACAATATTTCTCTTCTTAGCCTAGCAAGGTCACTGGTTTTGTTCACTTATCACTAGATATATAGATAGATAGATAGATAGATAGATAGATAGATAGATAGATAGATAGATAATAGCTAATTTACACTTTTAACCTTGCTATTATCTAACACTCACTGGAAAAAAAACATAACTGCTAAGAGCGAAATAACCTCTTAACATCAGTATTCACTTATTTATCGTTAATAAAACAATTAATTACCTAAGATCATATTTACTCTCCAAAAAATAAACATTAAAACTTCTCAGCCCCCCCCGTCTCCTTTTACTACCAATGTATATAAGCATTTCTAATTAAAATAATATAATTAGGGCTATGACAAAAGAATATTCTTATCATTGTTTTGACTCTCAAGTATATATCAGACACAGTTAAACACAGTTAATCAACCAAAAACCACGTCACTTTATATTAAAGCATATAAGATATTAACTGATATATACTCGAGAGTCAAAATAATGAAAAGTATATTCTCTTGTCATAGACCTAATTATAAATCTTCATTGGTTGACAAGCAATTTAAAAGTTATTGTAAAGTAAAAAATATCTGGATTTTACGGGTTTTAATGACATGTTGGATAGGCTATAATTACATTTCATAATTCATTCAAGTGGTTCCCTGCATGGTATATGCATTGGCGGCTATGACTCCCTCGATAAATTCGTGAATTCATTGTTGCTCACCATTCCCAAAATTGTTTGATGTATTGCCACAGATTTTTTTGCAGTTTTACAGACAGTAGGTTGCAGCTTCTTTCTGCCCGAGCAGTGCCCATACTGTGCGATTGTCCTGATCATTGTATCCAAACGTATCTTCTGCCCAGCACAACGAGGTACAAAACAATGAACAGAATAATTCTTGACTGCTTCTGTATTACCTACTTGCCATGAACGCATGTTACCCTTATCGGGGACTGAAGTGGATATTCAACCAGGGTCTCCCACAAACTAGCGGAACGAAAAAGGGCGCCTAGCGTTCTCCTTTGGCAGTACCGCTGTTCCGTCACTCTCTACAGCGGCTAGTACTCCCAAATGGTAACCCATCTGGTATTAACCGGTATAATCGTTGCTTAACTTTGGTAATCGATTATGTCGTATCACTTCATAATAACAATGTAATAATTTTTGGTTAATCTTTTTTTAATGTTGTCTTTTAGGATTTCAAACGTATCATAGCTTTGAGGCAGGTGTTGACGCCCACTTTTAATAACGGAAAGCTTCGTCTGAGCTTAAATCAAGTCTTCAAGAATAGTGTGAAGGAAGGTGTGCTTGAGGAATAATTGCACAGGGATTTTAATATCTCAACGCAATTGTATATTAGTGCTTTTGGTTAGAGAGGTTATCATTTCCCTCGTGAATCCTAATTTGCTTCGCTAATGCATCAAAGAAATCGGCACCTCGGGGAATCAGGTGTTTATCCATATAAACTGTTTGAATCGTCACCATTTTTTGTCTCTTTTGAAATCTGAGCAGTTAAACTGACAATGTATCACAGGTGTAGAACACGTTCACTCAATTCTTTATGGCATATAGTATATTATCTATAACTTTCTCTTTCTATTTACCCTCCCTCCCTCCCTCCCTCCCTCCCTTCCCTTCCCTCTCTCTCTCTCTCTCTCTCTCTCTCTCTAACAAGAAGTCTGATTGGTGGGCTTTATAAAATTAACACTACGCGAAATGCAAAAGCAACGTGAATTCCATGCATTTTAGATTGACGACTCCTTACGAATTTGATACGCGGAAAAGTCTGTGTAACAAAATATCCATATATTTTGTCATAACTTATCATCTAGCTGAAGTAATTACTGTAAATCGGTACATTAAATAGTATATCTTCTTATAAATTTTAAAGTAGATGTATAAATAATGTATATGTATATCTTTAAACATTATTGTGCATAGTCGCCTTACTATGAATAATACAGAATTAAGTGCAATATTACAATATTTACAAAAGAAACATAACTTCCCCTTCTCCGAAGTTAGGGAAATTGTTGTCAGCAACACAAAAATAATATATCATGAGATGAACGTCAAGAATTTAAAAATACTTGAAACTATATACATTAAAACGCAAAAACCTTCCCTTAATCAAAATCAGATTCCAATCCAGCAAAAACATACTAAAATTCCTGGTGTAGCCGCTCCGCCCCCTACCTGACCCAGCCCTGACCATATAACTGAGGACCCCCTCTCTCCTACAATGGGCACTCATAGCTCGGATGCATTGCCTCCTGTTACTATATATAAAAACCTACTACTCGCACTAATGCTTACACAGCTTACCTGAAGATGTCTTCTTCAGAAGAGGAAAAGCAAAACTGCGGCCAGCTTCGAACTACGCACAGA
The DNA here is from genome assembly GCF_053919585.1 of Euprymna scolopes. Lineage (NCBI taxonomy): Eukaryota > Metazoa > Mollusca > Cephalopoda > Sepiida > Sepiolidae > Euprymna > Euprymna scolopes. Next base: position 21,642,672 of record NC_136496.1, on the reverse strand, counting down.
ATTATATAATTACATATTATATCAATTCCTAAGATCCACACACTAAAAAGATTATCAGAAAAATTCAAAAAATAAAAAAGGTCTAATCAAACGGAAGCTTTCTGTTGTCTTTAAGAACGTTTTTTAATGAAAGAATGCTGCCTAAATACACAGAATGTATATATATATATATATATATATATATATATATATATATATATATATATATATATATATATATATATATATTATAGAAAAAATGCGAGCAGGAAAAGTAATACGGTTAAGCTTAAACATGGAAAAGTAAAGAACTAGTTGTTAACACTGGAAAAGAAAAAGACAAGATATTCTAGTAAAAATTATAATAAATTTCTAACTTAAAATATTGTAGCATTAAGAATTGATTATATAATGTTATAGATTCAATTGTTTTTTAATTTTCCAATATATTCACTTGTTCTTTGTTTAATTTCAGTCTTTTTATTTATTTATTTGTTTTTTTGGCTCCCATAAACACATATGTAATAACAATGTACGGCACTTGTCTGCTTTCAATAAAATACCCTTAATTATCTCCCTTTCGTGCTTCTATTCTGTTTCACGAGTTACTTCACTTTTCGCCACAGTAGTCGCTAAAGCGACATTGTTGCTATGGAAACAAGCCATAAAAGGCGTTGCTCACCTCCTTACATATTTATACAATTTTGAACACCAGAAAATTCATTATTATTTTATTGAACGAAAATTGAAAAAAATATAGTGTTTGAATGATTATATATATATATATATATATATATATATATATATATATATATATATATATATATATATATATATATATATGGAAACGTGTTTCAAAAGTAATGCCTCTACTTTATATTCCGCTCGAATGAAACAGAGGAGCTTGCAAAATGCATTGTTTTGATAATCTAATTTATGCATTTATGACCTGAAAGATTCGTCACTCTGTTGTAAATATTCACGTTGTGAGACTCTAAAATAGAAACTTCTATCGTGAACTTTCGTCAAAAGCAGAGATAAGTTATTAAACTTATGGAGGACGTGGGTTGAAAATGGTGGGGATTCTGTAAAAAATATATTCTGGAACACATAATGTCACCTGCTTTAATGCTATCATTCCCATATTCGTTGTTCTTCGATGCAAGTTATGACAAGAGGATCATTGCCATCACCCTTAGAATCCATCGCTGGATTGCCAGGAATAACAGGGACTTCCCAGCGTGATGAAAACAAATTTCTCCCGCTAAGGTAAAGGTCCTTGGTGTGGTTTCAAGTGAGGGCTACATCGTGCAACCTCATATCTTCGAAGTCGGTTAGAAAGTCAACACCAAATTATACCTGGATGTGCTGAAGAGTGTGGTAACCCATTGGTGAAATCAGGTGGCCGCTGGCAGAGCCTCGGTGTGGCAGCAGAACTCCGCGCCGGCCCACAAGTCCAAAGAGACCCAGGCTTGGCTTCAGAAGGAGTGCTATGACTTTGTACCCTTCTTGCACTGGCCCCACCGTCCTCTTCCCGCTGGACTACTTCGTTTGGCACATATTTTGCGGTTCCAACACCGATACTGATACCCCCCCAAGAGTTCTGATTTTTCCGATTTCCAATATAGATTCTGATTAATCGTGCCATCACGTGGAAAAGGCACGCTCCCAGTTCTGGACTCGTATCGAGGCAGTGATTGAGGCTGAAGGCAGCTACCTTGAATAGATGTCAGCTCTATAACATAATCAAGTTACCTGAATTGATTTTTTCAATAAAAGTTTTAAAATAAATTTGTAGTGTTGTTTTCTTTAAGGCGACAAATTTCACCCTGTATATAAAGTATGACTCCTATATACAGTTTATGCTAGCTAGTAGCAATGATTGCATATAATCCATACTCACACACACACACACACACACACACACATATATATATATATATATATATATATATATATATATATATATATATATATATATATACATCATAAACTAGATATTATTCTTTATGCACATATAGCAAAGTTTATTTATTTACTTTCAAATATTTTCCATATCACCTGAGTATAATTTCCGATAAATATGTGAGTATGCGCGCCTGTGTATGTGCGTATGTATGTACACATTTATTCGTTTATATATTTATGAAGAACTCATGTCTTCAGAAGAAAAGCAAGACTTTCGATTCGATTTTTCTTTTTTTGCTGAGATAATTTCCGATCCGAATCAAACGTAATCGATCGAAGACGACGCACAGCGATTGCACCTCTACTTAAATAAATAAACACATAAATAAATAATGCCTTGTAAATAAAATCGATAACATAAGTAAAGAAATAAATTAAGAGCAAAAGACGGAAAGAAAGAAATTTTAAAAAAAAACATGCCAATGTTTATGAATCTGAACAGAAAGTAGCTTCAAATTAATGTCTACTGTTTTCTTTTTTTTTTTTTCGTTTTTGTCTTCCATATTTAATTTTATTCAGCCTCGTTCTTTCAGTTTCTTTTCATTATTTTATATTTATTTTATACATTACTTTCTACGTTGGGTCACGACCATTATTATTATCTGTTGCACTTTGGTTTAGTTCAAAAGTTATTCTTCTCTGTAACCTATGTCTGTCTGTCTGTCTGTCTGTCTGTCTATATGTATGTATGTATGTATGTCTCTCTTTCTACATATCTATCTATCTATCTATCTATCTACCTTCTTGTCTGTCTCTCTCTCTCCCTATCGTTCTCTCTCTCTTTCTCTCTCTCTCTCTCTCTCTCTCTCTCTCTGTCTCTCTATTTTATAAACATGATCTTGCTAGTCTCAGTCTTTTCTGTAAATATTATCATTATCTGTTGCACTTTGGTTTAGTTCAAAAGTTATTCTTCTCTGTAACCTCTGTCTGCCGTCTGTCTGTATATATAATTGTATGTCTGTATATATAATTGTATGTATGTATTTATGCATGTATATATGTATGTATGTCTCTCTCCCTCTGTCTGCCTCTCTGTCTCCCTCTCTCTACCTATCTATCTATCTATCTACCTACCTATCTGTCTGCCTCTCTCTCTTTCTCTCTCTCTTTTACAAACATGATCTTGCTAGTCTCAGTCTTTTCTATAAATATAATGTTTATACTTTTGCAGAATAGTCCGATCAACTCCCTGCTTCTTTTGTTTCAGCTCGTTTGATTCGTCGGTCTAGTAGTCTCCATCAATTTACTGTTTTCATACTTCATTGTAATTAGTCTTGGGTTGACTGCTCGGAATAATGAATCAGAAAAATCGGAACGTTTTGGGGTATCGGAATCGGTTTCAGAATCAGAAGAAAAAAAAACGGAGGCTATTTTCAGATGCCAAAACCACTCCTTTAATTATCTTTAATTGATTTTGTTTTTTTTTTAAAAACTCTTTCACTGCTGGTACTAATAAAGAAATACTAAATATTTATTGATTTTAAATTTCCAGTAAAACTAAAATCTATAGCTCATCCCCCTCAAAGTGCGTTTTTACGATTGAGAAAATATATGCACATTTAAGATGTGTTTTTTTACACTAATTGCGGCAAAATAAATATTTTAGTCTTAAATATTTAAAGATTTATAAAGAATCGGAATCGGCAATTGTATCGGAATCGGGAATTTAGTAGGGAATCAGTAATTGTATTGGAATCGGGGAAAATATTTGAATCGTCCCATCACTAATTGTAATACAGCTTTCTATTCCAGTAGCAAGTAGAGTGAGTTATATTAAAATATCATAAAATACGATAGATTTGCTAAGGCATTTTTCAGGACAAAAATAAGTCACTTTGCTACTATACTTTAATGACTACGATTATATGTGTTCCTGAGAATTGTCTCATCTATTCCCTGCTTCTTTTGTTCCAGCTCGTCTGGCCTGTTAAGTCCACTGGTCTCCATCAATTCGCTGTTTTGATACCTCATTGTAATACAGCTTTCTATTTTATTGAATATCATTCAATCTCGTTCTTTTATTTTGTCCTTCATGATTCTTATAAGCGTCACAACGCGTACCATTCTGTGACGTTCCTTCAATACGTTTACAGATTTTTTTCCTATGAGCATTTCTATTGCAATTGCACACATGAAACTCTAGTCCCCTTCAAAGTACGTCCAAGGATGGAGTAATGCTGCCACATCTGGGCAGGAGCTGCTAAAAACAGCATATTCTGCCTTGACAGAGTACAAAATAGGATTCGTGGCTTAGTAGGGGATGCCCTTTTCTCTTCCTTGCAACCTCTCTCCCACAGTAGAGACGTGGCGAGCCTGTATTTGTTTTATCGTTACTTCCATGGCAAGTGCTTGTCTGAGCTCCAATCTGTGGTCCCCCCTCTCGCCAATCTTTCACAAAAAAACACCCGTCTAGCTGAAACCACTGTCAAAAATGTCCCCCACTGTTTATCTGTGCCAAAACCAAAACGTAGATTCCATGAACAAAGCTTCTTTCTTAGAAGTGCACGCCCGTGGAACTCTGTTCCGTTTGTCTGTTTCCCACCTGACTACAACCTGGATGTCTTCAAGTACAACATAAACAAATTCCTGATGAACCGCCCCTTAAGTAAGACACTTTATCAAATCTCCGATACTAACGTACTATACACGCAATTAGCCTTATCCCTGAGTGGCTTCCAGGCCTTGATAAGTAGTGACCACCTTGTAAAAATAATCTCCTCTAGTTGTAATGCGCTCGTTTTACTGTTCCAACAACTTCGGGATGGACCCATTGAAGACCTCTTGTGTGTCAATAACCCCGGTCACAACCTCTTTCATCTCCTCAATTGTCTCATAACGACAGCAGTTCAGATTTTCCATGAGCTTAGAAAATAATCAAAAGGCAAAAGGAAAAAGGTCTCGACTATAGGTAGGGTGATGGCTATCTTGTTCAAACAGTATGATCTTCTTTGAGCACCCTTCGGACCAACTTCGCGTAAATCTTCTGCATCTGCAATTCCTCGTGAAGAATTGTGTTCACAGTTCCTACACTAATCAAACTGTGCACTTATTGTCTCTACAGGCACACAACGGTCCTTATCTGTGAAATTCTTTATTTGGCCAATCAAATTGTGTTCTGACTTCCTTATCCTGCCACACCTCTCATCATCCCTCACAGACCCCCTGCCTTCGTTGAATCTTTAATAACACTTAAAAACTGATGTTCGATTCATGCAAGATAATCCAAAAGCAGTCTGAAGCGTTCCATACGTTTCTGTGGCAAATTTTGCAAGTGTAAAACAGAATTTTATTGCATACCGTTCTTCTAAGATGTCCTCACCTGCAGATTTCTGTTTTGACATTCATCAATTCGAAGTATCTTAAATAGTATATAGCTAAACCCTCCGCCTGACAATATGTTTCAACCTGACAACGCCAGGTATATACAGCTAGTATATATATATATATATATATATATATGTATATATATATATATATATATATATATATGAACAAATGATTAATAAAAAATGTTAAAAAAACATCTTGAAAAAGAGTTTAAAACATATTTTATTTTAAAAAGGAAGCCACAAGATAAGTGGATAGTCCTTAATCCGCGGAGTTTCGAACAAATACTCTCCTTCTCATCAGAGGGCAGGAATTAGCAAAATGCGGGATCGGATTTTGCATGTAAAATTATTTAATGAAACCACAAGTAAGTCACAGATCTTACTTGGATAGAAAAAAAGGATGAGGTAAGGGGAATAGGAGGTAAAAGAAAAAATGATAAAAGATTTCACATGAATGAATATTCCGGTGAAGGGTAAAAAAATCCAAGAATGGTAAAATCCAAACACGGTCGAATTAAAAACTTCCAATCCAACAGGTAAGTGCCAAATGGTCCAAAATGATCCAAAAGGCAGAATTCGTTGGAAAAAATCACAAATGGAATGAATTCAAAATCATTAAAAGAAAAGTTCAAATGTGCACAGAAAAAGCACTGGAGAGAATATTTAAAACACGTCTGCCAAGGCCGGAAGAATCAAGTAAATTAAAGTTTAAAAAAAAAACGGTGAAAGTTTAAATTTGAAAAGCAAGGTCAAACTGAGCCAGACAAAAAGCGCGAAAGTTAGCGTTAATAATTAGGTCAACTTAAATACGCAAGTGAAAGTGCCAGAATGAAATTAAGAACCGCGAGTCAGAGAAACAGGTAAATGACTAAGTTTATGAAATGGAGCGTCTATTATATTAAGGAGAGTAAAAAAAGTGAAAAAATAAAAAATAAAAATAAAAAAATAAAAATAAAATAAATAAATAAATAAAACAATAAAAAATAAAAAATAGATAAAAATGAAAATAAATAAATTAAAAATTAAAAATTTAAAAGTTAAAAAAAATTTAAACCTATATGTACGTATGTACACACACACACACACACACACATATATATATATACATACACATACATATACATACATACAGACAGACAAATGCACACATACATGTATATACATACACACACGCATATACATATATATATACATATATGCATATATATACAATAACACACACACATATATACACATATATATACAAATACACACACGCATGCATACATATATACACATATCCAAAAACATATACAACTTGAACAAATACATACATACATACAGACAGACAGAAAATTTAAGGGGAGGGAATGGCCGGTATCTACAAACTCCGGAATAAGGCAAATAAATGTGTATGTAAATGCATATAGTAAAATATAAGTAAACAAATACATAGAATAAAAATGAGTAGGCTGATGTATATATTTAATTAATAGGTATACTTATACCATAAAACGGAGACAGCAGATGGGAAACCGGCCAAAGAAATAAAGAAAAACAAATAAAATTAAAAATATAAAAAGCTTAGAAGGTAAGATAAAAAAAAAATTATGGGAAATATATATATATTTGGAGGGTTAACTTAATAGCTATGTAATTTCAAATTTACCATATTTAAATTTGGACATATATTTGTATTAGGAGATCAGTTCGTTTTTAGAGTTTATTATATTACTACTTTGAGGGGAGGTGATAATAGTTATAGCTTCAGATGTACATAGGTGACAAGACTTAGATCCTGGAGTGTAAGACTTAACTTTTTTAGGATAGTCCATTTAATTGAAAAGTGGGTATTGGCAGAATTAAGCTTTTTAACCCGTGTAGTTAGAGAAGTTCCCTGGTTATTATTTGAATTTTTGTTATTGAAAGAAGAAGTGTGGTTTAAAATTCTTTTCTGTATTAAAGTTGAAGTATCACCAATATATGTATATGTTTTATTAATAGCTCGGGGTCGAGAATTAATATTAATTTGTTGATTTATACTGGGAAGAGAATTTAAATTTTTTTCATTTTGATGAACAGAGGGTAGGACAATGATTGTAGCAGGATTGTTTTGGAGGGCATAATTAGTGTTGTCAGTGTTAGGATGGCTACTATGAAAAATATTATTATTATTATTATTATTATTATTATTATTATTATTATCATTATTATTATTATTATTATTATTATTATTATTATTATTATTATTATTATAGCTGGTTGTATGATTGAAAATAGAGGGGCTGGTTGATTCGTTTGTTGGATTAATAATTATATCAGAGGGAAGGTCGGAGGAAGGATAATTTGGTGACAAAATATTATTGTCTATTATGGGAGAATTGTGTGGGAGCTCTGTAATTGTGCATGAATATATTACATCTTTATGGATGCAATCATTATTGAGTGGGCAAAGATGTTTGTTAATACAATTGCAGTTGCTTTTGGGTTGGATTGGAAAAGGGATTTTTGGGCTGATTTAATTTTTTTGTTATTAGATGCTAAGATTCTTTGTGCTAAATTAGGCATAGCAGAATAAGAAATTCTTATTGAGTTTTTATTAAAAATTGAACTATATCTGTGTGGGTATTTGAAAGAGTTTTCTACAATATTGAAGAATTCTTTAGATATATTGGTTTTAACATTTAAGCTAAATGGAGGATTAAACCAAATATTTTTCTTTTTCCGAGTGCGACAGGGTGGGTTAGAAGTATTACGATTAGCATGTTCGTTCGGACTATATTTGTGGAGTGGACGATTGCTATTGATAGCAGCAGATCTTGTTATTTGAACTGGTTTCTTGCGAGTCATATTATGTGTGATAACAGATTTAAGACGGCCTACAGGTGGAGCATAATGGTTATATTGAATCTTTTCATTGTATCCTGAATTTCTTAAAGTATTATTGAAGAAAGTAGCATTTTGATTAAAGGTTTTTTCATCGGCTGAGAGCGTATATATATACTGAATAAATGACAAAAACTGTATTGCAAAATTCATGATGTTGATCATGTTATAATGTATTTCTTTAATTCAGCGGACATTTACAATTCTTAACAGTATCTGTTTCGTAGCGCAAAATCAATCAATTAATTATAATATCACTCTAGTATGCCCTTAACTCGTCAGAGGAAATAGTAAAGAGATTCGCTGATTAATATAATAATTAAGTGATTAATTTTAAGCTACGAAACAGATACTGTCAAGAATTGTAAATGTCAACTGATGTAAAGGAATAAATTATAAGATGGGCATTTTGGAATATAGTTTTTTTTGTCACTTACTCGCTATATTGCTCTGTAATTGTGCTTCTTAAATAAGGATTGGTATATATTATAAGAATATATATATATATATATATATATATATATATATATATATATATATATATTTATTACCGGAAAATGCTAGATGTCTTCACTAGTGAGATATATATATATATATATATATATATATATATATATATATATATATATATATATATATATTAAGCTTAAATATGTTTTAATTCATGCAGATTTCGTATTTATTATTACAGAACCAATGATTTTCTTCTAGTACACACACATATATATATATATATATATATATATATTTAAAATATAATTATCCACTAACACGTGTTTTTTCGTCTGCGTATACAACACAATGCCACTCCCCATATGGGGGTAAAAATTATTCCCAACTAGCATATTAGTAAAGATGCACTTTCGTAAATAATCGAATTCATTCAAAACGTATCGCAAAAATAAAAATAAATAATATATATGTGTGTGTGTGTGTGTGTGTGTGTGTGTGTGTGTGTGTGTGTGTGTGTGTGTGTGTGTGCATAAAATAAAATAAAAATACCAGCGATGGTTGACGTTATGTTTTGAAAAAAATAGAAAAACCGAATGAAATTATGAAAAAAATCAACGTTTCCTCCCTATTTCAGAGGACATCTTCAGGATAGTAAAAATTCAAGAAAAGAAAAAGATCATGGACCATACGAAAATGAGAAGAAAAACAGTGTTTGAATCCTACTTATATCGGGAAGTACAAACATATGTGTGTGTATGGGAAGGTTGGCTTGTTCAATGTCTATATATACACTTTTAAAAATGCGGTAAATAAATATGTACACTTTTCTCTCTCTCTCTCTCTCTCTCTCTCTCTCTCTCTCTCTCTCTCTCTCTCTCTCTCTCTCTCTCTCTCTCTCTAAACTTATCCATTTTGTTGAAATATTTAAGGATTAAGGAAAAACGGTTAACCAGGATCTGTTTTGATATTTTGTTCTTTGATTATTATTTTCCCTATGCTAGGGGCTAAATGGTAGAAGCCCTTTCTTTGCGTAATAGTATTAGTGTTTAATATTATTGCTGATTCTAAAAGTCTTCTTTTAGCTCTATCTATTACGTATTTTATAATTTTCGCATGATCTAAATTAAATGAATGATGGCAAAAGAGTGCATTTAGGGTGTTACCATTCCTTATATCTCTTCTGTGTTCGTAAAGTCTTAGTTTCAATTTACGCTGTGTTTCACCTACGCTTGTTGACAGTTGTTACATGGGATGGAATATATACCGGCGTCGGATGTGAGGGTTTTAGGAGAGTGTTTGGTAGTTTTTAATGTCTGTTTTATTGTTGTGGAATTTTTTTGTATCAAGTGAAAACCAAGTCTATTAAGAGTGTCGTAGATTTTTGTATTTTTGGTGTGGGTGGGAATGAAATGATGTCTGTTTAATAGAATAATTAAATTCAGTTGAATTTGTTTTATTTATCTGTCTGTTTATATTATAGTGTATTTTCGTAGCATTTTCGTTGCGTAAGAAATGAAATAGAATGGGTACTGTAGTTTTTTTAAAACATTTGTAATGTATTGAAATTCATCATTAAGATATTGGGGACGGCATATTCTAAAGGCACGCAAGAAAAAAAAACAATAATCATGCCAGTCTTTATTTTATAATTGTGGTGCGAGTAGTAGTGAATATAATCGTCTTTGTGTGTGGTCTTTCTATGTACTTTGAAACTCCGATCGGTTTCTGATCTGATGAGGAGTATGTCTAGAAAAACTAGGGAGTAGTCTTTTTCGGATTCATATGTAAATTTTATAGATGAGTCTACTGAATTTAATTATTTATATTAAACAGACATCTTTTCATTCCCACCCACACCAAAAATACAATAGACTTGGTGTTCACTTGATACAAACAACTTCCACAACAATATATATATATATATATATATATATATATATATATATATATATAGTGCTGATTTAAAAAATTAATAAAATCTCTTAAGTGCCATTAACTAGAATCGAAACCAAAATATTTAACGCACTAGTCGCCTTCTCTACCGACAGATAGATATGAAAAATGTATAATGTAACCACTTCAAAGTATGAATGAATTTTTGCATGCGCAAAACTAATAGAAATATGTTGGCAAGTGTAATTGAACATTTAGCATTTTAACTTGCCGGCATATTTCTGTACGCGTTATTCATCCATCAAAGATTTTATTTTCATTATAAACCATCCTTCGTGTATTACTGCTATTTCCTATTAGCATTATATGATTAGCGAAACTCTCTGCGGAGGCTTTCTTTCTAGAGCAATTGCTCTTGACATATCTCCAACTATGGTATAGCTGGAAATGTCTTTTCAATTATTAGATCATTTCTCTCTGATAGGTTCATAAGAGTAGTGGCTAATCGGCAGAAATCAGAAGCATAGTATTAATGCTGAAGTCCCTCGGGGGTCCGTCCTGGGTTCAACTCTCTTCCTGATCTATATTAATGATCTTTCAAATCATATCCTTAGATCATTCGTAGACATTTTTGCTGACGACACTACTATCTATGGCTGGTTGGTTGGTTGTTTTGTTTTACGGCATATCAACCCCTTTCAGGTTATTTAATGCCGAATCCAAGAATTTTGAAGAAAAAAATTTTAATAGAATATATTTGTTGTTTTCAAGTCGGTTTCTATTTAACCCATAGTTGGGATCCTAACAGGTACTACCACTCCGGGTCAGGGTGGACCTGGGAGCAATAGCAATTTAAGAGGGGCTCCACACTCCCCAAAGCCCGCAAGCTGGGGCCTCACCACCAGATATAGTTTAAGGTCATCTTCAGGACCGAGAAGTAGGGGAAGAAAAAAGGGGGGAGGGAAGGGGGCTGTTGTTTTGTTTTTGTTTTTTTAGCACATAATTAAGTTTTACAAAAGAGAATAGAAAAACAAAAAGGAGAATCAATGTAGGTGCATTTCGTCTTAGGAAGCTAATAGAAATGCTGATCTGGTAACACCAGACCATCTATGGCAGCACATCAAAGATCGTAAACGACCAACTTCTCTGATCCTCTCTCCTCTTTATTGAGCATGTGGTACAATGGGGAAAAAGTGGCTAGTTACTTTTAATGCATCTAAAACCAAGCTTCTCTCTTTCCATCATCAACGTTCTGATCTCCATCTGGCATCAATTGAAATGAATTGCTCTTGTCTTGGGGGGGGGCTTCATGTTTTGACAAGCTTCTAAGCTTGACTTTACTCCTGATCTAAAATGGGATATGTACACCAAATCCGCTGCCAAGGTTACTGGAAATATGTTGGGATCCTTCTATCGATCCAGTAGATATCCACGTGCTGATGCAATTCTCTACCTATATAAGAGCCAGGTACGTCCAAGGATGGAGTATTGCTGTCATATCTGGGCAGGAGCTCTTAAGAATATCTTATCCTGCCTTGACAGAGTTAAAAATAGACTTTGTAGGCTAGCGGGGATGACCTTTTCTCTTTCCTGTAGCCTTTTTCCCACAGAAGAGACGTTGCGAGCTTGTCTCTGTTTTATTGTTATTTTCATGGCAAGTGCTCATGTGAGCTCCAATCTATTGTCCCCCATCGCCAAACTTTCACGAGAAACACTCGTTCAATAATTTCCACCACTTTTAATATTTTTGTCTAAACCTAAACATAAATTCTATGAAAAAAGCTTCTTTCTAAGAACTGTGGAACTCTCTTCCGTTTACCCGCTTTCCAGCTGACTACAATATGGCCGTCTTCAAGTCCAATGTAAACAAGTTCTTGATGAGTCGTTCCCCTTAAGTAATCCAATTTACCAAATTTACACTTCTAATGATTATTATGGTGTTGTCTTTTTGACCACTGTACACTCTTTAACCCTTATCCTCGAGTGGCCTCTGGGCCTTGATAAGTGGTGATATCTTTGTAAAAAAACAATTGTTTTCCTTTTTTCTTACTTTTAAAAATTGTTAGTAGTGCATTTGTAATATTTTCATCGACTTCTTTTTTTTTCTGTGTCGCTTACTACATCAGACTCATTAATTTGGCCTGATGCCGAGAATATTACGTTAGCATTTTGGCTTGCGTCACAAAATTAATCACAGAATTACGTTTTTCGCCAAATGATATTCTTTCTTTTTACTTTTTATTCTATGTTTTTGTATCTGTAAAAAAAAATCATATCTTTGAAATAGAAACTATGCGTCTCTTACCGAGTGTTAATTTTCTGACTTTAAAGTATATTCGTTTTACCTATCGACCTCCCTCCGTCTAACGCACACACACACACACACATACACACATACATAGTATGTTATGGAAAATATTGAGGGCATTTAGGCTACATGTAATGTTCCGCATTACCTTGTCGTAAAAACTCGTCAGGCTAATGCATCAAATTCATGCTTTTATATACACGTGGTGTTTAGTTTAATAGCTAATCATTCAGATTCTTTGATATTTGCGACATTGTGTTAAACAGCCAATGGCCAGGCTTTTATTCTACAAAGGTCGGCTGACTCTTGTTTCATCTCTCATTGTTCATTGTAGAAGAGACTTAGTCCTTCTTTTATCTGTTAAAAGGTAAACTTGTTTTAACCTGGGTGTGTTTAGATAATTTTTTTGTTTTTGTTTATAATTTAGGTATTATATCAGTTTAGTTTATTTCTTAATTATTATTATTAACAGTATTAGTATATATGCATGTATATTCACTCATATATATACATATATATATATATATATATATATATGCATATGTATTTAATATGTATTGTTAGCGAAATATACAGTTTATTTTGAGTATACAGTTGTTTGCTATTTTACATCTATAGTTTTAAATGTTTTTCTGATTCTTTATATTCAGGATTTCGAATTTCTCCTTCAGGCATAATCTACATAGAGCGTAAAATTCCTATATATATATTAGCTTATCGTAATATTTTCCAGTTTATATTATCGGCCAGCGTCCACTTTCTTTTAGATTCTAGTATTGTTTAAGTAGTGTTGTTATATTTAGTGGGTTTTTTTTGTTGTTTATTTTGTTTTTTTTAGTGTGCGTTATTAATGTGCTTCTATGGTGTTAAGAAGAGAAAAGAACGAGATATATAGAGCCAGTGTAATCGAGTAGACGTCACGGCGGCGGAAAAGAAGAACAAGAAAAAATCAGAATAAAAGACACATGTATTAACGAGAGATTTTAAGCTGTCTCAAGACAGCAGGGTTTTAGAAAAACTACATAAACCTTTTCCTCTTTACATATTATTTTATTTTCTATTGCTTTTTCTTATGCTCCGCTGCCTTCCTTTTTTACACGGTAGTCACCACTTTATGAAGGCCCGGAAGCCACTCAGGGATAAAGGTTATTGCAAGTACAGTACATTAGTGTGGAGATTTAATGAAGTGTTTACTTAAGATGGCGGTTCATTAGGAATTTGTTAACGTTGGACTTGAAGACACCCAAGTTGTAGTCAGGTGGGAAGTAGGCAGACGGAACAGAGTTCCACAGGCGTACAGTTCTAAGAAAGAAGCTTTGTTCATGGAATCCACGTTTTGATTTAGGCACAGATGAAGAGTGGGGGAAATTTTTCATAGTGGATTCAGCAAGACGGTGGTTTTAGTGAAAGATTGGCGAGGGGGGACCAGAGATTGGAGTTCAGATGAGCACCTGCCATGGAAATAACGATAAAACAAGGATAGGCTTGCAACGTCTCTTCTGTGGGAGAGAGGTTGCAGGGTAGAGAAAAGGGCATCCCCCACTAAGCCACGAAGTCTATTTTGTACTCTGTTAAGGCAGTATAGGCTGTTTTTAGCAGCTCCTGCCCAGATGTGGCAGCAGTATTCCAATCCTTGGACGTACTTGGCTTTTATACAGATGGAGAATTGCATCAGTAGTGAGATATCTTCTGGAGCGGTAGAAGGATCCCACCATCTTTCCAGCGACCTTGGCAACAGACTTGATGTACGTTCCACTTCAGACCAGGAGTAAAGGACAAACCCAGAAGCTTGTCAAAACACGGGGCTTCTCCTAGACGAGAGCCATCCATTTCAATTGATGCCAGATGGGGATCAGAGCGTTGATCATGTAAGGATAGGAGTTTGGTTTTGGATGCATTAAAGGTAACCAGCCACATCTTCCCCCACTGAACCACGCTCGAGATCTACGCCTTGTTTTCTCATATATATATATCTGACTATACCTTTCATGTCTTTATAATCGCGCCCTTTCTCTGTCCAGCCTATACCTTTTCCTACTGTTTATCATATTATTTTTATGCTACACATTATATTTGTATGCATTGTACTTTAATATTTGATGATTTTAAAAGAATACTAATAATATTTTTACTTGCTAATTTTTACTTTTATTTCTTTATGTTCATTATTTTTTTAATATTTTATCAACTTCATCAATATTATTATCATCACTATTATTACTAGCAATAAAACACACTAATATTAATTTTTATTTGCTCATTTTTTATTTCTTTATGTTCATTACTATTGTTGTGGTGGCACCCACTACTTACTTATTGGATAATATTACACATAAATAGAAAGACTCGGTTAGTCTGAGTATGTGTTAACCAGAAGCAACCGAAAGCCGAGACGAGAGCAGATATGTTCTCCAGCCAAGATGTAAAATATACTGTGAATATACTTTTTCTAATACACTTCTTATTGATCTACCTTTGTTTGTTGAGTCTTCATTTGTATTGCCTTATACGTTATTTGGTTCAACCTGCAAGCATAACAGTTGGCGATGAAGATGAACGTCAAACATAGCATATTTATTTATATTTTCTAAACATCATCATTATTACTATCACAACTATTATTTCTGGCAATGAAGGGTACTAATATTATTTTATTTTCTATTTTTTATCATTATATCTCTTTATTTTTATTATTATTTTTTATATTTATCAATTTCATCATTATTACATTCATCACGATTATTAGTAGCAATAAAGGACACTAATATTATTTTTTTAATTGCTAATTTTTATTTTTATTATAATTCTTTATTTTTTATATTTTTATTATGTTTTTAACTTTATCATTGCTACTATTATCATCATTATTATTATTAATAGCAATATTATTTTACTATTACCTGTACTATTATAATTATTATCACTATTTTATTTTTTTTTTAATTTATATGTTATATTTTTTATAATGTTTTGTACCTTCGTGCGCTTATTACCACACTCTGGCTTAACCTGGCTCTGTTTTCTATTTTAAACCACCCTTTCTTAATCCAGCTACTATCCTATTCGTTTTTTTTACAGGATGTCCAAAAAGTAACCTCTCCCACAGAAGAGACGTTGCGAGCCTATCCTTGTTTTATCGTTATTTTCATGGCAGGTGCTCGTCTGAACTCCAATCCCTGGTCCCCCCTCGCCAATCTTTCACGAAAAACACCCGTCTAGCTGAATTCACTGTGAAAAATTTCCCCCACTCTATATCTGTGCCTAAATCAAAACGCGGATTTCATGAGCAAAGCTTCTTTCTTAGAACTGCACGCCTGTGGAACTCTGTTCCGTCTGCCTGCTTCCCTCCGGACTACAACTTGGATGTCTTCAAGTCTAATGTTAACAAATTTCTAATGAACCGCCCCCCTAATTAAACACTTCATAAAATCTCCTCACTAACGTGATGTACTTACAATAACCCTTATCCCTGAGTGGCTTCCGGGCCTTGATAAGTGGTGATCACTGTGTAAAAAAAAAAAAAAAAAAAAAAAACCGAATAGTTGAAAATCTTTGTCCTTTTAATATTTTTGATTATTTTTTTTATGTATTTCGGATATTTTACAGAAATAATTTTGGAAATTGATTATGGATAAGTATAGCATTGAACAACATACGCAAGTTGTGAAATTATTTTACCAAAATCAGGTAATGTTTTGGCGACAACATTATCTTTCGCTATGGCAATGTCAAATGACCACCAAGTTCCCCCAGATTGATTAGCCCCGACTTTTTCTTGTGAAGATATCTTAACGAAAATGTCTATGTTAACAAACCCAAAACCTCGCAAGAATTGAAGGAAAACATCAGGAACGAAATCAGAGTGTTAAATCGCAATCCAGAGATTCTGCAATCTGTCATGAATAATGTTTTGGAAAAAGTATAAATATGCGAAGCTAGAAATCGGCACCATTCCACGAAATTAATTTTTTTATAAAATTATGTTTGATTTTTTCATATTTTTTATCAAAAAGATATCCTCACAAATAAAGAATCTATTTAAGTTTAAAATCCTTCAGTAATTTTTTGGACACGATATATAAAGTCCTTTTATCCTTATTTTTTATTTGTTTTTTTCTTCTTGAATTTAATTGTGTATCTAATTATATAATACATGTATTGATCTCATATCCCATTACTTATCATTCTGATAATCCAAGTTTAACTTATTCCATCTTCATAGCAATAGGTCTCCAGTTTTTCCTCACTCAACCTCAATGATATTTACTCTCCTTCATAGATACCGCAATATTTCTTTCCTAATGTGTCTATCGATAGACGTAGCATTTATTATTTGTTACTTAACAACCATTCTCCCTTTCTGATGAGAATCATTAGGCTCCGAAATACCAAAATATAAAGAGCACTTACATCCCTATTGATGTAACCCCCTTACTGAATTTATGATGAGATCTATATTAACTATTATATATTTTTGTCTTGTCGATATTGTCTTATATTGGATTTTCACCCCATACAAGGCAGAGTGCCACTTCGATATAGGGGAAACAGGAACCTGGACGTGAATTCCAAAGTCTAGCAGTTTGGGGGAACAAACTATTAGAGTAATCTGGGGACCTCTACTGTGTTGGCATGAGATTTTGCTGCTTTTCGGGTTTGTTTGGGGTATTTTCATCGAGGGGGTACAAGGGCTTGTAGTTTGTCAGAGCATCTACCACTAAAATACTTGTAAAACAGGCAGAGGGGTGCAACATTTTGTCGGGATAGAAGCCCAAGCCTAGTTGAGAGTTCAGGACCAATTAGGTTAGCGAGTCTCTTTCCTTTTGTAACTAAGCTCCAACTAACTTGTTGAGCTTTGCATTATCCTGATAAGTCTCCATTTAAAGAATTCTTCTTGGATCCCATCTTATATATATATATATATATATATATATATATATATATATATATATATATATATATATATATGTATATATATATATATATAGGACGGGAACTAAAAAGAATTAGAAGATTCTTTAAATATATATATGTATATATATATATATATATATATATATATAAGCTACTTAATTTACTCACATAAAATTAATATACGAAAGTATAGATTTATGCGTAAACTTTAAGTATTTACTTCAAAAGTGCTCAATACGTGGGTAGAGCTAGTTAGTAAGTTATAATCGCCATATATATTTTATAACTTACTATATATATATATGCATCTTTATATGCATATATATGCATATATATACATACATAATATATACATATATATATTAGTTTATATTCCGATTATATATATATATATATATGTATATATATATAGTGAATAAATGACAAAAAACTATATTCTAAAATTCATGATGTTGACCATATTATTATTTACTCCTTTAATTCAGTTGACATTTATAATTCTTGACAGTATCTGTTTCGTAGCGCAAAATCAATCAGTTAATTATTATATCAATCAATGAATCTATTGTGCCGTTTACTGATCAGAAGAAATAGCAACAATCAATTCATCATAAAAGAAAATAAAGTGTTATTTGACATGATTAAAATCCGAAAATTGGAAGAGAAGCTGCAAATACCTTTAATATGTTTCTATTATGCTATTTTCAATTTAAAAAATAAAGTCACTAGACGCAATTATTCGCACTAACATTTGCTATTAATTTATGAATGGTGACTTTATTTTTGAAATCCAATTTTCGGATTTTAATCATGTCAAATCACACTTTATTTCCTTTTATGATGAATTGATTGTTGCTATTTCTTCTGATGAGTTAGCTGCATTATAGATTCACTGATTAATATAATAATTAAGTGATTGATTTTGTGCTACGAAACAGATGCTGTCAAGAATTGTAAATGTCAACTGAATTAAAGGAATAAATAATTATTTGGTCAGCATTATGAATTTGGAATATAGTTTTTGTCATTTATTCTATATATTGCTTTGTAATTACATTGAGCTTCTTAAATAAGGATTGGTATGTATCATAAGAACATAAATTTCAACATATATATATATGTGCATTTATATATATATATATATATATATATATATATATATATATATATATATATATATATATATATTAGTGTTTGCATGATTAACTGGAATCGAAATCTGAAAATTCGGAGCATTAGGATGTAAAAAAAATTAGGATGGTTAAATTTTTAGGATTTATAACGGATCGGAATCGGAAAAATATTCGAATCGTCCCATCACTGATATATATATATGTGTGTGTGTGTGTGTGTGTTCGTGTATATATATATATATATATATATATATATATATATATATATAGGTTATGATTGCAACGTCTTGTCAGACGAATGCCACTCCCTCAGCCACTTAAAGTCCATGAGCCCAAAAATTACTTCCATCGCCACAGCACCATTTTTATAAACAAATGACTGACGGAGTACTATACACGGATGATGTTACAGAGTCTTAGCTTTGTACGACAGCTAAGTGTCTCTCTCGGTTCAAAATTTTGTGATCCAGCAACAACCAAGAGCAAGATAGCCAGCAACAAGGTAAACTGCAGACCCGCTTCATGCGGGTACTGGTCTCCCGCTTTATGGCTTTTTAAATCAGAGATTTGTTTCTCCTAGAAAGGTTGCCTTCTCCACGGCTTACGGGAGCCCTCTCTACCCCAGCACACACATACATACACACAAACACACCCGGTGCTAGTTGGTGGTTGACCCAGATAAAAGAGTTCATTCGCCCTTTGGTAGGTCTTGTTTTTAATCCTTCTGGATGACTAGCCGCCCTCCTCACCAAACAAGTCTGGTGGGGGAACCAGTTTAGTCGCCGGTGACACGACCATGAGGCAGGTAGTAGTGGGTTACATGGTACCAGTAGCATATGACATGACCTAACTAAATATATATATATTGAAGAAAGAATGAGTGCTTAATTACAGGTTAATATTAATATACAAATATATAATTATTAAGCTAGGTTTTTGCACGTTGTATTGCGTCATATCAATTGGTTTCATGTTGAGACAATCGCAATTCGCCATCGGAATCGGAATGTTGTTTTTATAGTCCCCGATGTTGCAAAAAAAACGGTGTGTGGCCACCCTCTGCTTTTTATTTTTTTATAGGGTATAAATTAGATAGTGAATTTGTTTTAAGCTGTGAAATTTTTAGGAGATATCGTTGTAATGACTAATATTATTTGAGAAATCTTACCATATAAATAGAGGAGAGCTTTTTTATCTAAAATTCGCATTAACGTGCAAAAATATCGGTCATGATGGAAAATACTTGTCTTGTGAAGTAAAAGTGGCAAAAGCAAATGCATAGGTTAAGAAGTATTAACGCTGTTATTTGGAAACCCATTCTTAATATATGGAGAGGGCTTTACTAATTATTCTGTACTTCCACGTGACAATTTAATGAACAAAACTACAATGAAACATAAAACTTCTATCTAAGAAACAGAACGACACATAAACTGAAGAAGTGGAATATTTTAACGAGTTTTATGTTCGCCATCTTTTATTTTTAAAATTTTTAAAATAGAGGATAACTTTCTTGGATCCACAGACATTCTTGTAATAGCATTATTATCGAAAAAGGGATGCCAAATAAAATAACTATGATAGACAACATAAAATTATTAAATACTAGCATTTCAGCTCGGCGTTGCCCGGATGTTTGGAGGTGTATTTTAAGCAAAATAAAAAAAAAGCGGTCAATTTTTTTTAAACTTTAACCCCTATTATGACCCCTTAACATTTATTGGTTTGGGCTCAAATCAAGTCATTAATATTATTAAGTTAGATCCATGTCCAAGGAACCTATATCTAAAATTTCAATTGTTTAGACCCAAAATTGGCGGATGAGTTTGGTAGAGTTTGGTAGAGTTCGGAAAGGTCACTTCGTTGAACTTTTACCCCTTGACAGCCAAATTTCTGACCGAAAACGGATTACAAAGATTTTCCCAAATCTCAGTACTCTGGATATCAAATTTCGAGTCTGTAAAATTGACAGTTATTGCGTAGGGAAATGTCCACAGACAGACAGACACACACACACACACATACACACACAGACACTTTCATTATATAGATATATAGATTATGTTACTGTCACAAGAAAGAATTAATAGCATCAATCCATTCAGATAAAGAATGGTTGTATTAGTTTAGTGGATCTCTTATCATGGCAAGCTATCCCTTTTTAATGTAATACTAGAATCGTATATTCATTGCTTCTGGACGACGAAAATCAATTACATTTTATTGCCGGGTAATTTGGTTTCTTTCTCGTTTTCACTATAATATGTAGAGAAATTATGTTGATAATGAAAATAGCCCAAAGAGATAAAAATGCATTACGGTAATTTATGTTTTAGCCCCGGTCAATACCAAGTAGATGAAAAGATTCTGTTAATCTCCACTAACTTACCAAATATAACACAGTAATATTAATTACAATTTTTATGCTCCCGCATAAGGCCGAGTAGAACTAGTGTTTCTGTTATTAATTATCGATGTATAATATTTTGAGAGCGGGGTTAGCTATACTCTAAGAATATATTGTTTTTACAAGGGAGCCACAGTTTATCAAAGCTAAAATGCCACTCGAGTGCTATGCTTAAAATGTGTCAAGTCAATGGGGAGAAAAAATTGTGGTTTTTTGATATTAAGAAAAAAATTGGGTAAAATTTGATTATTTAAGGGAACGACTAAAGAACTTGTTTACATTGGAATTGAAATCAACCATGATATAGTCAACTAAAAAGCAATCCCGTGGTACTATTCCATAGGTGGGCAGTTCTGGGTAAAATTTATGTTGCCTGTGGAATTTTCGCTTAATTTTAGGCTCAAATGGAGAGTAGGAGGGAACTGATAATAGTTGTTGCAGCTAAACGAGTGGTTGTTGGGAATATTTACGGAGTGGAAGGCATTATCTATCGATTTTCAAAATCAGTTTATGGCTCTAAATATATATATTATAACTATAACGTGATATGATGCTACTAATAATTATTATAACTAGCGGGACCCGTGGAAATTCCACAGCAGCATTTTTTATATGTAATATATTGTTGCAGGGCATGCTGTGAGCGTTCTGTTCAGCATGAATGAAGGCACAATCATATCATTCTAGTCTTTTTTTTAACTCTACTGCCCCCTTACTAAAATAATAACTTTGATATATTTCCTGGGCTGATTATTTCATTACAAACACACCGGTCAATTAACTCACATTTTATCATTTTTCATAATTATTGAATATGTTACTATGTTCGACAATAATTGTTCATAATTTCACGCCTGAAAGTATCCTGTCTCTCTATAAGGCCACCATTCGCCCATGTATGAAAAACATTTGGGCTGGGGCATCTGCTGCTTGTCTCTCACTCCTGGACAGGGATCAAAAGAGAGTCGCCAACGTGCTAGGTCCTGAACTGTCATCTAGGCTTCAGCCTCTGTCCCATCGACGAAATGTTGCATCCCTCTACCTGTTCCACAAATACTTTAATGGTGAATGCTCTGACGAACTGCAAGCACTTGTACCTCCTCGACGTGACTATCCCCGACAAATATGACAAGTAACTAAGTCCCACCCCTTTACAGTAGAGATCCCTAGGTGTAAGAAAGCCTTTTACTCCAATAGTTTTTCCCCCAGAACTGCAAGTTTTTGGGACTCCCTTTCGGGATACTGCTTTCCCAACTGTACTGATATACAGAAGTGCAAGTGTAATGTGAACAAACATCTTTCTACTCATTACCCTACATAATGCACCCTCAAATTATGTCCCCGATAGTAGCCCCCTACTTCAAAGTGGCACTTGCCCTGTTTGGAGTGAAAATTAAATACATTTTTTTAAACTCACTATATCTGTCTGACCCCTTTTTTAAACGTAATTTAATTACGTAATCTTAAAATTTATTATGTAATTAAGTAATTACGTAATCTTAAAATTTATTATGTAATTAAGTAATTACGTAATCTTAAAACACTATGTCTGTCTGTATGTCTCCTTTCTTTAAACTTCGCCTTCTTTGAGACACGAGGTTGCTAAACAACGCGAGGTTGAGAAAATAATTGCATTTTTTTATGAACCGGTTTATCGATTTCAGACGATAAATATATCTGCTAAGGGGTTTAAATCGAAAGAAATGAAAACTTGACAGGCGTAATCTACTTAATTTCTCTTGTACGCATGCGCAAATATATAAATGCATTTATTCGTTAACGTTAATTCATTTTTAATTATTTCATATCTACTAACGTTAACTCATACTGTAACGGTTATATCCGGGAGATTATATGCTTTGGTTCCGGTTTCTATTTCAGCTAATGGTCCCTTTTTTACTTTTGAAATCATTACTATATATTAGATACTACACAATAATCAATACAGATTTGGCGCTACAATATTAAATATGAACTCTGTATAGATTAAAATATGATATTTAAGGGTATTTAATGACGTTCCCCGGTTATAAAAAGCGCTTAGATATGAAAAAATTAAAAGATGGCATAACACATTGGAAAATAACTACAACTTCTTCTCCTCTGATGATTAAGAGCTGAATAAATTCAAACATTAATATAATAATTACAGGAATGATTCTGCGCTACGAAGTAGGTGTTGTCAAGAATTGTGCGTTTCAACGTACTTTAAGAAATAAACAGTAAGATAGTCAACATCTTGAAATTTGGAATATAGACTTTTGTCATAATCCTCCAAGACCTCCCAAAGGGCGAATGAACCCCTTTTCGGGGGTCAACGGCCAACTAGCACTGTGTGTGTTTGTGTGTATATGTGTGTGTGTGTTGGGGTGGAGAGGGCTCCTGTAACCTTTCTAGGAGAAGCAAATCTCTGATTTAAAAAGCCATAAAGCGGGAGACCAATACCCACATGAAGCTGGTCTGCAGTTTAACTTGTTGCTGGCTATCTTACACTTGCTTGTTGCTGGATCTCAACATTTTTAATCGAGAGAGAGACTTAGCTGTCGTACAAAGCTAAGACTCTGTAACATCATCTGTGTATAGATACTCCCCCAAGCATTTGTCTGTTAAAATGGTCCTGTGGCGATGGAAGTCATTCATTTTTGGACTCATGGACTTTAAGTTTTTGAGGAAGTGGCACTCGTCTGACAATACGTGGCAATCCTATATATATATATATATATATATATATATATATATATATATATATATATATATATATATAAATGTAACTCTTGGTTCGTTCGCAATTAATAGGCTAAAAAACCACTGGACGGATGGCTTCCACGTTTTGGTATAATATGTTTACTATATCCATGTGTGTTTTTATGTATTTCTTTTTAATTATAACATTATACTTAATTTTTCTATGTCAATTATTTATTGCCGCTTCCTGTCACGTGACCAGTGTTTCCAATTTAGCGGTTTTCCTGCTAGATCCGGAGATTTCGTTTGCAGTCTAGAGGGGGATTCTAGAAAATCTGGAGATATTTGGCAACCACACACCCGCAATTTTAGATTAAAAAATAAAGAAAAGCGCTTGAAAATACTTTAAAACATAAAATAAACTCATTCATGAAAGTAAAAAAAAAATTAGCATTTATTGCCTTTGGTAACAATTATTTATTGATTATTTGTTTTGTTTTTCACCTTTTTTCGGATAATCATTCTTAAATCTCGCTATAAAATCGATTTCTTCAAGTACATTTTAGGTGGGGGGGCAACCTCCGAAGTTTAGTTTAAAATACGACCTCAGCAACCCTGCTTAATTTAGAAGTATTTACTCGAAAATTGTAAAAGCAAGAAACAACAGCAAAACAAAAAAAATTATACTAATAGAGTAGAATTTAATTATCTACCAACCTAAATACTTTTAATATGCTGAAACAAAGTTTTTTGTTTTTTATTTTTCTAATTTCAATGTTGCACCATTATTGTGATGTTTAATTTGCAGTATATTTCAATTTAACTTTTATTATAAAAAGTTTGAGTTTATGATTTTTTTCCTGCAAAAAAAATACCCTCTCTGAAAAAACAGGTAAAACTAGCTGATAAAATATGTAAGCCTTTTGGGGAGGTAACCGCTTCAATGTAATTCCAGAAACATATAGTAAGAAAACACGGAACGTTTTATATATTGAATATATTATATTTATAATTTTTTATGGTAGGAAGTTAAAATATGGACTTTGGAAGGGGGGAATTAGCGATTTTTCAAAATTTCAGATGATAAAAGTTAAAAATCTAGCGATTTTCTGGACATTTCTTCTCCTGATTTCGCGAGTTTTTTAAAATCTCAGTTGCCAACATTGCATCACTAAAAAACCACTACAGGGTTAATGTAAACAGAATGTGTTTACAATATCGGTAAATTTTTAATGGGTTTAATCTCATGATTATTGATAATGTAACCATGTGATTGAAATTTAATTTAAATTAACCACACGTGGTCGCTTTCTTATCAAATATTCATCGAAAAATGGTAGGTACAGACAAAATGAATGCCGACGCTCAAAGTGTATAAACATTTTGACTCCTCCCTTTACTTAAAAATTCACCAAAAATCAGGACATTAACCAATTTTAATGAAAATTGCAGTGTTTATTAAATAATGATCGCAGAATATAATGAACTAATTATTTTTACTTAACTCTTAGTGAAAATGTTTTATTTTGTTTCAACCAAAAATACCTTTACTAAAGTTATGGTTTTCAGTAGTAAATAAAAAACGCAAAAATTTATTTTTGCTTTTTTTAAAGCATCGTAATTTGTAACAATAAAACATAATTTTTACAGTAACATTACGAAAAAAGCCCCTAAAGTCCGTATTAATGAATTCGATATAACTCGAAGAAAATGAATTCTCGCATACTATTCAGGAAATTAAAGATTCAATTAGATTCCTATTTCAGTCACCTAAATTATTTAGGGTGAAATGAGTTTAGGAATTTATAGCTAAAGCTAAATATATTTTTGCTTAAAAAAAATAGCATTAATACAGTAAGTTAGGTAAAATTTGCATAGCATGCTCTGCTTTACGGTTGTAAAAATGGAACGGAAATTTGAATTTCGTTCCTTTTTAAATTCGGTAAATTTTTACATTACGTCCAACTCATCGTTCACATTCGACACGTCAACTTTTATAGCTTTTCGGGTATATTGGCAAGGTTAGGGGTGTCTATTCCGAAAGCCGTTCTTAACATGGGTTGATTGGTAGGTGTGTCAGAAATTTCGTGAAAATTAGTGAATAATTCCACCCCGTCTTTCAAAGCTTATAACTCCTCGAAAAATGTAACTCAACCCCTAATTTTTTTTCAATTACAGGAGCAAAGACAAAAAAAAAACAAACAACGTGTTTTTTTTTTTTTTTAAGGTTTTAAACTTCGGACTTTACAGTAAATTTCTAAAAAACACTACTTTTTTTGTTTTAGCTAGTATATATATATATATATATATATATATATATATATATATATATATATATATATATATATAATGATATAACGTGTATAATTCACCAGCATTAGTTGTCTTGTATTTAATAGTAATAAAACTCAACTAAAGAAAATAAAGTTCATTAGACCTCTGATGGAGTAATAAGTATTTCAATACATTTACGTACTTCATAAGTAACATTACATAGCCAATATATATAAAAGCGGCACAAAGACAGAAGAAGCATACCAAAGTGCATCGTGGACGGAGAGGCTGGATTAACCGCAAGGTTTGTTGATTTTTCTCTTTGTCCCTGGATGCGAGACAATATTTACTGTATACGCACATATTTGCATATGGGCTGCTGGATGCCTGTGCGTAGATGCCAAACGCACCTGTTCGGCTTCGGCTGGATCGAAAGATGACTTAAGGGAGGATTTATATCCGTCGTTGAACCAATGACTTCGATAAATAAATATAAGATGCCCAGTTTACATATTACAAAAGGGTTAAAGTTCAATATATTGGCATTTAATCGCTTGTAATTCCCGTTAATGCCCGGGAGGCATGGCATGAGGTAATGTAAAGGCGGCATATCTATAAATCTGGACACAAAGAGAAAGAAACAATATTCATACTAGCTAAACTACCTGTTAGCGCTGGATTTCTATAAAACTCACTATGTTTGTCTGTCTGTCTTCTTTTCATAAAAACTTCACCTCCTCCGAGATACGAAGTTGTAGAATTGTGCGAGGCGGAGCATTTTTGTGAGCCGTTTTTATGGGTCTTCAGACGGTAAAAATACCCGCTAAAGGGTAAAAATTGAAAGAAATTGAAACTTGACAGGCGTAATTTGACTTATGTTCCCTTGTACGCATGCGCAGATATATATACACATTTATACGTTAGCGTTAGTAAATTTTTTGCTATTTCATATCTAACTGACGTTAGCTCATACTGTAACGGTTAAATCTGTGAGATTATATGTTTCGGTTTCGATTCTAGCTAAATGCGCTCAAGTCATGATTTTTTTTTCCTTATGAAAATCCCTACAACATATTGGGTACAATATAATAATTATTAGACCTATGACAAGAGAATATTCTTTTAATTATTTTGACTCTCGAGTATACATCAGTTAATATCTTATATGTTTTTGATAGACTGATATGGTTCTCAATTGATTAACTTTTCTAGGTGCTTATCCAGTTTACGACTAAATATCTACGAACTCTGTGTCAGCATCTTTTGATAGATTACACAAGCAGTCAGATAATGCCGAAAGGAATATTTCCTTACAATTAACTAAACATTCGGTCTTTCTCCGCTCCCTATGTACAGAATCAGTATTTTGGAAGCCATTCTTAGCATAAGAAAGAGGGGATTTCTTAATTTAATGCATTTCACGGTTTATAAAACAGCCTCTATTCTTATAGGTCCCACACTAGCTACCAAGCTCCACCACCTGTTCCATCGCCGCAATATTGCATAACTGTGTTTGTTTTGCAAGCGCTTTAATGGAATGTGCTTCGATGATCTTGCTGCACTGGTGCCCATTTCAACGCCATTACCCTCGACACACAGGTCACGCAGCAAAATCTAACCGCTTCAATGTAGAGGTATCAAGATGTCGGAAGGTTTTGTTTTAATTGCTTCTTTCCTCGAACTGCTAGACTTTGGAATTCCCTCCCTGCCTTATTGTTTCTGTGACGTACTAAGATGAATTAATTTAAATGTAATGTGAACAAGCGTCTCGCTGCACAACTCCCCACCTTGGGTGCCTCTGTGGCTATGGTCCCTAATTTATATTAGCCTTTATTTAATCATTGGCAATTGCCTTATTTCGATTGAATGAAAGTAAAAATTTCAGCATCAGACAGATACACATCTCATATAATGGATGTGAGGGTTTGTGACTTATCCATTGGGTAGCCAACGCTGTTACCTTCTATAATATAAATCTGTTTAAATATATGTATGTATGTTTGTATGTCTGCCTAAAACTTTCGACAGATGCGACGGATTTTCATAAGATCGGTATTGTTTTGAAGCTCGACGCTTCGGACGACAAATAACGAAAAATGGGCTAAAAATATAAATTCCTTAACTCTCAACTAGGCGCTTTTCTACAGGGAGGAATCGCTTTTTTCGCCGATATTTTCGAATGTTATGCCCTCTTTTTCGATTGACTAGTCTTCATTTAAACATTCGTCACTTCCGGTTTAGCAATGGGCGCAACAGCAATAAGGTCATGTGTTTTTTTTCACGTTCTTTTCCTCTTGGTGCCTCAACATAGACTTCTAAACACCCGGGCAACGCCGGGCAACGCCGGGCAACGCCGGGCATCCAGGCTAGTTCATATATCTACTAACAATGAACAAGAAAATTTAGGTTTCTGAAATTTTTAGATGACGATTAATAATTCGTATTTCTTGCATTATTCGGATTACTGTTCTCATCTTTAGTGTTCCTATTTACTTGCCTTCTCATGAGGGCAGGATTAGACATAAGGTTGCTTTTTAATGTGGCGAACATCCAGCTCCCCGAAAAGGGGCACTCTGGATAGGAACAAGAATAAGAATTCCCTCATTCTCGAAGGATTTATTGACCGAGGACAGAAAAAGTTAAGTGTAGCATAAAAACAGATACTACACTTTGTTTTTTAGCCAAAAGGTCAAGGAACTCTCTGTTCTCATCTTGTCATGACCTGTCGACTGATGTAGCGTCCGACTTTGTTAAAGTGTATCTTGTCGAATTCGGTAAAACTTTCAGTTGAACTCGGGAATCTGCACGCGATGTCCAGTGGCGTAGTGGATGAAGTATTTAGTGAAACTCAGTTCTAGAAGTTGAAGGTTCAGCCCTTCAGTGCGGTCGAAATATGCAATCGTGAATTATAAGGATGTCTACTTAGTCCTAGTTAATGGGACGAGGGCGTGATACTTACAGAGATTCAATAAGGGGTTCTGTCTGATATTTTTGACAGATTCCCAAGTTTGACATAAAATTTTCGAGTTCAACAAGATTCACTTTAAGAAGGTTGGAGGTTACATCGACCGAAAACTTTGAGAAAATAACGTTCAATATAAGAACAGTAGTCCTAATAGTCCAAATAATCCAAATAAAATCTGTATATAGTCCTACTATGTTCATTCAAATTCCCCATCCCTCTAATAATGGTAAGGATGCCAACGATGGACACGGCGATGATGCTGATGCTGAACGTGGATGACGATGATTACGGATTTCCTTTTGGAGACATTCCATTTCGGAGGGAAAGTGTGTCCTCTTCCGCGCTGCGTCTCTTCGAACGAGCTTCATCAATCAAATAGATTCCCCGGGGTGAGGGGGCGTCGAATCTACAAAAAAAAAGAGGAGAGGGGTAAAGGGTGCAGGAAGATGACCCACCGTTCACCGGATGGGGAAAACACACACCAACCACCATCCAGACACCAATGCACACGTACCGTTTTCTGATCGAAAGGACATCAATCAGAAGCAACCACGGCGCAAAATGATGGAGGCGCAGCCCGCATCGGAAGCTGGCTAAACGATTCGATCCGCATTTATTCGTTAGTATTTCTATCTAACCACCTATCTCCTCATCTCATTCCCGTCCTTTTTTCCCCAACTTTGGTCTCTCTCTCTCTCTCTCTCGCTCTCTCTCTCTCTCTCTCTCTCTCTCTCTCTCTCTCTCTCCATATATATATATATATATATATATATATATATATATATATATATATGAATAAATATATATATATATATCTATAAAAGTTAAATTGTCTCTGTACATTTCTCTACCAAACTATTCTGTTAATTTTCAGTCTACAGACTCGAGATTGACATAAGGGGTGCTGAGATTAGGGAAAACCTTTTTAATCGGTTTTCGACCAGAAATTTGGCTGTCAAGAGGTCAATGTTTAAAGAGTTGACCTTTGAAAACTCTACCTAACTCCTCCACCAATTTTGGGTCTAAATACTTCAAATTTTAGATGTAGGTTACTTAGACATAGATCAAAGTTTTTCATTCGATTTAAACTCAAAACAATGAACGTTAAGGGGTCAAAATTGGAGTCAAAGTTTTAATAAAATGACCTCCGTGGTCTCTAGCTAATTACTCGGCTAATTTTTTGTCTAAATATTTGAAATTTTACATAAAGCGTATTCAGACGTAGAGAAAGCTTTTTAATCTGCTTGTGGTCGAAATGTGGCTGCAAAGTTCCAAAGAGTTTACCTTTGCGGTCTCTAGCAAACTATTCAGCATATTTTAGGTTTAAACACTTGAAATTTTACATAGAGGGTATTCAGGCAGCTTTTAAATCAGTTTTTGGGCGATAGTACGGTAGCCAAGAGGTCAAAGTTGAATGAGTTGACCTTTGTAAACTCTACCAAACTTTTCCGTCAATTTTGGATCTAAAGACTTGAAATTTTAGATGTAGGTTACCTGGCTGTGAGTCCAAGCAAAGCCGGGATAAAATGCTAGTATATATATATATATATATATATATATATATATATATATATATATATATATATATATATATATATATATAAGGCTTCCTTCAGTCCTGATAGACTATGGATACCCACGGTAAGGGTGCCTTCGCGTGAAATATTTGTGACGAGAGTTGCGCAATCTTCAACCACACCTCTCCTGAGTCGACTTTGTTGATTATCAGTGACAAGTGGCGGTTCAGAACGACTGGAAATAATGCCGAGATAAGCGGAAAGCATATAAAGCGCCGAGAATTCCCAAATGGGCACCCATCTGGTACTAGCCAAGCACAACGTTTCTTAACTTCGGTGATCTGACGGGAATCGGTTTGTCAACATGATTATGCTATACATAACCGTACACGCACACACACGTTTCGTCCCTATTCCAGGGAGGCATCATCAGGATTTAGTTTTTAAAATGCTGAGGAAACAGGCTATAGACTACATGCGAGTGAAGAGAGAAGAAACTTTATGTTTCGAGTGGATTTGATCCTTGCAAATGGAGTCAGAGATGGGTTCGAATCTCCCAACCGATGGTAATCGTGACACACTGCATTGATGATTCTCGAAAGGATTAAACACTAGTGTCTGTAGGTATTTACTAATTATTATAGTAAATAATTATGCCAGCCCCTTTAAGAAACTCGTTTTTTTATCTATTATTTAATTGGAATTCATTGAGATGAGTATTATTTATTAATTTTATTTATTACGGACAATTATCATCATCTTTTTTTATTAGTTGCTTCACGACGTTTCGCCAAACTATTCCTCTGGCCTTCATTAGGTGGTAACCGCGACGAATTCTGAATGTCCTGACTGCATTCACTGCAATTACTGCTTTTAGTAGTTGTTATCTCGCCACGTTTTGGTCAAGTAAGCCTCTGGCCGGCTTTGGGTAGGATTGAAACCGCTATCTTCAGACAATTCTCACCTGGAACCGTAGAGATTCAACGTCTCTATTAACTGCACCACGGATCCCGTCAGTCAGGAGATTCAGAGTCCATATCCGTCGCGGTTACCACCTGACGAAGGCCAGAGGAATAGTTTGCCGAAACGTCGTTTCTTATCGTTGAGAACTTTACAGTTGCAATAACGTAGGTCACTCGCATGCATAGATACTGATATTATAATCATTAGATCACTCTGACAGACGTTTAAACATTTAAAAATAAATGTGTCCACTTCTACGAAATTACTCGCGGTTAAGGTTGGTGGAGACGATTTGTTCCTAGATAATAGAGTCGAAGATGGCGTCATTACCAGGTTCGAATCTCTCAAGCGACAGTAATCGTGTCACCCTGCACTGGTGATTTCCGAGAGGATGAAACACTAGTGTCTGTAGGTATTTACTAATTATTATAGTAAATAATTATATATATATATAACTCTTCTTAACTCCAAACAAGGCACAAGGCATATTTCCACTTAACTATAAGGGCTTTTATTTAGGATCGTATCTAACGGTGTACACTTCTTCAGTTGTATCTTGCCGAACTCTGGTATCATTCCATTGCACTCGGGAATCTTCACGGAATTTCGAAGGAAATCCTTCTAATTTAACCCACTTGCTCTCGTTCCGTCAGCCATGATTGGGTAGAAGAAACAAGGCCGATAGCCATTAGTCGCGTGCTCTCGTGTAATGAATGAATGCGTGAATGTAGGATTTACATGAAATTCTAAAAGATAAACTAAAATGACCGAAAAATGGGCTGTAATGACTTAAAGAAGTAAAAAGTAAATGACTTAGAATGACTTTAATGAACGTAAGGATGAATTGAATGACCTCAAGAATGACTTGAATACTTAAAAAATATAACTGGAATCCTTCGAAAACAACTTGAATGATCTGGAGAATGACTTGAATGGCTTTGAGACTGACTGGTTGTAAAGTGGATGATCATTTTACACTAAATTAATACAGAAAAGTGATCCCCCACTTCATATCACAAAGTTACAAACATAAGTACAGCATGTAGTAAGAACAGATACTACACTTTGATCTTGGCCAAAAACGGTATTTATTTGCTCCCCCACCGAGCAAATTAGGCACAAGGCCGATTTTTGATGTGAGAAGTGAAGGGGAAATGGGGATCAACTCCCCGGGGAGTAGGGGAGTTGGATAGTGACAATTGGTATGAAGGGTTGCCCCTACATTGACCAAGGTCTTTGCTCGCAGTATCTGTCGGACAGATACAACACTTTGATCTTGGCCAAGAAAACTTAAAACAATAAGAACAACATACATTAACAACAGACCTTTGATCTTAACCAAAAAGGGCAAACACAAAAGTGTTACGGACAGACCGACCGACCAACCGACCGACTTATAGAGTCGCTTGCACGCGACTAAAAATATTTCCCATAATATGGCTAAAAAATATCAATAAATTGTCTGCTAGTAATAAATTTATTCAGTGTTAGAAATCTAATGAATAAAACTTCATACGAAAAATATGTTTGCCCCCCACCTTTCCACAAACATCTATAGGTTTTAAGAAAAAAACTTAACGGGTTAAGATAAAAATTTTCCGGCATTCAAATGACATTCTTATAAATGCATTAGTTTCTCATGAAAAGAATTTATGATTTTCCAACGTGTATTTTGTATATAAATTATCGGTAAGATACAAATAAAAAAAAAGTGAACACGTCAATTATTTATAGATTTTGTTTCACAAAATTATTAAAGAGAACGAAAAAATAAACTGACGTAAACAAATTGTTAGCTGATTTTTAAGTAATAAATTTGGAATATTTACATCTTAAACTGGTTGTTCTCTGCGATAAGTAAAGCTCCCAATATCGGAACATTTCTTTAACAGACTTCAATCGACACCATTTAATGAAGTCATTTGCTAGGGGCGGAGGAGGTCTCGTATGCTATAGTTTTTTTTCTGGTGCTTTTGTTATTAGATTGGGAATCGGAATCGGGAATCGTATCGGAATCGTAAATTTAAAATGGAATCGGTAATTGTATCGGAATCGGGAAATTTTTTTTAAATCGTCCCATCACTAATATATATATAAATATATATATATATATATATATATATATATATATATATATATATATATAATTTTTTTTAGTGTAAAAAATAAAATTAAAAAAATAAAAAATTAAAGTATATACTGCTCCCCCATGTGGGAGTATCAAAATGGTTAAAAGGGAAAAATTATTCCCAACTCGCATTTAGGTAAAAATGCACTTTCGTAAATAATTGAATTCATTCAAAACATATCGCTAAAACCAAAACAAAGCAACATCTATATATATATATATATATATATATATATATATATATATATGTCTGTGTGTGTGTGTGTGTGCGTGTGTGTGTGTGATAAGTAATAAGATTGTACATATAAAACAAAATAGGTTCATAAAAGTTATATTAAATTATTCGCAAGAATCTGTGGTGTAGTGGATAAAGTACAAGGTGACAAATCGTAAAAGTTATGCTCTCCTGGAGCTTGGCGGAACGAGAGCATAGTATCCCTCCTCCGTGGATTAAATGAAGGGTTCCGTGCAGATTCCCGCATTTGACAGAAAGATACCCGAGTTCGTCAAGACACACTTAAAGCATTTCGGGTCTGACATCGATGGATGTGAAAATAACACTCAAGTTGAGAACAGTAGTGTGAAAATAAAATAAAATAATGCATAATATGTAGACAAGAATTTTCCATATTATTTAATGGAGTATGCTTAAAAGAAAAAATGCGGCGTAAGTATACATATTTAAGATAATATAGTAAGCATAGATGTAGGCTATTTTATTACATAAGTGACGTCGTTATTAAAAGATACAAATGAACGACAAAGGGCAAATTACTCATCAAACCAGAATGAGAGAAAGAAAGAGAACAGGAGAGAGAAAGAGAGGAAGAAAGTGGAGGAAGAGATATTTCATGTCTCTAACCGGGTTTAATCTAGAAGATTCGACTATCTAACCTTTAATAATGAACCTGTGCAACATACTACATAAGACTATTTAGAATTGTTGGAAAACATTCTTGAGACTTTTATGCAATTTGCATAAGTGACTTCATGCAATTTACATAAGTGACTTCATGCAATTTACATAAGTGACTTCATGCAATTTACATAAGTGACTTCATGCAATTTACATAAGTGACTTCATGCAATTTGCATGAGTAACTTTATGTAAATTACCCGCTATTATTTGAGGAGAGGCTATACATATATATATTTCTTAGAACTGCACGCCTGTGGAACTCTGTTCCGTCTGCCTGCTTCCCACCGGACTACAACTTGGTGTCTTCAAGTCCAACGTTAACAAATTCCTAATGAACCGCTCCCTTAAGTAAACACTTCATCAAATCTCCACACTAACGTAATGTACTTGCAATAACCCTTATCCCTGAGTGGCTTTCGGGCCTTGATGGGTGGTGATCACTGTGTAAAAAAAAAATACATAAACACTATAAAATAAGATAAAATAAAGAACCGTGGATGAGAGAGCTCAAAAAAAAAAAAAGAATTTACTAGAAGGAAGAGAAGAGTTCAGAAAAGAAACATGAACGAGCAGAACTCAAAAAAGAATTTACCGAAAGGACGGGAAGAGATCAAAATGGAAATACTGAAAGGAATGAAAAAAGAGAACCAGATAGGAATATTTACCAAAATAAACGGGGAAATAGAATAAAAGATATTGGATTAATCACATTTATAATTAAATCTAGACCCTTCTGGATGTTTGGCGAGGTATTTCAAATGTAATAGGGTCAAACAATAAAATACGAGTTTTCAAACTAAAGCCAATGGGGCAATAGAGTATCACTGCATTTCTAACCTTTATCCAATGGAAATATCCTGTCCCTAGGTAATCCTCGAATGGAATGGAAGTATCTACAATGAAGAGTTTCGAAAATGATTCTAGTGAAGGAACTATAGATAAAACACTTCAAACAATAAAAAATAATAATAGTATTAAAGAGGTGTCCATTGAACCCGGAACGCAAAGCCACTGCTAAATCCCATCAAATAAGGAAGGATACGATTGATTATCTATATAGAAAGTAAATAGTACAAAATTATCTAGAAAATATATAGGTAAAATATTTCAAATAATTCTCTAAAAAAAATAAACCATTTGAAATAAACGTTTCTAAGAAGGAAAAGAGTTCATAAACCAACAAATTAAACATTTCCAAAATATATAAATTCACTTTTTCATAAAAAAAGGAATACTCTATCAATAGAATAACTCTTTAATTGAATTGTAATAAATATATTGCAATCTTCATTGAGGGAGTGTGTTGGAATATTCTTAACTAGATTGATATTAAGCATATTAAGAAACCATTTAATTTCTATCTATTTTTTTGTATAATCTAATAATATAAATCTTACCTGTTTGTTTAAATGTATGTATGTATGTAGCATATGACATGACCTGACACAGTACTACCTGTCTCATAGTCGGGTCACCGGCGACTAAACTGGTTCCCCCACCAGACTTGTTTGGTGAGGAGGGTGGCTAGTCTCCCTGAAGGATTAAAAACAAGACCTTCCAAAGGGCGAATGAACCCTTTTTCGGGGTCAACGGCCAAGTAGCACCATGTGTGTTTGTGCGTTGGGGTGGAGAGGGCTCCCATAAGCCGTGGTGAAGGCAACCTTTCTAGGAGAAGCAAATCTCTGATTTTAAAAAACATAAAGCGGGAGACCAGTACCCGCATTAAGCTGGTCTGCAGTTTAACTTGTTGCTGGCTATCTTGCTCTTGCTTGTTGCCGGATCTCAACATTTTGAACCGAGAGAGAGAGAGACTTAGCTGTCGTACAAAGCTAAGACTCTGTAACATCACCTTTGTATAGATACTCCCTCAGGTATTTGTCTATAAAAATGGTCCTGTGGCGATAGAAAGGTTATCACACATGGAGGCTTGAAATGCTGGACATATGTAATAATTGATCTCAATGACCGTCTTCAGTATCATGCCTGCGTGAGCGTGTGAATTCACCAGTAGAACTAAGAAAAAAACTCATTTCTGGGCTTATGGACATTAAATGTCTGAGAGAGTGGCACTCGTCTGACAAGATGTTTGCAATCATCATGTATGTATGTATGTGTATGCCT
Source organism: Euprymna scolopes (assembly GCF_053919585.1). Taxonomy (NCBI): domain Eukaryota; kingdom Metazoa; phylum Mollusca; class Cephalopoda; order Sepiida; family Sepiolidae; genus Euprymna; species Euprymna scolopes. The sequence goes on along the minus strand of NC_136496.1, from coordinate 21,605,851 downwards.
ATCTGTCTTGAACTTTTGACAGAGGCGTCGGAATTTCATAAAATTGGTACCGTTTTTAATCTCGACCCTTCGGACGATAAATATCGAAAATTGGTCAAAAACATTAATTCCATTGTCCTCAACTGAGCACTTTTCTACAAGGAGGGGTCGCTTTTTTTTTTTTTTTTGCTAATGTTTTCAAATGTCATACCCTCTTTTTCGATTTAGTAGCCTTAATTTAAACCTTCGCCATTTCCGGTTTGGCGATGGGCGCAAAAGCAAAGACCTCACGTTTGTTTTTCACGTACTTTTCCTGCTTCTTGGTACGGGTTCGAGCCTGCCTGCCTACTAGCACTTTTTATCTTAATCTTTAAGGACCAAACACTCGAGCAACGCCGGGTACCCAGGATAGTAAATATATATATAACAAAGAAAGACAAATTACTAAGAAAAGAATTTATTTGTTCATAGAAGACGCTCCAGACAAGACGTGAGGATCAAAGGATAAATATAAAAAATACAGAAAGTGATTAGTGACCTTAGTTTTGAAAAGACCAAGGCTATAAATGGGAGAATCGAACCTTTAGCTTATGATATACTTATTCCTTGAGGTTAATGCCTGAGTATTATGATGATTAATACGATCATAAAATGTCAACAAGAACAAGAAAGGAAGCGAAACGAAGAAGAAGAATAAGAATAAGAAGAAGAAGAAGAAGAAGAAGAAGAAGAAGAAGAAGAAGAAGACTAGGGAAACAGAGGGAGAATGTCAAAAGAAACGAGTTTTAACGTATCAATGATTTGTTAATCATATATATATATGATATGACAAACAAAGCTAAAAATTAAAACATGAACAACAGCTATTATGTTGCGCATACATATTCGTAATTCCTTTAATTTTTACATTTTTGCACCCATTTTCCCCAGCTAAAACTCAAATATAAAGTTTCACATGCGTTCAAATACTCTATCTATAAAGTTTCGTGTACGTAGACCAAAAACTGACAGCAGTTTTGTTGGCAAACTTTTTGAAACAAACATATATATATATATATATATATATATATATATATATATATATATATATATATATATATATATATATATATATAGCCAGTAGAGTTTAGCTTTCTAGAAGTACATCCAATGAAACAACATGTGTCTACCAAAGAGTGCTCAATGAGTGAACAGAGCAGGTATGTTATATATATATATATGTTTGTAGAAATAAATTTTATATATATATATATATATATATATATATATATATATATATATATATCTGTATAACAGTGTGAGTATCCCTATGTAAGCATGTCTGTCACATTTTGTTTCCGCATGTTTCAATGTTTTAATATTGCTGCGTTCGATCATTATATATTTCTTAACAATAATAGACAAACTATATTAATTATCAATTCCGGTGGTGTTGCAATGTATACTAAACTTTTTGTTTCTATTACTCACAGTTCTACTTGAGGCTAAATCATTACTTACGTCACTTCCCGGAGGTTTTGTACACATACTCACACACACACACACACACACACAAACACACACACACACATAATAATATAGGCTTAATACATTATGTTAAGAAACACTTTAGCATGAGTTTAAAACATAGTTATTACTCGGAAAGGAAACACATATATATCTGATAGGATGGATATCAGAAACCTGATATCTATATCATTTTTGAGTTTACTGTATCGATTAAACCTGAAAAATTAATTGTACTGTTACCTTATATATATATATATATATATATATATATATATATATATATATATATAAGGTAACAGTACAATATATATATATATATATATATATGTATATATTTGTTTACTGTTACTCAATTAGAAAGAAGAACTTTTTCGCTTTAAGAGCTTAATATTTATTTATTTAATAGTACAGAAGTTCAGAAAAACATTGGTACTGTCGGGTTCAAGCCCAACATAAAGGGGACCAGTTAATGGTAAAACGTAAATGATGTTAGGCTCTCGTCAGCCATGTTCTTTTTGTCTGAGGATAAAAATTTCAGGCCCGCATTTATTTTTTTGTATATTTTTTTATAATGATGTTCATTTTTATTTAACTATAGCTTATTCTTATCTTTGTTTATTTTATTTTATTCTAATATGAATTTTCTCATTTTTTAATTTTTATTTAATGCATTTTAGTAAATATGTACGCATACATAAATATATATATAGAAAATGGTGCGTGTTTACTATAAGCTTTTTACGCAAATATTATGCAATTATGAATCATGTAAAATGTCTGCATGGATGTAATTACAGTTATAGTGAACTGAAGATGATGCTTCCGTGCGAAAACCCCAAAAATGATAAGGAATTAATTAAAATAATGTTTTAAAATATGCAAATTAGCTAGATCTTTTAGATAAATGCAATTCCACGACCCATATATAACTAAGTTTTATTTTATTTTCTAATAAATACAAAAAAGGTATTTACTATGAATTTCAATACACATAAAAAACAAATTTATAGGAATATATATATATATATATATATATATATATATATATATACTTATGAGCAAAAAAATAAGGAAGAAATCGATTTTTAAATATTTTTCTATTAATTTTTGTTAACTGAAAATTTCTATTTTGCAAATCATTATTATTATTGTATATAAAAACTTGCATGAGTTCCCAGCGTTGCCCGGGTATTTGGAGATGTATGTTGAGCAAAAAGAAAAAAAGGGGTCAATTTTTTAAACTTTGACCTCTATTATGACCTCTTTACATTTATTCTTTTTGGGTTCAAATTAAGTTATTAAATTAGATCCATGTCCAATGAACCTATATCTAAAATTTCAAGTGTTTAGACCGACAGTTGTCGGAGGAGTTTGGTAGAGTTCTCAAAGGTCAAATCGGCATTAATGGCATGCTGGAATTTAACGCTTATACAAAAATAGCGAACAAATGCATTGTTATACAAAAATATAATTTATTTAAGATTTAAAAATGAGAAGCATATTTTTATAAACGCCAGTTGAAATCAGACGCAAAGACCCCAAAATCCAAACTTAAACTATTTTAAATCAATAGAATTATATTCAATTCTCTCTTTTTTCACGGCCCTGTCGGTGGGGCATTAGAATACGCCGACTGCCCCCCCCTGCAGAGGGTGAAAGTCCCTCAATGGGGGTCCTAGATATGACCTTAAACTATATTCAGTGGTGAGGCCCCAGCTTGTGGGATTTGGGGAGTGTGAGCCACCCTTTAATTACCATTGCTCCCAGGCCCACTCTGAGCCGGAGTGGTAGTACCTGTTAGGGTCTCAACTATGGGTTAAATAGAAACCGACGTGAAAACAACAAATATATTCCATTAAAAAGAAATTCTTCAAAATCTTTGGATTCGGCATTAAATAACCCGAAAAGGGTTGATATGCCGTAAAACAAAGACAGCCAACCAAACCAACGAATTATTCTTTCATTGAAAGAGAGAAAAAGTGAATAAAAGGTAGAAATAGAGAAAGAAAGAGAAAGAGCAGGCGAGAGAGGGAGAGAGAGAGAGAGAGAGAGAGAGAGAGAGAGATGTTTCACCGCCCATAGTTTTTTTTCAAATTATAACGTCAGTATAGCTTAACTTGCATTGTGCAATGGATTCATAAACACTTGCCAGTCTTCGTGTGCCGACACTGAAATGTGTGTTTGCCTCCGCACAAGTGCAGACCAAGTTAGATACAAGGTTTAATAATGTAGAAGCCCCCACCTCCCTCAAAAGGGGCGCTCTCATTGTGCAATACACACACACACACATACACACACACATATATATTTAAATAATATATATATATATATATATATACTGAGAAAGAGAGGAATATGCTTTAAGCAAATTACATCTCCATTTATGTATATAGATTATATGTAGAGAAAGATTGATATGCATATATATATATATATATATATATATATATATATATATATACATATATATATATACAGAGCAAGAGATGGGGGGAGGGATATGCTTCAAACAAACTGCAGTACCCTTTTTATATATATATATATATATATATATATATAGAGAGAGAGAGAGAGAGAGAGAGAGAGAGAGACAGACAGACAGACAGACAGAGACATAGACATATATAGGGAGAGAGGGATTAACCAACATCTCCTTTTATATTTATATGTGTGTGTGCGTGTGCGTGTGCGTGTGCGTGTGTGTGTGTGTGTGTGTGTTTGGTGCTAGCTTTTCAGATGAGGTCAATTGATCATAGTATTCGAACTTCGAAACCATCAACCGACTAGATTCCATCAGAAAAAAAAGCTCTTTGCCTCTCCCCTCCATATCGCCTTTCCCTTCCCCCCCCCAGTTTAATCCCCCAATAACGCCCATGTCTTCACATTCTGTCTTTTACCATCACCACGCTTGAACTTGTGATCTTTTAGATTAAAATCAAGATGGTGTCTCTCCAACCATCCGTTGTCGTCTGCTTTCCTGTCGCTCGCTTCTAACCGATGAAAGTGTAATTCTTTTCATTACGTGTCTTGTGTCGGCTGCATACTTCACACACACGTTCGGCCATCTTGTGCATGTAGATAGAGCGACGGTCGATTACGTAGGATATGCGCAAGCGAGCGTAATAACGCCTGCATTAATGCTGCTTAATCCAAGCATCCACCACTTTAACTCTTCTTCTTCTTCTTCTTCTTCTTCTTCTTCTTCTTGTACGTTATCTTTTTTTTTCTTTATCTTCTTTTTTCTTTCTGTTTTTACTTTTCTCTTTCCTGGCCCTCTTCCTCTTGTTCTTCCTCTGCCTGTTCTTCTTTCTGTTCTTCTTTTTCATCATTATCATCATTATCATCATTATCATCCTCATCTTACGTATTTTTCTTTTTCCTCTTTTTCTTTGTCTACTTCCTTCTTCACATTCTCATACTCCTTATTATCTCTGCCTTCTATATTTTTCTGCCTGTCTCTTTCGTTTTGTGTATATATATATATATATATATATATATATATATATATATATATATATATATATATATATATAAAGAGAGAGATAGAGAGATGCGTGTGTGCGTGTGTGCGTGTGTGTGTGGAAATATATTTCCTTATAATATATACTAATCCTTATCTAAGAAGCTCGATGCAATTACAGAGCAATATAATTAATAAATGACAAAAGATTATATTCCAAAATTCATGATGTTGATCATCTTACAATTCATTCAGTTGACATTTACAATTCTTGACAGTATCTCTTTCGTAGCACAAAATCAATCACCTAATTATTATATCAGTCGGTGAATCTATTTTTCCCTTAACTCATCAGAAGAAATAGCAATGATCAATCCATCAAAAGAGATAAAGTGTTTAGACCCCAAATTGTCGGAGGAGTTTTGTAGAGTTCTCAAAGGTCAAATCGTTGAACGTGACTCCTTAACACCGAAATTTTGCTGAAACGGATTATTAAGATTTTCCCAAATCTCAGTACCCTATATATCAATTTTCGAGTCTGTAGACTAAAAATTGACCGAGTTATTTCATAGGGACATGTACACACACAGACACACACACAGCACACACACGTGCACGTTCACTTTTATATACATACTAGCATAGGTGCACGGCGTGGCCCGGGTGTTTTGAGGTGTATGCTGAGCAAAAAAAAAGTCAATATTTTTTAACTTTGATCTTTATTATGACCCCTTAACATTTATTGATTTGGGCTCACATCGAGTTATTAAGTTTGATCCATGTCCAAGGAACGTATATCTAAAATTTCAAGTGATTAAACCCCAAATTGTCGGAGGAGTTTGATAGAGTTTGGTAGAGATCTCAAAGGTCAAATCGTTGCATTTTGACCTCTTAACAGCCAAATTTCTGGCCGAAACCAGATCACATCGATTTTAGACTAAAAATTGGCAGAGTTATTGCGTAGGAAAATGTACACACACAGATACACACGCAGACAGACAGACACTTTCACTTTTATATATATACTAGCATTTCATCCCGGCGTTGCCCGGGTGTTTGGATGTGTATATTGATCAAAAAAAAAAAGTGGTAGTAGGAAAGCAGGCTCGAACCCGTACCGCAAAGGAGGAAAAGAACGGGGTAAAACCTAACGTTTATGCTGGTACGACCACAGATAAACCGGAAGCGACATTTTTTTTTAAATTAAGGCTAGAAAATCTAAAGGAGAGGATAACTTTAAAAAATATCGGCGAAAAAAGTGACCCCCCCTCCCGTATAGAAAGGTGTCTAGTTGAAGGGGAAGATATTAATGTTTTTAGCCAATTTTTCGATATTTGTCGTATGAAAGGTCGAACTTTAAAACTATGCTAATCTTGATAAAATCCGTAGCCTCTATTGAAAGTTTTAGGCAGACATGCAAACAGGCATACATACATACATTTATATATTGGTAACTAAAAATTTTCGAATCAAACTGATGAAAAAGCTTGCACTATCTCTGAATACCCTTTATGTAAAATTTCAAACATTTAGACCAGAAATTGTCTGAGTAATTTGGAAGAGACCGCAGAGGACAATTTTTTAAACATTGACCCCTATTATGACCCCTTAAAATTTATTGTTTTAGGCTCACATCGAGTTATTAAGTTAGATCCATGTCCAAGGAACCTATATCTAAAATTTCATGTGTTAAGACCCAATATTGTTGGAGGAATTTGGTAGAGTTCTCAAAGGTCAAATCGTTGAACTTTGACTACTTAACAGCCAAATTTCTGGCCGAAAACCGATCACAGATTTTCTGAAATCTCAGTACCCTGTATATCAAATTTCGAGTCTGTAGACTTTAAATTGACAGATATATTGCGTAGGGAAATGTACATACACAGATACACAGATACACACACACAGAGACACTTTCACTTTTATATATATATATATATATATATATATATATATATATATATATATATATATATATATATATATATATATACGGCTACTAGTTGGCCCTTAAAGATAAAAATGAAAGATGTTCAAAATAAAAAGTGATGTTTGCTGCAAGCTCTAATAAAAATTAAGGAGGCCTTACTAAAACCAAGTGTCTACTTTCGCCTCCTGTAGGAGAATATATTTTTAACCTAAAAAAATAAATCGTCAGATTCCACAGAAGCTCTACTAAAAACAGTAAATATGGTTATAAATATGATTGTCGTTATATATTGCATATTTATTTCTAAATCAGTTTTACTCAACAGAGTTAAATTACAGTTATTTGAAAAAAAACTGTAAAAAATATTGTTGGCCTTGTGTATGCTTTGTATAGCAACAGTAGTTTTCAATATCGAACTTAAGACATGGAGACATTATTGTAACGTATATAAAATGAAATATTGAACTTTATTAATATTATTGTAATGTGTATAAAATGGAATATTTTTAAGATATTGCGCTTTATTTATATTACTCTAAAGTTTGTAAAATGAGATATCCCTTGGACTTTATTAATATTATTGTAACGTGTGTGAAATGACATATTTTTTTTAAGATATTGGGCTTTATTAATATTATGGTAACGTGTATAAAATTACATATTCCTTAAAATATTGTGCTTTATTAATATTATTGTAACGTATATAAAATTACATATTCTTTAAGATATTACGCTTTATTAATATTATTGTAACGTGTATAAAATGACATATTCTTTAAGATATTGTGCTTTATTAATAGTATTGTAACGTGTATAAAATGCCATATTCTTTAAGGTATTGCGCTTTATTAATAGTATTGTTACGTTTTTAAAATGAAATATTCTTTAAAATATTATTTATTAATCTTTATTAATATTATTGTAACGTGTATAAAATGAAATAATCTTTAAAATATTGCGCTTTCTTAATATTATTGTAACGTGTATGAAATAAAATATTCTTAAATATATCGCGCTTTATTAATATTATTGTAACGTGTATAAAATGAAATAATCTTTAAAATATTGCGCTTTATTAATATTATTGTAACGTGTATAAAATGAAATATTCTTTAAAATATTGCGCTTTATTAATAGTATTGTAACGTGTATAAAATGAAATAATCTTTAAAATATTGCGCTTTATTAATATTATTGTAACGTGTATAAAATGAAATATTCTTTAAAATATTGCGCTTTATTAATAGTATTGTAACGTGTATAAAATGAAATAATCTTTAAAATATTGCGCTTTATTAATATTATTGTAACGTGTATAAAATGAAATATTCTTTAAAATATTGCGCTTTATTAATATTATTGTAACGTGTATAAAATTAAATAATCTTTAAAATATTGCGCTTTATTAATATTATTGTAATGTGTATAAAATGAAATATTCTTTAAAATATTGCGCTTTATTAATATTATTGTAACGTGTATAAAATGAAATATTCTTTAAAATATTGCGCTTTATCAATATTATTATAACGTGTATAAAATGAAATATTCTTTAAAATATTGCGCTTTATTAATAGTATTGTAACGTGTATAAAATGAAATATTCCTTAAAATATTGCGCTTTATTAATATTATTGTAACGTGTATAAAATGAAATAATCTTTAAAATATTGCGATTTATTAATAGTATTGTAACGTGTATAAAATTAAATAATCTTTAAAATATTGCGCTTTATTAATATTATTATAACGTGTATAAAATGAAATATTCTTTAAAATATTGCGCTTTATTAATATTATTGTAACGTGTATAAAATGAAATAATCTTTAAAATATTGCGCTTTATTAATATTATTGTAACGTGTATAAAATGAAATAATCTTTAAAATATTGCGCTTTATTAATATTATTGTAACGTGTATAAAATGAAATATTCTTTAAAATATTGCGCTTTATTAATAGTATTGTAACGTGTATAAAATGAAATAATCTTTAAAATATTGCGCTTTATTAATATTATTGTAACGTGTATAAAATGAAATATTCTTTAAAATATTGCGATTTATTAATAGTATTGTAACGTGTATAAAATGAAATAATCTTTAAAATATTGCGCTTTATTAATATTATTGTAACGTGTATAAAATGAAATATTCTTTAAAATATTGCGCTTTATTAATATTATTGTAACGTGTATAAAATTAAATAATCTTTAAAATATTGCGCTTTATTAATAGTATTGTAACGTGTATAAAATGAAATATTCTTTAAAATATTGCGCTTTATTAATATTATTGTAACGTGTATAAAATGAAATAATCTTTAAAATATTGCGCTTTATTAATAGTATTGTAACGTGTATAAAATGAAATATTCTTTAAAATATTGCGCTTTATTAATATTATTGTAACGTGTATAAAATGAAATAATCTTTAAAATATTGCACTTTATTAATAGTATTGTAACGTGTATAAAATGAAATATTCTTTAAAATATTGCGCTTTATTAATAGTATTGTAACGTGTATAAAATTAAATAATCTTTAAAATATTGCGCTTTATTAATAGTATTGTAACGTGTATAAAATGAAATAATCTTTAAAATATTGCGCTTTATTAATATTATTGTAACGTGTATAAAATGAAATAATCTTTAAAATATTGCGCTTTATTAATAGTATTGTAACGTGTATAAAATGAAATAATCTTTAAAATATTGCGCTTTATTAATATTATTGTAACGTGTATAAAATGAAATATTCTTTAAAATATTGCGATTTATTAATAGTATTGTAACGTGTATAAAATGAAATAATCTTTAAAATATTGCACTTTATTAATAGTATTGTAACGTGTATAAAATGAAATATTCTTTAAAATATTGCGCTTTATTAATATTATTGTAACGTGTATAAAATTAAATAATCTTTAAAATATTGCGCTTTATTAATAGTATTGTAACGTGTATAAAATGAAATAATCTTTAAAATATTGCGCTTTATTAATAGTATTGTAACGTGTATAAAATGAAATATTCTTTAAAATATTGCGCTTTATTAATATTATTGTAACGTGTATAAAATGAAATAATCTTTAAAATATTGCGCTTTATTAATATTATTGTAACGTGTATAAAATGAAATATTCTTTAAAATATTGCGCTTTATTAATAGTATTGTAACGTGTATAAAATGAAATAATCTTTAAAATATTGCGCTTTATTAATAGTATTGTAACGTGTATAAAATGAAATAATCTTTAAAATATTGCGCTTTATTAATATTATTGTAACGTGTATAAAATGAAATAATCTTTAAAATATTGCGCTTTATTAATAGTATTGTAACGTGTATAAAATGAAATAATCTTTAAAATATTGCGCTTTATTAATATTATTGTAACGTGTATAAAATGAAATATTCTTTAAAATATTGCGATTTATTAATAGTATTGTAACGTGTATAAAATGAAATAATCTTTAAAATATTGCACTTTATTAATAGTATTGTAACGTGTATAAAATGAAATATTCTTTAAAATATTGCGCTTTATTAATATTATTGTAACGTGTATAAAATTAAATAATCTTTAAAATATTGCGCTTTATTAATAGTATTGTAACGTGTATAAAATGAAATAATCTTTAAAATATTGCGCTTTATTAATATTATTGTAACGTGTATAAAATGAAATATTCTTTAAAATATTGCGATTTATTAATAGTATTGTAACGTGTATAAAATGAAATAATCTTTAAAATATTGCACTTTATTAATAGTATTGTAACGTGTATAAAATGAAATATTCTTTAAAATATTGCGCTTTATTAATATTATTGTAACGTGTATAAAATGAAATAATCTTTAAAATATTGCACTTTATTAATAGTATTGTAACGTGTATAAAATGAAATATTCTTTAAAATATTGCGCTTTATTAATATTATTGTAACGTGTATAAAATGAAATATTCTTTAAAATATTGCGCTTTATTAATATTATTGTAACGTGTATAAAATGAAATAATCTTTAAAATATTGCGCTTTATTAATATTATTGTAACGTGTATAAAATTACATATTCTTTAAGATATTGCGCTTTATTAATATTATTGTAACGTGTATAAAATGAAATAATCTTTAAAATATTGCGCTTTATTAATAGTATTGTAACGTGTATAAAATGAAATATTCCTTAAAATATTGCGCTTTATTTATATTATTGTAACGTGTATAAAATGAAATATTCTTTAAAATATTGCGCTTTATTAATAATATTGTAACGTGTATAAAAGCAAATAATCTTTAAAATATTGCGCTTTATTAATATTATTGTAACGTGTATAAAATGAAATATTCTTTAAAATATTGCGCTTTATTAATATTATTGTAACGTGTATAAAATGAAATATTCTTTAAAATATTGCGCTTTATTAATATTATTGTAACGTGTATAAAATGAAATATTCTTTAAGATATAACGCTTTATATAGAAGTAGACTTTGAAAACGCTATAAGATTTCTCGAGGGTAGATGCTTTCAAATGCATTTGTGAACGGTTACGGGAAAACCAATTAAATGGCTTCAATAACTTTTAGTGGCACCAAGGGAGGGAATTGATGTATGGTCTCATGCCATTAAACTATTAAAGCCCCAAGTTAAAGACATGTAGAGAGAAAGAGTAAAAGAATGTGAGAGGGGAGGCGATAGGGAGAGAAAAGAAAGAATCAACTACTTATACAAATGAATAAAAAAAATATAGTTTGTCGTTTACGTCTTTGGCACTGCTGTTGTTTTCATCGGAATAACAACAATGGGGAAAAAGTGGCTGCCTTGAAAAAAAAATGAGAAAACTCCACAAAGTAGAAAACAATTGGGAAGCTAATAAATATTACGGTTAAAAATCGCTGAAAAAATATTACAAAATAAAAAATCCAATGAACAAGAAAGTGTCATCTATGTTACGATATTAGACTGGGTATATAAAAAATGTGTTAAAAAGGATATTGTATTTTGTTTAAATTAAGCAGAGGAATGGAAAAATACATTATAAGTTTCAAAATAATAGCGTTCGGGCTACATATAAGAATGTGACGTTATCGTTATGTATAGGAAGTACAATATGATACATGAAGTAGTAGTAGTAGTAGTAGTAGTAGTAGTAGTAGTAGTAGTATATGCTCACAAGGAGCTTTCACACAGGTCATCAAATATTTCTCTCTTTGAAAACAACCTGTGGTGTTCCCTGGAAACTGACTGACAACAAGTCTCCCCAGGTTTCCAGTACTCTGCACCTCTTTCGATAACATTTGAAATGACTTTCGAAACAGCTGATTACCAATGATTTCTTGCTGGCAGCGACCATTGGTCGCCACTAGAAACTGAGTGGCAATAAACCTCCCCAAGGTCTCAGTTCTCTTACCACTTGTCCATCCGGGGTCTGAACAGTGCTCTATCCTCGGTCTTTCCATCCTCCTTGACATTTCTCGACTATTTGTCATCACTCTTTTAGGGGGATGCGGTGATGAGGTAATTGGAAGGGATGGGGGGGGCTAGAAAACTTATAGATGTGAGCTTCAATGTTCTTGGTTACATGTAACGTTTCTTTATGTCTTGCCTCTGCCGCAGTTTGTCTGGCCCGCGCAGGTAGTTCATGTGTATTAGTCTCCGCATTCATGGGTTTTCCTTGATATTTCAGCTGTTATTATTATTATTATTATTATTATTATTATTATTATTATTATTATTATTATTATTATAGTAAATGTTGTATTGTGGTGACAAATCCTTATTGATCCTATTAATCCACAAGTATGCATAGAACGGATAGCATAATACCTAGTTCGTTGCACTCTATAATAACAAATGACCATACAAACTTTCAGCAAGATCGGCTCAGTAGCTTCCGGTGAACTGATAGGAACGTGCATATTATTTGGATTATTCGGCTAATGTTCTGATCTTGAGTGTTTTTTTGTTTTTGTTTTTTTTTTTACACAGTGGTCACCACTTATCAAGGCCCTGAAGCCACTCAGGGATAAAGTTTATTGCAAGTACATTACGTTAGTGTGGAGATTTGATGAAGTGTTTACTTAAGGGGGCGGTTCATTAGGAATTTGTTAACGTTGGACTTGAAGACATCCAAGTTGTAGTCAGGTGGGAAGCAGGCAGACGGAATTGAGTTCCACAGGCGTGCAGTTCTAAGAAAGAACACACAATCTTTCGGTCGATGTAAGCTCTGACCTTTTCCACGTGTACATTGTCGAATTCGGCGATTTTCCGTCGAACTCGGGAATTTGCACAGAATTTCGAACGGAACGCTTTATTTAATCCACGAGGCTAGCATATTCTCTTCAGTCAGTCGTGACTGGATTTAAGTCCGTAGTAATTCGCACTTCTATTTCTAGCGTCGGCAGTGCTGCGAATTTAAACTTTCGTCCTCCAGAACTGAATTTTACCCAGTATATTATCCACTATGCCGCGGGTACACCTGAAGAAGGTCGGCTGCTACATCCACCGACACGATTAGCGAATAACACTGAAGATGAGAACAATAATCCGACGTATCCAAATAATACAGGTAATTAATCGTCATCCAAAAGATTCCGAAACAAGATATAAAGGTATGCACTCGGTCTGTTTTGTTTGCTTTCCTGTCGGCTGGGTGATCGGCATATGTTCCTCTTTAATGCTGTAAAATAATCTATCTATTAATAGGATAGCGTGTGTGTTATTTATTGTGTGTGTCACGCTTACATCCGAGTGACTGTGGTTTAATTGTTATGGACTTCAATTTCTTGTAATAAATAATTTTACCAAGAATTCCTCATACGTTTTGATTTCGGTTTCGTTTATAGTTGATGACAGTCAAGTCATTTACTTTTTATAATAATTTTACTAAGAATTCTTCATAAGTTTTTGTTTGGGTTTTGATTATAGCTGAAGGAACTCAAGTTTATATATATATATATATATATATATATATATATATATATATATATATATATATATATATATATGCGTTTTATTTTTTGTTACCGTATCTTTCTGGTAAGTTACATTATTGTTTCGACTACACGGCCGTTTTTTTGGCCGTCTGTAGCGTCCTCAGACTTTTACAGAAAAATGTTCTGTAAAAGTCTGAGGACGCTACAGACGGCAAAAAAAAAACGGCCGTGTAGTCGAAACAATAATGTAACTTAACAGAAAGATATGGTAACAAAAAATAAAACGCATATTTGCTCTACAACAGTATTGAGCACTTTCTTCAGTTTTTATTAATTACCATCTCCACTATATATATATATATATATATATATATATATATATATATATATATATATAATTATAAAAGTCACATTACCTTGTAACGATGTATGTAAACCACTTTCCGGTTTACGACATCCGGTTGCGCATGCGCGCATAAACTTTAACCCATAACAACGTAAACAAATAAACACAAATCGCTTATTTTACAGGTTTTGACCTGCGCACTGAAATATTAACGCAATTATTTCGAAATTATTATTTAACATGAGAAGAGTGGGATTTAAAATAACTTAAACGTAATACAGAAATGAACGATGTAAAAAAAAAGCAGATATATGAAAATTTGAATTTAACTATAATAAGTATTATGGTATCTGTTCAGTGCACATTTACCTATAAGTATGGCCAACCACTTATTTTTATTTTTTTTTTATTACATTTTCACCCCAAACAAGGTAAATTGCCACTTTGGTGTAGGGGGCTACTGTCAGGGGCAACAACTACTGGGATACTATGTAGGGATTTGGGCAGCAAGGTGTCGGTTCACGTTACACTTGAACTTCTGCACGTCAGTACTGTTGGGGAAGCAGGGACCTGGAATGGAATTCCAGAGTCTAGCGGTTCTGGGGAAGAAACTATTGGAGTAAAAAGATCTTTTACATCTAGGGATCTCTACAGTGTGGGGGTGGGATTTAGCAGCCTGTCGGGTTTGTCGAGGGTGCTCACGTCGTGGGGGCACAAGTGATTGCAGTTCGTCAGAGCATTCACCACTAAAATACTTGTAGAAAAGGCAGAGGGAGGCAACATTTCGTCGATGGGACAGAGACTGAAGCTTAGATTCCAGTTCAGGGCCTATCAGGTTTGCGACTCTCTTTTGAACCTTGTCAAGGAGCGAGAGACTAGTAGCAGATGCACCAGCCCAGATGTGGCAGCAATACTCCATACATGGGCGAATGGTGGCCTTATAGAGGTACAGGATACTTTCGGGTGTTAGTAGATTTCTAGCACTGTAGAGAGAGCCCATCTTTCTTGCAGCGGCCCTGGCAATGCCTTCAATGTAATTGTTCCAACTCATGTTTCCTGTGAACGTTAGGCCAAGGAGTTTGAAAGATGGACTCTCAGATAAAGAGTCGTTGGCCATTGCTATGGGTGGTAGAGAGGGTTTCTTGTAATTATTGAATGAAACTAGTTTAGTCTTGGCAGCATTGAACGCGACCAACCACTTTTGTCCCCATTCCACTACAGATTGGAGGTCTTCCTCTAGTGTTTCTGCCATTTCTTTAGAAATGTGTTCATTCGTCTTCCTGTCGTGCCTGCCATAGAGTGTAGTGTCATCAGCATATATACCCATCTCAGTAACTGTATTTTTTTTTCAAAAATAATCAATTATAATAAACAGAACGACTCATAGAAAGCTATATATATTCTTTTTTCATTTTAATATATTTTCATAGAAATGTATCTGTTATGTCCAAAAAAACTATTTTCTTTATGTCGCAAGTGTCACGCTCATACATGAATTCCATAGCTATATATATATATATATATATATATATATATATATATAAGTGTGTGTGTGTTTTTTTTTCTTTCGTTTCGATTTAAGCTAGCTGAATTCACTGTGAAAAATTTCCCCCATTCTATATCTGTGCCTAAATCAAAACGCGGATTCCATGAACAAAGCTTCTTTCTTAGAACTGCACGCCTGTGGAACTTAGTTCCGTCTGCTTGCTTCCCACCGGACTACAACTTGGATGTCTTCAAGTCCAATGTTAACAAATTCCTAATGAACCGCCCCCTTAAGTAAATACTTCATCAAATCTCCACACTAACGTAATGTACTTGCAATAACCCTTATTCCTAAGTGGCTTCCGGGCCTTGATAAGTGGTGATCACTGTGTAAAAAAAAAAAGCTGAGGCACTCAAGTAATATGGATATATATTGTTTTTTTAATCGCAACTTATAAAATATAAAAATTGATTGACCATTAACTCTATGATAATATAAACAAAATCATCTGCAAGAATTAAAATATATTTAAGCGTACTTTACGACCGTCAAACACCTGAGCAACGCCGGGCACACACGCTAGTCTATAATATGAATCTCAATCATCGATTTCTGTGAATGTATGTATGTATGTTTGTATGTCTGCCGTGTATATTTGTGTGTGTATATATGTGTATTGGGGTGGAGAGAGCTCCTGTAAGCCGTAGTGAAGGCAACCTTTCTAGGAGAAGCAAATCCCTGATTTAAAAGACCATAAAGCGGAAGACCAGTACCCGCATTAAGCTGGTCTGCAGTTTAATTTGTTGCTGGCTATCTTGCTCTTGCTTGTAGCTGGATCTCAACATTTTGAACCGAGAGAGAGACTTAGCTGTCGTACAAAGCTAAGACTCTGTAACATCATCTTTGTATAGATACTCCTTCAGGTATTTGGGCTCATGGATTTTAAATGAGGGAGTGGCACTCGTCTCACAAGACGTTGCAATCATCATACATCATCATGTCTGCCAAAAACTTTCAAAAGACGCAACGAATCCTGACTATATCGGTATCGTTTCGAAGCTCGATATCTTGGACGACAAATATCGAAAAATTGTCCAGAAACATCAATTTTTTCACCCCCAACCAGTCAGTTTTCTTCAAGGAAAGGTCGGTTTTTGCGTCGCCATTTTCGCAAGTCGTCGTATCGGTGAGATTGAGTATGCTTAATTTCAACGTTCGGAACTTCCATTCGGGCGATGAAGACATCGGCTAAGACATCACATGTTTTTAACACTTTTTTCTCCTTCGCGTTACGGGTTCGAGCCTGCCTGCCTTCTTCCACTTTTTTAATATCTCTGCCTACCGTTGTTTTGACCCCCTCCCCCCGCTACTACCACTTTTTTACACGCTCCGGGGTTCTTTACTACGCTACCTACACACACCCAGGAGACGGGCACGCCCGCTACTGTAGTATTGATCCCCCAGGGGGTCCTTACTATACAACCTAAACACCCGAGCAACGCCGGGAATCCCCGCTAGTCTGTTATGAATGGAAAAAAGTTATGGCATTTAGTCAGTGCTTTATGCCAAAGTGATAGTTGACTATCGGAAAATTTGTGCTTATTTTTGTATTAACTACTAATCTCTGTTAATCCTTATTAATCCCTACCTGTGCATCGAACGGTTCGCCGTACTTTATACAGACAAATTTCCAGCCACATCAGCCCAATAGTTCCGAGCAAACTTCTAGAATAAATGTGATATTACGGTTATTAATGCTAATTATCCCTATTAATCCTAAGTATCATCGAACACATACCATAATACTTATTTCGCTGCACCTTAACACAACAAAGGTCAATACGAAATTCTAGCCAGGTCGTCATGTAGTTTCTGGGAAAACGTTTAGAATAAATGTGTTTTGATGTGACTAATCTTAATTACTCCCTATTAATCCCTAACCGGCATAGTCAAGTTGATACACCGGTTCCTGCTAGATCACCGAAGTTAAGCGACGTTGAGCCGGTTCAGTATTAAAATGGGTGACCATTTGGGAATTCCAAGTGCTTTCTGCTAATCTTGGCATTGTTTCCAGTCGTCCTCGACTTGTCCTTGCCACTGGACACAAGCGGTGTCGATTCAAAAGTGTGGTTCGGGATTATGCAACTCTTGCCTCACAATTACACGCGCAAACACCCTTACAGAAGTATTTATTTTCTGTGAAGTCTGGGCGATCCCTAAATGTGTAACAAACCACTACCATAATACTGAGTTCGTTGCACTTCATAATAACAAAAATTCGTACAAAATTCTAGTTTAAACTGACCAGTAGTTTCCTAGAAAACCTCTAGGGTAAATGTTTTATTGTAGTGACAATCCCTATTGATATGTAAGCATACATCAAACGGATACCATAATACCTAGTTTACTTCACTTTATAATAAAAAATGTCCATACAAAATTTTAGCTAGATCGGCTCAGTAGTTTCTGAGAACAGATCTAAGGGAAAGGCAGGCAGACAGACAGACTAAGAAAAATATAATACAGAAGAAATAAATTATTTTAAAAGACATATAGACACGACTGGGTAGATAATGCGGTTCATTTTACACTGAATTATTTTATTTGAAATGTGTATATTTTATTTTGAAATACAGCTGTTTTAATTTGAGAATGCAAGGTTAATAACTGAGGTCGTTATCGTCTATTGTATGGTAAAGAGACTTAAGACAGAGACAAGTACCTTGAATCGCGTGCGTACTTGATGACGTATGCGCGTGGTCACGTATGTAAGGCTGGTTTATTCAGTGTGAGCTCTTCGCGAAGACACTCGGTAATTTCCGCCTCTTGTACGACCTTACGTGATCTTCCGCCACCGTATTTCATGTGATCTCCGGAAAAGGGGATTATAACTGTCCATTGTCCCCGTTGGAATGTAAGTCGAAGCCACAAAGAAAATACGAAACAGAAAAGTAGTTGAAAAATAATCGATTCATTTAAATCGTTTCCCTTTTCCCCGCCTCTCTCTCTCTCTCTTTCTCTCTCTCTCTCTCTCTCTCTCTCTCTCTCTCTATATATATATATATATATATATATATATATATATATATATATATAGAGAGAGAGAGAGAGAGAGAGAGAGAGGGGAGAGGGAGAGAGAGAGATGGATATATAGATAGTAGCATGACGCGTTTCCCGGCGTTGCCCATGGTAATGTAGGAGAATGCTAACTAAAAAAATATTATTAAGTATTCTTTTTGAATGAATATGCTCCTTTTTATGAAGTGGTCAGTGGGTATCTCTATTGCTCGATATATAATCGGTTAGGTTATAATGTTTGAAGCTGTTTGCAGGCATTGTTCATTTACGGATAGATCAAAAAGCCTAAAATATGAATAATAATAGGAGTAAAATTTCCCTTAATTTCCGTGGCAATTCTTAGTGGTCCGGAGCTAAAGTCATAGAAAATGGAGATAAAGATGACTTCGTCTCCGGATTAGTAAGAATTGTAACTTTCTGCACTAATTATTATGAAAGAATGAAACACTAGTGTCCACAGGCATAAAATGAGAGTTATTATTTAATTATATATAAATAGGAAAGTTAAAAGTAGAGAGTAAAACCAATTATTTAAGAGGAGACTTATCGGAATAATACAAAGCTTAATAAAATCTTATTAGAGCTTAATTAGAAATAAATAAAAATGAAGGTATAAAAACCATACATTAATATATATATATGAATTTATTAATTTATTTAATATGCATCAATCAGGAGTGTTGGGTAAGTGGGGACTCTTTATTTCATGGCATTTCGAAGCCTAATGCTTCTCATGAGAAGAGTGGAAAAAGTGCTAGGTAACATAATAGGGATGCGACTTTGTGATAGTTACATTAGAAGCTAAATAAATTATTGAGACTGTTTGGGGGAACTATAATAGACTTCGAAATGCCATGGCATAAAGAGTCCCCATTTACCCAACAGCTCTACTTGATGTATACCCTTATTAAATAGATGAATAAATCTATATATATTAGTATATAGTTTTTATACTTTCATTTTCCTCTTTTTTACTTCTGTTAACTTATATATACATATATATATATATATATACATATATATATATATTCGTTTTTAACTTTTATTCAAGGCATTTTATTTGAACACAATTATCAAAATGTAGTGTTATTATGTGGTTAAATAATAAACGAAAGGAAAACATGATTTTTAGGAACGAAACATGTATTCATATATATTACAGGCAAAGTGAGTTGAGTAATACCATTCCTCAACGGTAGGGCGTTTGCACACGACCTCCGTGGCAGCGTACCAATCTCTGACTGCCGGGCACCTGTACTCGATACAGGAAGTGACGTCACCAGAGGAAGTGACGTCATGAGATAGTTCAATCCCATGGCGGGGCGCCTCCAACAATGAACGCCCCTCCATGGGATCTCATGACGTCACTTCCTCTTTGGTACACTGCCACGGAGGTCGTGTGCAAACGCCCTACCGTTGAGGAATGGTATTACTCAACTCACTTTGCCTGTAATATATATGAATACATGTTTCGTTCCTAAAATCATGTGTTCCTTTCGTTATTTATTATAATATAATCTATACCGTACAGCTATCAACGCTATGATTAATTCATACATGCTGCAAAAGCGTGGTTCACATAATGAATGGAGGTCCTTGTGTGGATAAACTTTCGAAATTCGATGCAGATCTCCAAGTCTCACGGAAAGATTCTCGAGTACAGCAAGATACTATTGGAGAAGATCGGCGTTACATCGGCTGAAACGTTGCGAGTATAGTATTCGAGACGAGAACAGTTGTCTAAATAAGCGCAAAATGCAAATACTTAATTGTCATTTCATAAGAACATATTTACAGCACATTCCTTAGTTAAACGTTTTGTATCATTAAAGACTCAATAAAAGCATGAAATTATTTTTGTCACTTTTGATGCTGCACAGTTTCGAATAGTTATTTTTATGACACCCTGCCTCTTCGCTGTTAAAACACATAATTCGCTTTGACGTTTTTCTATTTTCTAGTTGTTCAA